>NC_142245.1:21522981-21865481 GCF_052056855.1 Sturnus vulgaris
ATCATTCACCTTCCTTATATAAGTGAAAGTCTGTGCATCAGCATTTCTTTCAAAGAATATTTTAAGCAAGCAGTGATAGATATCTTCCCTTTTCCCCAATTTCTTCTGTGCCTGTGGGCCAGCCAGACTAGCACACGAGTATTTTTAATTCTTTCCAACACAGCTTTTTATCCTGTCATAATGTCATTGTGTAGCTAAACAAGATGAGACAATAAAATATAAACATGCTGAAATCTGAGAACCAGAGAGAAGTTTAAAAGTATACAGATTGTTCTGTCTTTTTTACTATCTCTGCTTGCCTTCCAGCCTTGAAAATTGTGTGAAGCATTTAGATGATTGGGAGTAAGAATCACCATCTGATTGGTGCATGGCTATTTTGAACCCATCAGAAATACTGTGAAAGAGATGTGATTTACAAAAAGTGCTGGTACACTAGTATATATCAATGCCATTATAATTAGGTCTGGATCTCCTTTTGTTATAAACATCTCTGAAAGCCTCCAGCCCACTTACAAAGCCCTGTCTCATCTGAAACCAGAGACTTGTGAAGTCTCAGCTAGCAAGTGATTTATGTTAATGTTTGTATAACTTTTTAATGACCTTTTTTTCTGGTGTGAAAATAATTCAGTTTGCAGCTTTACAGACTGAGATATTCTGTGTGCCTGTAAACAAACAATGATAATTCTCCATGTCATCAAAGTAGAACATATCAAAATTTATCTAGATAAAATACCAGTAGGGACCAGATGTAGATAGTTCAATCTTTTTGACTTGGATAGCTCTTGAGTGACTACCAGGTAGCAGGGGATCAGTTCCCTCCCTGTCTTCAAAGCATTGATTCTCTTTTAAGGTGACCTAAATGCCCTTCATTTCTTGTGAAGAAGTTGAGATCAGGGGGATTCAAAGTAGTTGGGCCCTTACAGATTCAACACCCCCTAATATCAGCCTGATACTGAAAATTATGGTGACTTTTTATGATGCTGGAAACCCATCTACCTAAACTTAGAGGCTGATACAAAACTGTCATGTAGTCAGACTAGCCAGCATCACATTCACATTTTTTTCTTTAAGTCACCATCTTGTTTTCTAAGAATAAAAATAAAAAGTGCAAGTTCTAAATATGTTTTAGTTCAGTAACACAGTACACAGATTTCTTCAAAGCAATTCAACCTAGTGACTTCACTAAAAATGTACTTTTAAGCTGTACATGTCCCTCTGTCAAACACCCTGTTTAAAAACTAACTGCTCCTCCTTAGTTACTTATTCTAGAAAAGGCAACATAAGCAAGATATGAAACATAACCCTTCATACGTGGTCCTGTCACCTTGAGAAGATCCTTGAGATATTTGGGAACCAAATTCTTACAGGTTCTGTAACTCTGTGTGTACAGTATTGTTTCTGAAGTCACCTGGGTGAAAAGTTGTGAATACAGTCAATTTTAGGCTTAATCATCTCCACATGACCTGTAGCAGAATTCATTGGTCTATAATTCACAGAGTTTTCTTGCAGTATCAGGTGAATCTGTGTGAGGATTTGTCAGCTAAAACTGGATTCAGTTATGTGCAAATCTGACCTCATTCCAGCCCGACCCCACTTCTGAAACCTTATCCATGAGGGTACTTTTACATGTGAAAATATTTACTCAAACTTAAATTCAGCTAAGTTTTGACTGCAAAGTAGAGAGCAGAGTCTGGAAGAACTGAAACTTTAACCTGAGAGAAAATATTTTTACTTTCTTCAGGTCAGCTTCAGTAAGACCTATAAACATCAAATAGATTTTTAAGTCTGGGACTTTTTCTCTGTCCTCCTTTTCAGTTAACATGTTATTCTTGATTTCCAAGAGCACCTCATTCTCAGTTTCTCAGGAGCTTTTCTTTTCCATTCTGGCTGGATTATGTATAAAGGTGTAACCTAACATAGTGAGAGCCACCCTATGTTAGGTTAGACTCTCCTGTGTCTCTCTTTCTAAGAGTTCTCTTTTATTAAATCCCAGAAGACCTATGGCTGTAATCCTGGCTGCTTTCCATTTTTGGACTTTTGATGCATAGCAATGCACAGACAAGCAGGTGTATTCCTTTGGGTCTGTCACCCAGGCAGAGAGACCATAGAGGGGTACCTGGCATAAACCTGCAGAAAGACTTAAATCCAGTTAAGCAGTAGTCTCTATGAAGAATGAGAACAACTAATTTTTGAACAAGCTTTTTTAAAATAGAGATTAACTTACAAAATGTGAAAGAGAAACTTTGGGAGAGAAATGAAACATTATTGAACTGAAATACAGCTTCTTGAGCAGATTATAGTAGAAAATTGTTGCATTGAGAGAATGTTGGTTTATTTGGGTATTTTCCTTCTTTTTTTCTTCTGAGCCTACATTCCCACATAGTAAAAGTTTTGATACTGATATCTTCAGTATTCCTCCTGCTTTTTTAGGTGGCTCATGGCTATTCTTTCTGAACACATTTTCACCCTGCACTGAAGTCTTCCTCCTAGCTTTTACTTGTCCAGAGATTTTCTGAGCATGCTTCAGTAGTTTGTAGCAATCCTTTTACATCTGTGGAGTTATAATGTCTAATATTGCAGTATGAAAAAGGAAGTAAAGCTTCTGCTAGAACTTGATGTCTGCAGCTTCTATTTTTGTCAGTATTGCTGGAAGGGAGACCCCTGTTCCAGCCTGTTTCTAGAGCCAGCTTCTCATTCACACTATTAGGGATGTTGATGTTGTTGTTGATGACAATAACTTCTTCCAAGGTAGGAGGCCCAGTGCTTTCAGTGACCTCTTCTTTGTCAAGGTTCTTGCTTCTCCTGTCACCTTTAGTGTCACTGTCAATTGTGTGCAAGAAATGGCCAAAATGGTTTTGAGAATCTTGGCTAAATCCATTCAGCTGCCTGACTTGTAAGGCCATTAAGTCTGTACCACAAAAATGGTTCTTCCTTCACTCCTCATTCAGGTAACATCCCAACCTCATCTGTGAGGTAAAAAAAGAAATGGTACCTTGGCCCACTTATTCTTGAGCTGTGTGTAAAGGTGTGACTGTCTGAAGAGTTTAAAATTGGAGAGCTGGGTGTATGGCATAAGTTTTAGCAGCTCACCTGCTGTCTCAGGATCAAATGGCATAATGTTTTCAGTGAGTCAGTTGCTCTTGATAAGCACAGTGTTTTAGAAGTATTTTCTCATCTTTTGGCTGAGATAATAAAATTTAACAAATCAGTAGAAAAAGGAACTGGTTTAAAATAAACATTCATCAGTACATGAAGAAAGAAAAGGGGCTTAGGCTGGTATAAATCCCATTATATTATTCTAGCACAGGAAAATGTATTTGGGGAGTGAAGATTTGACATATATTTTTATTTTCAAGCATCATACTAATTTATATTACTCAGCCCTTTAACTGCCAAACTGTAAAAGTCCATTACACTACTGAAAGGAATATACAAATTATCCCCTGGCACTTTAGGCAGGAGTTTTACATATATGCTGTTATTCTATCAGCCAGCTAGCTGCACGATTCTATTAAGGAGTAAGTGAGAAAATTATATTGCCTGCAAACTAATTGTACAAAAGACTCTGAAATAAGTAATCAGAGCCCAGTTCTTTCTGAAAACCAGCCAGGAGATATTATAAATAGCTCAATCGCTCTTGTCAGCCCAGTTTAAAGACCCAGAGCTGCCATGTTGATTTTATTCACTCTATAACACAGCTTCCTCTCCAGCTGTTGACAGGACTGGGCAAACTCAGCTTCTACTCTTCCTATCTTCTCAGTTTCAGCCTCTAGCATCTTGAAGTAAGCAAGGAATTGGTAGAGCTTCCTTCTGGATCTTTCTCTGAAATAAAATGGCAGATCTGAGTATCTGGAATGGAAAGTCATACCTAGAAATAAATAAGAAATTGTGAGAGCTCTAATGACCTGGAATGTGCAGTAAGTTCGGGTTTTTAACAAAAATAAATCTACTAATACTTGGAATGCTAGGTAAAATGCATTTTAGTATGATATAGATATTCGTTGCATCTACATGTGAACTGGAGACAAAACTTTAGTTCCTTGAGCTGTTACTGCAGTGTAGCCATGTTCTGAAATGCTGGAACACTTTACAGGGACTGTGGTCATTGGTAAGTTTTGGATCTTTGTTGTTTCTGTTGCTGTAACTCTTCTGAGCCCATTGGAGGAATTCTTTGCAGCATCTCCCAAGTTCATTTTCCGACACCGAAAGTGAAGATTGAGCATCTGCTGTAAAATACAATTCATTAAAGAAAAGCAGTTTAAATTGAAAGGAGATTCCCCCTGTAAGCTAAAGTACTGGAATCTAAGTGACTAGAATAATAGCTCCTTTTAACATACTTTAGGTGTCAAGAATTTGCAGGAAAAGTAAGTTACGCTGTGCCTGCTGTAGACTGTTGCATAGTTTGCAGAAATGTGAAATGTCAGGGTATGGATTAGAAGTGTCTGCATAATGAAATGAGCAGTCTTGCATTTATCTTTCTGGTTGTGAATGCTGCTTTTTGGTGTTGGCAGCTGTACCTTTGTCTCTCTGGACAGGAGCTCTTGCTACAGTGGGAGTGTTCCACCTGCCCTGGTACAGAGCTTTGCTTCCTAAAGTTCTCTTTTACAATCTTGATCTTGTTTTTGATCAAGATCGTTTCTGACCTTGTGCAAAGGAATCTTTGATCTTGTGCAAAGTATTTCTGATTCCATTTGTTTTAAACAGGGGTAATACATTGAATACATTTATTATTGTAGTATAATGAAGTTCATTAGAAACAGTTTGTGAAAGCTTTGAAAGTCTTCCTATGCAGTGGTTGCACCTTTCTAAGAATGTCTTGTTAGAGTGAGAGGATAATGTGAATCCTTTTTTTAAGCTTGCCCTTACCATAATTTTCTACCTACCCTTCCAAAACTGTTACATCCTAACTTTTCTAATGTGCATTGGAAAGACATTTTGTAGGAACTGTTGTGCTGAATTCCCTACCCACCATATCCTTCAGTTTCTTAAATAGCTTTCTCCACAGCAGCTAAGAAAGGGGAAGGGGACTAAACTGCTTTGACTTTTGTCATTAGCATTCAGGCATAGCAAGATCTGCTTTACTCACCAGCATTGCTAACTCACTCATGCAGCAATGTCCAGGAGGAAGAAATCCTGCAAAAGCTTGAAAAGGTTGTGCCAAATATGCTGGTTGTGTTGGCAGAGTACAGATATTGTCATGCAGACCTCCTTTATCATAAATACTTAACCAATTTTCAATAGATGTAAGTGGTTTAAGTATTACTTCCTGTTGAATTAGCAGTTGCTGAGCATTTGAGTCTTTGTGCAATCCTGCAATCCACTAATGTGATATTTAATGAGGAGACATCAGTCTGAAGAAAGGTAGTCAATATAAATCAGTGTTTACGAAGTGTGATTAACTCTGAAATATTTCATCAATGCTGTGGTCCCAGGCAGCCTCTATGCTAATTATTAGAACCTGTGCATGTTTCAGGGGACTTTGATGGACCCTGAGTGCAGCAAACATGGAGCAGCAAAATTGCGATTATGCTTGGACTGTCTCTGATGACAATTTATGCATTTGGTGTGATGACCTCGTGCTTCCCAAGAGGGCAATAAGCAGAATGCATTTTCATTAAGATACTAATGCACTTAATCACAGGGGGAAAGGGTTAGAAAATAAAGAAATACCTTTAAAGCAAGATGTGACAGACTGATCAGGAAGATACTTTATTTAAAAGTCAGTTTCTCAGTGTAACTTCTGACTACTGCAAAGTCTGTCATACTGGATGTAGTCATGGGCAATAGGATGCATGGCTGGGCAGATGAATAAGCTGAGCTAAGCTGTTTCATGAAAAGTGCAGTGGTACTAGGGCAAAAGAGAACACATGTTCTCCCCTTTGGACTTGGATACCCAAAGATTTGATTTTTAAAAAGTAAACTACTCATGTATTTGACTAGCTCATTTATTCATTTAAGGTTTTATTTTCTTATTTTTGAGGAGAAATAACATGTATTAAGCAGTAACAAAAAAAGTAAGAAGAGACTGCTTTGCCCAGGAGGGCTCGCATTTAAGGTTTGAGCTTGTTGCAGGCCTTAAGAGGGGAATTGGGAGAAGCAGGGGCAAAGGCAAGCATCCTTTTCAAATGTTGTTATTCTCACAGCTTGGCAGGAATGATCCTATTCCTGATGCCTCTCAGTACAAGAGCTTGGTCTAAAGTATAGAGAAGAGGAGATGTTTTGGAGCAGAGGTCTGGCCTGGCAGCTGTAGGTGTGCTGAATGTGGTGGTAACAGTCCTGGGAAACCCTGCCTGATGATCTGTGCCAGCTGTAGTGGAAGAAGAAGGGTGAAAATCCATGGTACCTGTTATAGTTGATTATGCAGTAATTGGCTAAAAAGGAAAAGGAAGAGTGCTCAGTAAGGAGCCTGAGCCTATGACTTGGTACAGAAAATAAATGACAAAATGTCTTTCTTCTACCAGAAGGAATAACATATAAGAAGGATTTTACTAGGGACCATATTTGGAGTGAGACAGACTGACATTAATTGTGGTTTTGCATATGTTTCTTTCATATATATACCTAGATTAAAAAAAAAAAAAGAGCAAAAAAACTTCATCTTTTACCTCAGCTATTTATTTTTACTTGAAAGGCGTTTCCTTTCTGTAGCACTGCTTACTTTATTCCAAAATTAAATACAAAGGCGATTGTATGAGTACTTTTGTGTGTGTGTTGTGTTGATTAGGCAGTGAGTCTGAACTTCTCTTCCCCTGTCTGTTCCATCACAGGTAACATAGAGTACAGCTGCCCAGCAACGAATGAATGTGAAATCACAAAGCGCAGACGCAAGTCCTGCCAAGCCTGCCGCTTCATGAAGTGTCTAAAAGTTGGCATGCTGAAAGAAGGTAAGACTAACTACCTCAATCTGTATCTCTCTGCAAACACTTGCTACAACTGTAGGGCAATCAGGAAAGAAGAGAGACTGGTGAGTGTTCTAATCAGTTATTGCAAAGACAATTTTCATATATACTTGCTCTTTCTGACATCTGCTTCTAAGCTATCGGATCATGCTTTATCCACATAGAGTTCATCATCTTGTGTAGTGCAGAAAAATGTACCTCAGCATTCAATCTCCTTCAGTAAGTAACTGATAGAATAACCATCAGAATTCTCAAGGATTTCTTTCCTCCATTCCACTGTTACTGTGTCCCAGTTCTGGCAGAAAACCAAAACATGCACTGTGCCTTCTTTTCCCTGCTTTTTATTCAGTCTTCATTCCATCAGGACGAACGAAAGGATTACTTCTAAATTGAATAAGTATTGTGTGTGTTTGTGTGTGTACTGAAGTTACTGTAACTACACTGGAGCAAATTATGGCATGCAGAAGAGGAGAATCCACCCCTCCCCTTTTTTTCCATAAAAGTGTCTGAGAACCCTTCCCCTCACTGTAAGTATATATTGAATGTTTTAATGAATCAGTTACATTTTGAAGATACTGAATGCAAGGAAATGTACTCAAGGAATGGTGCTGTCTTACCTGGAACCTACTTCATCTATATTACACATGGAGATGATTCCTCAAATACACTGCTGTAATGTATATGCGAGAGTACATTTCTAAGTGCATGTATTATATGTATTATTATTTTTGGGCACTGTCACCATCAAAAAAGATGCCATGGACTTCTGAGCTAGATAAACATTTGAAATAAAATCAATATAATGTTCTCTAAGTATTATATCCAGTGGAGAGTACCTTGTGTTAAGCAACGGCTTCAAAACAATCCTGTGCAATTTGGCTTTGTCAGTGCTTGAAAACTCAGCTTTAATAGCTGGCTGATTTTTGCAAATGGTTTCGTGGTAATGTAAAACCTGTTAAGTATGCAGCTATCAGGGTAAAAATCCAAGAAGCAGCATAGACCAGTGGTGAGATGATGGGCAAATTAGGCCTATCACGCACCTACAGACATATTCTTATTGGATTATACTTACTAAGAATAAACCTTGTTCTGTGCAACTGCTTTGGCAGATGCTATGAGCCTGTGAGCCAAATCCTGCTGTCCTTAGTCTTACTTGAGCAAAACTCCTGTCAGATTCGATGGAGATTTTGCGTCAGTAAGAACGGCAGGATTTGACCCTCTCTTCAATGGTGATGGGAGAGTTCTTACTTGCCAAAATCCTCACATAACTGACCACTAGGAGCACCTACTTGAAAGTGAAATCATGATGCTTAGGTAAACTAAAAGTAAAATGAAAGGAATGACTGGGTATGGCACCTTTTGAAATGGACTGTGCTTCTTAGCATGTTTTTTTAGTGAGTTAAGACCCTGTATCACTATTAACTTAATATACAGATATATTGAGCAACTTTGAAAATGAAACAGTGCTACCAAGAGCACATGCAGGTGAATTGATTTAATTCTTTTCCTCTAAATTTTGAGGGCACTACTGTGCATCCATTAACATAATATTTTAAAAAATCTAGGCTGTGTGCAGCTTCTGTGACTCCAAGAGGAAGTTAAGTGTCTCCTTTACGAATGAGTAATTATCTCAGCAAATTTGTGTGCAGATTTACAGTTTCTGCATACAATTTTGTTAACTGAGATAATTCAGTTACATAATACAGATGTACATTGTGAGTAATATTTTTTGTTTGAATGTTCATTGTCCATGGATTCAAATCATTCCCACAAGTTTTCTTAATAAGCATAAATTTTCTACTCTAAAAGTACATACCTTTTTCTAAATGGCAAAATAACTAATTGTTTTGAAAAGACATTTTTGCTTATTTGCCACCTATTATAAGAACTTACAAGAACCTATAAGAGCATTTTATTTTTTTCCCCCCTTTAGTGGCTGCTTTTTAAACCATACCCATTCACAGTACATTTGTAAGACGGTACTTGTAAAGATTTTTTTTTTCTTCTTGTTGGAGGGTGGTTTTGGAGCTGGGTATTGTTTTTGCCTATGGAAAAGTCTGGAGATGACTTTCTGACTTGGAGCACATTATTTATGTATAGAATTAAGAAAGATAATATACCGACTTCTTTCATAAGTGGTATAAATTTATTGATTAGCGTGGACTTAAAATAAGATGAAATTATTCTTGTTGTATCTCAAGTGTTTCTTTATGTACAGACAAGGATTTCAGTCCCATGCAGCATGTCAGAGATCATGCTGCAGTAAATCTATTCAAATGTAAACCTGTTCAATTCAATTACCAGTTTATAATAAAATTTGCTGCTGCAGCCTCCACGTTTGTCACAGCAGTCTCTACATGCTGATGGCACAGCATGCCTGGAAATTGACAGCCTAAATCTATTTACAAAAAAAATTTAGTTGCAGACCTGAAATAAAATCAAGTTTAAGCAGCTTTGAGGGGAGCATCACATTCCTTACAAGAGCAGCACATCTGCCAGGGTGCATCTTCTCCAGAAATCTTACCTGATTTGCAGGGCATTTTCTTGTAGGAATTTATCCTTAACAAACAGTTTTTTAAGTGTAATCTAAAGTGAAACAATTGCCAGACGTTGTGCTTCCCTTCACATTTGAAGGGACTTTACTATATGGTAATTTTGTGAGTTGTCATATAAATTTCATTATAGAAATCACAGTGCCTGGAAAAAGATTCTGAGTTTTAGCTTGGCTTCTAGGGCAAGGTCTGAAAGCCACTTATAACAAAAGTGTAGAGTGGCTTCCCTTATGACATCTGCATGTTGAATCATTTATGTGACAAGATAATGGTGTTTTTCATCAAGCATCCAGTGTTTCTGTGGGAGACCTGGTGTTAGGGTTGTGGGGCTGGGGTCAAATCCTGGGAGGGAATTGCATTTCTGGTCACGTGTAGTACAAGGTGGAGCAGGGATATTCTGTGTGTATTCTCACGGATGTCGCTGGGACTTAACCAGCAGCACCTCGATCAAGATTCTTAATAATTTGTTAGATGTGAGCCAGGAGCCAGAGAAGGAATGCTACAGCAGTGCTGGGCTAGGCTGGAGTTGGATTGAGGTCCTGGCTGCATCTCTTGTTGAGTATCATAAGAAATTTTGTACAGACTGATCTGGAGGAACACATCATTTTGGTTTAGCCCATGGACTGTTAACTTGAAAACATGTCTGGGTCTATGGACGGGTTTTGAGTATGTTATACTTCATACTGTAGCATTCAGCAGAGCCTGATGAGCTTTAGGCACAGGACAAATATGAGGGTCATTTACTTTTCTAGGTAAAGGTTATTAGCAGCAAAGCAGAATACACTGCACTCGAACAAAAATTACATTTTTCTATATTTAATTTTGTGTCTTGGTGTTACAAAAAACCCAGATTTTCAAGTATCATAATTGGTTCTTCTATGGAAATGCAATTTCTTTGACTGCACTTATATTTTGTTGGATTGTCTCAGATTCATGAGAGCAAATGAAACAACATTAAAGATTCTTGTATACTCTAGGGAGAAACTTTTCAAATGTATCCCGAGAGATTTCTTGAAATAATATTGCAATTGCTGAAAGGGTGCAGGGAGACATGTACAACAATTTGCCCTTTTTAAAAATGAACATTTTTAAGACATTCAGTAGTTTTCAGTTCTGTTGGTTTATAACTTGTCTTTTAAGTTTGGCCTTTCAAACTCTTTGGAAGCCAGTGATTAGTTTGCTTCAGGTGGTAGAATTAAATCTGTGTTCATGTGCAAGACTGGGTATTTTGGCTATTTCCCTTTTTATACAGCTTGTTCGATTGTGAAAAAGGGGTTGATTTTTTTAATTTTCTAAGAAGAAAAATTGAATGTAAAACTACAGAAGATGATATGGGGAATCTTAAGTAGATATTTGACTTGGGTTTTTTTTTCTATTGCTAGGTGATCTAGGTGAGTAGAATTCAACATTTAGTCTTTAATTAGTACTATATGCCTATTAATAATATTTATAGGACTATTTACTTTTATGTTTGTGATAGAAGATACTATTCCAAGTTTATTATAGGACAGATCGTGTTCTGAAGAGCCTCCCATGTGAAATAATTTCAGTGGAGTAATTATTAAAAAAAAATTACTTTTTGTTTCAGATGCTACATTTGTGTAACTGTTTTTACGAGAGGTTATTCTATATGCTTTTGTTTTCTCCACAGAGGCAAAGCCTTAGCCTTAGCCTGCCCCTGTATTGTAGTTCAGAGAGGAATCTGTTGAGTGGCACTAATGCAGCTTTAGACCATCTGGAATACTGTATCCTGTTTTAGCTCTCACAGTTCTGTGCAGTACTAGTTTGTATTTCTTACAGGACTGTTGATACCAAAACATCTCTCATGTATCTCTCATTTCTGATATTTGGGTGTTTTCAGAATTTGTTATGGGCTGTGTGCAGTGGCTGATCTGCATTGCTTGTTATTTCAGAAAATATTTCCTAAATGAGTGATACATGGAAAATAAATCTAAGTTTATATGAAAAGTAAAGCATACTACAATAAAAGGGCATGATTTACTTCATACAAGTATGTTTGTGTTTTCCTTAGGAATAGATGGCATTTACAAATTATCATCAGTCACTTGGTACCCAGTTAGAATAGGCAGAGCAACAAAATTCCAGCTTAATTAGTCCTGCTATTACAAATGAGAGGCCAGCTCCTCACCAAGCATTAATGGAATCTCTTGAAGCTGTGTTAGATTGCTGCTCATTTGGCAGGTTTAGCAATCTGTGCTGTGGGGAAATCAGCAATATACTTTTTGTGTCTGTGTATCTTCAGAGTTGCTCCTACATAAGCCATCATTCAGGCTCTAAAAATTAACAGAAACTCTCTGAGCTCTTCGTCTGGTGGTGCTGATTTGATGTGTAACCCCATCACAACAGAGCAGTTTTCAAGTTGTACTTGCACTCCTCGATGAGTAGCCCTTAACACCTCTCATTCATTAGTTTGCTTGGGTTTTTGGAGAATTCATACAGGCCCTCAAAGAGATCTCACATCCCTAGGGAAATGGTAAGGCAGTAGTTAGAATCTGCCTTGTAAAGAAATCCTGGACTTTTAAGTGTTTTTCTTCAGCTATAATCTGGATAAAAGCAATTACTGACAGTTTTTAAAATGCTTGAACGTTTTACATGGTCATGTGATGAACCAGAAGATAATTACATGAGTTAAACTTTTTCTTAACATGCTAAAATTGAGGGTATCTAAAATATTTTTGCTTCACACTTTGAGAGATTTCATTAATTCAAATATAAGAATACATTTTTAAAAAAGAGATATGTGTGTTTTAAAGCATAACTTACTGAGTTTATTATGGAAAGATTACTGTATGAACATCTTTGGCTTGTGTTAAGCAGCAGATTGGATTAAATTATCATATTGATCCTTTCTGGCTTTGACAGTCTATGAAAATGAATCCAATACAGCAAGGAGAACAGGCAGCTTGAGTTTAGTCTTACGTAAAGAGATGCATGATATGCAGAGGAGCAGATTAATGGATTTTCTCTCAAAATAATAAATAAAACTAAGCAATCTTCTTTATGACTAAAATTGTGTTATCACCTATGATTTGAGGGTAGTGAGAAAGGCTGCTTAATAGGATTCCTTCTAACAACATCTCTTTTGAAAAGACCTGTGCATCAGATATTGCCAAGGTAAATTTCTCTTACAAGTCTAATACCATTAGTCTGCCAAACAGAAAGCAGAAATTACTGTGGACGAAGTTTTAGTTTCTGCTGCCTTCAGAAATCAGAACAAAGGAAAGGAGAAAGCATTAATGGTATTCAAAGAAAATATTTCTGTACAGGATGACAGTTAATAGAGTGGCAGTGACCTCAGTGATATTTCTTATGCTCTCTATCGTAATATTACACTTAAGGAGCTCCTCCATTAATGGAGGATATTAAACAAACCTCCTGTGTTATAATATCAAGAGATAACGTATTGTGTCTTCTGTTGATGTCTCAGCTCTCTTCTATGTTTCAATGTATTATGAAGGAGTTTGGTTTCTAGTGCAGATGTTTTTTTGAACTGTTTCTTTTCCTTTTCTATTCCTTCCTTTCTCCCTTTCTTCCCTTCCTTCCCCGTTCACCCATTCCCCCGTTTCTTCCTCCCTTTTCTTTCTCCCTTTCCTTCACTTTTATTTCTTCCTTTCCCCTTTTTCTTTACACCTTTCCCTTTGCACTCCCTTTCTTTCTTTCTTTCATTCAGTGTGTGCTTGGATTAATATATACTGGGACCTGTTAAATCTCCTTGGAAACAATAGAAGCTAATCTCTAAGTGCTGTTGGTGTTCATAAGTAGGCATCTTTGCTCCTAACCAAAATGTGACCTGATAGCCCAGTTCACACATTAGAACTGACAGCCCAATTTGTCTGCCCGAAAACGCAGCTCATGACTATCCACTCTCTGTAACTGATGAAGAAGGACAAACTATTAAACTTCAGGTTAGTGTTTATAGTCAGCTCAAGCAACTAGCATTTCTATTCATCCAGTAGAAAAGTACCCCAGAAAAAACAAATTTTGGGGATGTGGATATTCTTCCCAGCTCACACAAAAGCGCCTACAACTCCTACTAAGTGTTGACTTCCTGAGAAGTTTTCATGGTGTTTGTGTTGCAATGTTGTGCCACTCTGATTTGTGTTCTGTCTCTGAGTATTTTGGGGAATAAAACAGATATCCCAGCAGTTCAGTCTTTAAATATAATTTCTCTCTTCCTAGATAAAATTTTGTTTTATCGTTGTCCCTTTTTACAAATGCTCCCCTTCCATAAAAGAGGTGGTATGGAGTGGATGTGGGGAAAACAGTATTGTTTGTAAGTCTGAGCTTGAGAACTATTGACATTTCTTGGCTTTACACTGATCTGTAAATGGGGAGGGTTTTGTGTTAGCATTTACGAATCTGAGGTCAGAGCTGTTTGCTGGCTCACTCACCAGCAGCTTCCTTGAGATTAATTGTTAGGTTGGGTCTGCTCACGCAGTCATTGCTGCTGAGAATCCCAGTGACAGCAGTTGTTTGCAGGGTCAGACAGGCAAAGAATACTTTCAACCTAAAGTTACTTTGTACTTTTGTTATTGAAAATAATGAGTTTGAAATATATTGAATATAGGATTAAATTTTACTGTAATTTTCTTAGTGCACATACCTTACATATTGCTTGCTCAGAATTGGAAGGTGTAGGTTCTGCAGTTTCATGAGTCTACTTAAATTACTATTAAAAATTAATCACTTTGTACTAATATTTTCTCATCATAATCTGAGGTGGTTAACTGCATGTCCTCATTTATCATATTTATTCTTTTGATCCTAAATTAAGGAAGCAGTATTTTCCTAATTTTCTAGAAAATACTCCCCTTTTTGCAAAGGATATTAATTGAATTTAGCCCCTGTGAACATTTGCTTATGCACTAGAAGAATAGTGACAGCAATATAAGTTATAGGGATAGGTAGAGACAAGTCTGAAGAATCCAGGACTTTTCCCATGATCTCACAGACAAGTAGCTTCCTTTAATTCTTGATCTCTGCCACCCATTAACACATCAATGTGGCACTGCCATTTATTGCAGAGTACTTGAATTCATGTACGTGAGTCCTGCCCTATATTAAATAGGGCTCATTTTGTAAACAGTGACATTAATATAATTTGTATTCTTCACCCTTTCCTGTTTCTGCTGTGCAGATACTTGCACATCCCCTGCTTGGGTGGAATAAGTAGGTGTAGCATCTCTGGTAGAGGTGCATTTAAGGGTAATGCATATCCATATCTCTAAAGTGCCACTCTGGAGACAACCTTTCTGTATTTTACTCAGTCCTTGCCTGGGCAGCACTTGCATCTCCTCATTAAGACTCTTGCTGTGTAAAATCGTTGTTGAAACAACAGAATATATGGTAGATTATTTGGGGTGAAGGGCTGAAATGGTGCAGGTGCTGGTAATTAGAACCCATGTGGCAGATGTACAGGCAGACTTCTGCTGCTTGGGATGGATTGGCACTGCAAAGCTGGGAGGCTGAGGAGCTCTCTTGGCCTCTTCACTCAGACAAAGCTATGAATATGTTGAGAACCAAGAAAATTTCCACCTGCAGTTGTTAGATCTGACCTCATATAGTGCTATCTTCAAATATTTCACACTTCTGAATCTCTGCTGTCCTACCAAAAAAAGTTAGAATCAACTAACTAACTGGGTTTTGAGACCTTACTGTAGCTAAGCCACAGTCTTCTCTCTAACCAGTCATTGCCCTTTTATAAGCTGAGGTGTTATTGCAAGTGGTGAGCCTTTGCCAGTTCTACTCACTGAGTCACTGGAATATGAAGTTGGAATATTATTTCATTTGGTGTTTCTAATGTGGCTTTTGTGGTTGGAAGTCAGCAGCCTGAATTCTGAAATAAATGTGATCATCTGCAATGAACTGTCCCTTTGTCAGATTTTGCCATGTTTACTAGCTCTTCTACTAATAGATCTCATCTAACCAGCTTTTTCTTTTTTTTTTTCTTTTCCTTCTCTTTTGTTTTCCTTTCTTCCGCTATTTATATGACAGAAAAGGGAAATTATGAGGGGAGTCTGTTGTGTTCACAGTAGTGGCTTAATATAGCTATTAATCTTTATAAATGAAAAACACAGCTTTATTTTAAGCCTCAGTAGGCTTTTATTAGATAAATGATTCTGGAGAAAGTTAAACACAGCTATGTTATATATATATATACTTACTGAATAATATCAATATTTTCCTTTTTGCTCTTTATTGTTCCAGCAAAGTTAATATGTGTATCTGTTTTTCTCTTAAGCATCTGATTTAGGTCTCAGGATCATCAGGTATAAGATGAGAAGTCAATTCGATTTACAGTTTTAGTGCAGCAGATCCAAAATCAACATTCCATACAACTTGCTTGCATGGGGTCTTACTGTAGTCAGTGTTAAAACAGTTAATTATTAAAATACTTAATTTAGAAAAATTTAAATACTTTCTAAAAGAAAGTTTGTGTGATACTGTCCCTTAATCAGCTTAACTCCAGTCTGTGCCCTCAGTGGCAGAATTGTTGGTGTGCTGTAAATGTTTATCAGCAATTCTGCTTGGCTAGCAAGAGAGAATGTTGATAACTTGCTGCCTGCAGAGCACATACAGATCCTAGGAAAAAACAAGTAGTACAAGATCATCACCCTCATCTTTTGTCTCCTTTTCTTTCCCTCTTCATCCAAGCATTAGTCCATAAAGTGCTGTTCTTGTCATTTTTAGTCAGCAATGTAAAAATTACTTCACCATTACCCTCTTTCTAATACTCCTTTCAGTCCTGTGGGTGGCTCACTGAAGATGAGCCACATCTTTTGTTCTGATCTGAATCAATCAACAGATCAGTCTTATATCTTTTTTTCAACACTTGTACAGCCACATGTTGCTTTTCATGACAGTCTGCTGGATAGTGTTTACAGTGGTCTCCAGCATCTGCAGTTCCTGTGCTCTCTCTCATTTTCATATTTTCTGTAGTTCAATCCAAGCTTTGGAAACAGGCACCTGAGATTTCATTGCATGGTCAATCTCACGTTTCAGTGGGTAACATTTGGAAAGAGTATCTTGTTCTAAGTCACCAGAATTACTGCATTTCTGGATAGGAAGTGGTATCAGTTATGGTAAGATGACTTAAGAGATGGCATAAATACACTTTGGATCCAGACTGAAGGTACCTGCCTGTTACTATTGAAATGTTGAGAGAGGTCTTCCTCTGGACTGGTTTTTCAGGTCACAAGCCACTTGCTGGTTTCCCTGTCAAACTTTTAATAAAAGCTCTTCAGTTTCCAGTTTGAAGACAGAATAGACTGCTAAATATCAAAATAAAGGAAAATGAACGTTTCCCTTAAAAAGTATCAATCTGTTTTACAATACCAATTGCTCAAAAATATATTAGAAAGTTCCTGTTGAGTTAAAACTTAGGTAAAGAATTAAGCTGAGATAGTAAGGGACTAAATAGACTCTTCCTTCTCAACAGCCCTCAAGAACATCAACCAAAGTACAAGTCTCTGACTATATTTCAGACAAAAAGAAGTTGGAACACCTCTTGAGTCTGGTTTTCACAGACATAGTCTTTGCTGGTCTTCCATCTGCTAGAGTGTTCCACATGGCCATTGTTTGATCCTGCATGAGATGAAGAGGGATGCAGTAATTGGAGAGCAAAGCCACAGAGTAGCTAAGATTGACATAAGATCCTTCTCTTTTCTCTTTTTATCTTCTCTCATTTTGATGACTTTCTATTAATTTTCCTCTTCCAAACCATGATTGTATCAGAAGAATGATGATGAGAAAATAGTTGCTGTGAGCACATATCCTCCAGGCAGTTTTTTTTCTGGCCAGGTGGGAGAGAGAATCATTAATTTCATGAGGTTCTTGTTAGCTGACTCACTGTTTCATGAGGACTAGTCAGGCTGAATGACTGTATTTCCTTCTGGGCATCCTGGTATTGCTGGAGATATCCATCCTGGCAAGATGCTTCAGCTCATCTCCAATTAAAATACTTGTTATGGAAGTATTCTTAAACACAGCTGATTAATGAAGTTAGGAAAACATTTGAATGCAGAGTGTTAAGGCTTCCAACATTGGTGTTCCTCTCTAGGGAGGTGTGTGCAATGAGAAAGCATTAGGAATGTTAGCAGTCCATCCCTTTTTGTTCCCATTTGTTTTGTCTAATGTCCTGCCTTCTTTAATGCTGGTTAGCTGAAATAGGTCTTCTTTCCCTCCTCTTCACCATTCCCTCCCCCTTTATGGAATAGCCCATGACACGTGCCTGTAAAGTGGCTTCTTGGGAATTTGCAAGTCTTTGAATGTGTTATCTGATTAAAGGGATGTATGTGTCTTTAATTCTCGTCTGCAGTTTCACCTCTGACCCCATCTGTTAGAGTGGAAAGGAGCTGAGAGTCAGCAAAGTCCCAGATTCAACCCAGATAACCTGCAGTGTGCACATTTGAATGCTTTAACTCCTCAGTTGCCCCTGAAAATTACATGCTTAATTAAGTGACAGGTTTCAGTGGAAAATGTGGAGGGTCTGATATGAGACAGGTGAATTGTTTATTTTGTTGATATGCTTAAGGTAGGATAATGTAGTCCTGGCTTTGCCTTTTCTGTTAAAGAAGAAAAGAAAATATAGAGGTGTGGCATAAACGTGTATAAGATCTTGTTTGCTCGTGTGTATTTTCGTTTATTTATTATTTTAATAGACCAGTTTCTTGCTTACAGAAGTGAAAAGTCAAACCCCCATTTCTACTTCCTTTTTGAAAAGGAAGCTGAATTGTGTGGTTGGAAATGATGTTGCAGTTTTGGGTGGGATTTTTAAATACCCCGAATAAGACAGTAGAAATAATGTCATTGAAAGATTTAAGTAGATGACATGAGGGTGATTTACATTATATATTGGTAATATTGTGCTTTTTTGCAGAACAACATATGTGTGGCATTTTCTATGCTTTACAGATAGATATTGTAAGTGATGGGAATATCACACTATGTTTGGACCTGTGAGTGTTTTGATTTTTTCCTCTGGTCATTTTCTTTTCTAGCTTTCAAACACTCTTAAAACTAAAAGGATTTTCAGTATCCCAGATCCACCATCCCTGTTCTCTGAAAGCTAGAGCCAAATTCTTCCCCCACTTACATCTGTTCAACTCTGGTGGTTTCACTTATGCTATGTGGCTGTAACAATGCAGAATTTGTCCTAATCTGCCCTTTCTTTTTCGATGGAGAATATGCACGTGCAAAGTGTACGTGAACACAGTGAACTGCAAATAGAAAAAAATTATGTGTTTTGTGTGTTTGTGTGTACACACACATAGATAACCAGCACACAGATAGGTTTGATAGTATATCTACTGTACATAATACTGTAAATGGTATCTTGCTGTGCTGGAATCTAGGCAATATGAGTTCAGTACTAAAGTGTTCAAGTTGCACCTGAGCTAGCTGGAGCCTGCCAGCCTCTGCAAGCCCACTGAGAGCATCTGTCTCGCCACCACCTTGCTCACGCTGTGTCCTCTGCAGGCTCTCCGATTCTTCCGACTATGAGCATAAATCATCCACCTGTCAGGAGCTCGAGCTGCCTGGATTATGCAATGCCTGCCTTCATTTGGAGATGGTGTGAGCAGAAGATTGCGGCAAATGGTTTGCATTCATTTTAATGCCGCTCCCGCATCTCTTCAGCTTTAATGAGGGTTCAGGGTGGTGACGACTCCCCGAGACAATGAAAGTCCTAGAAACCCAAGCTTTCTTTGTACATTTGTATGCTTTAGTTTAGATTTTTTTTTCTTTTTTGTTTTTTCCTCCCTCCCTTCCCCCCCCCCTCAAAGAAATGAATGGCTTGAAAATTGAGGCAGAGAACTGGTACTGCACAAAGCCAGCTGTCCATAGCTCTGCTTTTTGGCCTTGTAATACTTCCCTCCAGCTGAGCAATGAAGAATTTAAAAATCAGTCATGTTTAATGTTGATTGTCCATTTGTGCTATCTAAAGCTGCATAGTGCCTAGTTGCCTTCACTTAAAAATTTTGTAATAATCCCACCTTTGCATTTCATTCAGTTACAGGTGTATTGAATTACACGATCAAGGGTGGTATACCATGTTATGTATTTCATATTTAAAATACAGAGACCTGTATACTAAGGTCTCCTTGTATTAAGAAAAAAAGGAAAAATTAAACTTTTAGTAAAATTGTCTTATTTCAGCTTGGTAGACCTGAATTAATCAAATTCCTTATTCACTCATAATTTTCATCATGAATTATAGACAGAATAAATATTAGTATTTATTCATCTGTGTAAGCAGAAGAAAACGGAGGTTGGGAGACAAAAGCAGAGAAGTCCTTTCAAAGACAAATGTTGAAGATGGTGAAGGGGTAAAGATAATTTGTACCTTCACACCTGTAGTATCTTTCTGCCCCTAGCTTCATACAAATCCCACTAGATTCTTGCAGGTACAGCCTTTAGACTGTAGCCTTATGTGATTGTCAGCCTTATGTTCTTGGGGGCCTGAAAAACACGCAGTGGCAGTAATAATAAAATACTTCATTTTGATACTATTCAGTAGTTAGCAGGGGAAGTCCATGTTTAGTATCCTAATGCTACAGGTTTGCTGGTTTATGGTTTTACCCATATTTAAGGAAACAAACTTGTTTAATACTTTGAAACACTTGGACATGTGCAACATGATTTTTCTGCAGCAGAAGTGTCATGTGCTTATCAACAATTTTTTCAGAGAATACTTTTTTATGTTTTCAAGAACACCTCTGATGCATAGACAGTAATACCCCCATTTTAAAATACTAAACCTCAGAGGAAGAGAACAAGAGTTGCTTAGTAGAAGTCACATGTGGTGTTAGAGGCACAGCTAGAAGTGGAACCTCTGCTCTGAGGTTAATGTCTTTCAGCCTGGGACTTCAAAGTCCAGCCGTGTCCACCCCTTTCTCACTCAGTGACTGAAAGAGAGAAAGGTTTATTGCTTGTTCATTTGGGGTTTTACATTTCTCTTTTTAACGCTTTCCTTTACATGTGAACTCCTCAGTCAGCTACTGGTGAAAATAATCCTAAAAGGTGAAGTGAAATACAGGGCAGCTTTTGTCAACAGGGAAAATAAAGTGCTCTATCCCAGTGTACCTGGGTATTTCCCGTTGATATTAATAGTAAGATGCTTAGTCATATGGAGAGGAATCTATGTTGCCAAAATATTCAAATTTTTCTCTCAGTGAAAATTTCCCCAGCTGACAAGTAGCACGAGTGGCAGGTGAACATGGAATACACAGTGTGTGGAACACACACTCCTGAATTACAGCAGTGCTTGGAAGCTCTGTGTCTGTGTTCTGCTGCCTTGGTCTGAAAGCCAGGGAATTTAATGCAACCTGGTCATACTTAACTAGGACCACACAGAGCAAGGGAGGATTTTTAATAAGCTGTTTGGGGAAGAGTGGAGACCCCAGCGTGTGTAGACTTTGAGATCTTTACTGGGAGCCTTGTTTGCTTTTGGTTGCAAGCTACCCTTCCATGCCATTCCCTCCCCCCTCCAGTTTTAATTTGATGGAAAGCTAGCAGTACTACAGTTTTATGCAAAGGCTCCAGTGAACTCAAAAAAGATTATTATTTCTCACTTTGTCTTTACAGATAACTTTAAAATTTTATGCGTCAGAGCGCAGGATTATCTGAAGACACAAATGCAACACAACACTGACAAAATCAGATGAAAAATCTCACTCTTTTAGCTATGAAGAAATTAGATTTATCATCAGAAAAGCATTCTCTTTTCATTTTCTGAAAGGTGCTTTTTGACAGACCCTTTGCAGTGGACGTCATGCTCACAAAACATGCTGTCACAGGGCTATTTGAATATGGTGACAGGCTCATTATCGTGTTGAAGACAACTGACAACACTGCAGACTAGAAATGGACAGGCTTGCCAATCAGCTGTTGAAAGGATTGCAGTTGAAATAGAGGTTTTTTTTGTTCTGAGAACAGTAGTACAAATTGACTACATTAATTCTTTTTATTATGGTTGCATACACTGTAGTTAAGGGTCCGTCACTGTTTCCATTATAAATCCCTGTTTTCAAGAGTTTATTAGTAGACCATAAAAATGGTTCCTGTTGAAATTTTGCATTAAAAATATATACTACCCTAACAGAACAAAATTTCTGTCGTAACTGTGGAGGAGGGAGGGCAGAGGAAGAGGGATTGACTGATTTTTAGCTGAAAATTGCATAAAGCTGAATGCATAATTATTTTTATAGAATCTTAAATGTCCAAGAGTTTTATAGACAGGTTTGTGCCTCAGGAGTTCACAATTTCAGGATGTGGTGCTGCCAGCACTTACTATGGGATGGGATTTTCCTGGTGGTTTCACTGGAATCAGTAAAGCACCAAACTTTATCTGCAGTAGTAGATATTTGCAGATTCAGGTTGAGTAGTCAAACAGTCTTGAAAAGTTATTTTGCCTTTTCTTGGACCTCAAAAAATAGTCAGGTTGGGGTTTTTTTGTTTTGTTTTAATATTAATCTGGGATGTTAAATGATGACCTGAGGTTCAGGGAGTTTTGCATATATAATGGCAATCCAAGCCAAGATGAATCCACCAATATACTCCAGTTATGTGAAGTGAAAAAATTGCTGGAATTTATCTGCTTTAATCCAAAGTGGTGGTCTTGGGATATCTTTTAATAGTGGAATTTCCCAGGTGTTGGGAGTTCATGCCACTGTAGTTTCTAGAGTGCCCTTAAAATTTCTGTAGCCATCTACAGCATCATACTTCAGTGCAAATGCAGGAGTGTCTGTTTTGACAGGTCTGAACAGCTCACGAGGTATCTTCTGTTTAGCTCTGGAAGCAAGGATGTTGCTCTGAGTCCCCTGGGAGCCTGCTCTGGCAGGCACTCTCCGAGCACCCTGTCACAGCTCAGCACACAGACACCACACACGGTGTCCACAGTCGCTTTCTCCTGTGCCATCCTGGTGATCCCGCTGCGGTGCCTCAGCAGCAGCCAGCGTGGGGAAAGGGAGAGCTGATCTTTCTGCAGCTAGGGTGATTGCTTTTGGTTTTTCCACATCTTCACTATAACAGAGAGCTTTTTCCCAGGAGCTGGAATACCTTTCCATTCCTTATACAGAGGCTGGTGTTAAATCTCTGTAAGGGCTCTAAACTGGAAGAAACCCAGGTTTGCTGGAGAAAAGGCTCTTCTCTTCCTGCAGAGATGGAATAGGAGGGCAAGAGTCCTGAAAGGAGCAAGGCATTTCCAGGAAGCCTGGTGGAAGCACAGATCTGAAAGTTAGTCATAAATTGTACACATAAACTAGGTGGAGGTGGCAGCAGTAAGTGTGTGTTGGCTTATTTATATTCTGCCCTGAGAGCCTGCCTTCCTCCATGCTTTGTGCAGGAAGTCTGGATCTCCAGGTTCCAGCTCCATTTGGTGGGTCAGATGGAAGAAGCTAGACACTGTGGTACATAGGAGGTACATCTCTTTTTGTGGGGGTTAGTTAAGTAGAAAATGAGATACTGAAGCAGAAAAAGTCCACATGTAGATCCCTCATTTATTAAATTATCACAGAAAATTAATCTTAAATATATTCACTAAATATTTGGTGTGAGGCTGATCCAGAAAGAAGACAGGGCTTTGCTTAGTGTATTTTGCTAGAAGCTTACAAGGAAAAATAATTTTGCTTTGTAGTTCTGTGGCTTCAAACATTTGCAGCCTTAATTGAGACTCATTTGATTACTTGATTTCAAAGCACAATCAATTACCTTAATGCATATCACTGTTCTCACAACTACGGTGATTGCAAAATTGTGAATGTAAAAATGGAAGTCACTTCTGAAAATTAAGTCTGCAATTCTATTTGCAAAGTCAGAACTCTGACTCTCATGAATTACAGCAGCACAGAGCAAAGGAGTATATTGTCATATTGCCTGAGCTATTATAATGTATCAGGTCAATTGTGTGCATACTTAAAATCTTTAAAATATTTATGCTTCTCTGTTGAAGTCAGTCATCTGTTTCTAGGAGGAAGCTTTGTGAAGATATAATAACTAATACAGGATATTGAACCTAAAAAGTACTGTTTAGTTGCAAATTACTTAGGAAGAATTTTGTCTTTTCGTGAAATCATGGCTCTGTGGAAGCCAGTGACAAAGTTGCTGTTGATCTGGGGGCAGATGGGTTTTCATGGAGTGAGTAATTCTAGTGATTAAATCAGACGATTGGAATCAAGACTTAATTTCTATTCCAGAGCAAGACACTTCTACTTAGTGTGCCTCCAGCAAAAATATAATAGATACAATAATATGGAGCTCACCTGCATGTTGTGAGGCTTATTGAATTAATATTTATGGAACACTTCAAGATTCTTTGATAGAAAGTGCTATATGGCTGCATACTATTACAATAAAGTCCTGAAAAGCAAATCAATCTGGAGTTAGTCTTATCTCATCCAGTTATAACTGACTACTGGAGCTGTCTATCTTGTTAGAAGAAAGAAAAGAAAACTAGAAAAAATAAGTATTAAAAAGAAACCCCAATTATTTGGAAAATCCTGGGCTTATTATTTCAATTAACTTTTGGGTTTTGTGGTTATAGACCCTTTTTTAATGCTTTGCCAGCTAGATTCCTGATTGAAACCAAGCATAACGTAGTAACGTTTTGTGGTTTTGGAGAGTAAATTAATATTTCCTTCTTCTGCTATAAATTGCTTCAGAGAGCATACATCCTACACCTTGCCTACCAGACATGTAAATAGCATTATCTTTGAATCATTGGTTCCAGTGATTCTATGTATGAACAAACACTGTTGATTCATTGATGCAGGGGTTTTTGTTGGCTAAGTATTTTTATATTTGCTTTTGAAAAGAAAACAAATATTCTTACAATTAAAAACTGCATTGATTTGAAATGAACTACACATAAGGGTGGACTAATTACCTAATTTTTCTTCTCATCAATCAAACTCTCATTACCTTAAACATCCCTCTGAAAAGTTAGCAGAAGACCTGCTCAGCAGTCTTTAATGAGAATATTACAAACAGCACTGCACAGAAAAAAGCCTACCACAATTGTAATAGTACTGAAGGGACCGTGGTTGAATAAAACTATTCTTATCATGCAAGCAAAGCAGCTTATCAAGTGTGTAACTTCATTTTGCCTATCACCAAGTACAGGAAGAAAGCTCTGAAATCTAGGCTATGAAGCCTGGAGGATATTGATGTTTTAGCAAAACAACACAGGCATGGAATATTCTTTTTCCCCAGGACTGACCTAGTAAATTGTGCAAGCACCAGGAGAAATTTTGCCACCTGTCCCTTATAATCAAGGCCTGTCCCTTACTAAGTCTCATTTCAGTGATATAATTAAATGACACCATTTTCTCATTTATGTTCCTTGAACACGCTGCCAGAATCCTATAGTCTTATCCAGGTACCCAGGAATGTGACTTAATTTCTTTCATCTAAAGCCAAAAAAATAATCATTTGAACGTGGTCCCTTGTCCTAATAGCTAAACCAGCATGGTATATTAGAATACTATTGTTGCAGCATTCATTGCAAAAATCAATAATCCACTAGATGGAGCAGAATAGAAGTATAAAAACTGAGTTAAGTCTGGTATTTTAAGAAACAGAATTGAGTATCAAAGTGCCAGAACTGGGATAAAACAGCAGAAAAACACAACAGTAGTATTTTTGCAGTGTAGTTCTAGTAAATCAACTGGCTTTACAGTCATTCATGGATTAATGTTGCAGTTCTCCTTTGCGGTTCTGTTTTTCTCTAAGGGATAAAATGAGGATTAATCTCTGCTCTAGAAAAGGTGACGAAGAGAAAATTTTGGGGAACAAAGATGTTTCTAGGAAAGAGAAATAGGTTTTTTCCTTTCCTAAAGCAGAAACAGTTTTTCCATTGGAGAAACAATAAGAAGACAATCTTAGAAAGGAATAATAAGATTTATTTTCCAGAAGTTATTACTCATTATTTTCTGGATAAACTGAATTATGAGGCTATTTTGAGTGTGGACTTTGTGTGCTAAATCACAACCTTTTTTTATATAAATAATCCTTACATTAATACCCCCTTCAAATATCTGCAGGAACATGATGACAATCATACTAGCAAGTAGATTGATGAAGATGGCAGGCAAGGCTCCAGTTGCACAGTTCATCCAGTTTCTATTGCAGGTGTACATTAGGCATGACTTATGACCTGCTTTATTCTGTCCCAGGCCTCCTGTGAAAAGGGGTGGCAAATTATGCCAGTGTGAAGTGGTTGTTTGAAGAAAATACATGTAGGTAGGATGGGTCTTAGTGCTGAAGTTATATATTTTGCAAGCTAAAGGAAGGATACAGTCAGTATTTCAGTGAAACAGCTATTAAATTTGGCTTGTGAAATCTGTTAATGGGCTTCGTTGTGGCCTAAGCAAGGCTTTGAACCCAGGTCTCAGAAGATGAAAGCCCCAGGCATTAACCGTTTGCAATATCTCACCCTCAGTTTTGTGTTTAATAAAATGCTTTAGATAGATGCAGGTGAGCTTTATTTGCTTAATACTGATGGCTTTGCCTTCTTCAAGTGAAGACCTGTAGAACTTTGGTAAAGTAATTTAAGAATTGTTCATTTCCATATTCCTGAATATTTCTGTGTATCTGAAGCTGCACTCTTTAACGGATAGGTTTCCCATAGAATAGATGTGGAGATGATACTTCCTTTTTTCTGGTTTTTTTTTGGTCTAAGTAGGAAGTTGTAACAATTAAAACCTTCCTGCTCTCATCTCCAGCTGACCTCCATTGTTTTCGAGTGTTATGGCAGTGCAATCGGAAGTTTTTTTGTTCTCAAGAAAGGATTCTTACCTGAAATTCTAATTCAAATGATGTAAAGTATTAATGCCACTTCCCATCCTACTAATCCTATTAATGTCCTTCCCATCCTAGTGATATTGTACTACTGCACATCACTATGAGCTATCTGCTGGATTTCTCCCCATGCTTATTCTCTTTTTTCAGTACATTCTTGATTTGTAAAATACTTTGGGATTTGCTGTTGCTTCAAAAATAGCAGATATTAACATTTGTAGTTATGCAGATATTTTGGGAAAATAATAGCCTGAACTTCTTGCATTGCAGGATATCTTTTCTCTCTCCTCTTTTCCTTTTCCTCTTACAACATAAGGTAATGTTTTGTCCATCAACAGATGATTCTTTTCCTTTATTTCAGCCAAGTGTTCACATGCATTTACTTTAAATCAGTACAATATGTATAGAATTAATAGCCATTTTCTCTGAAATACCAGTTTTAGTCACAATGGCTGATAATCATCAGTTTCTCTTACAACTGTAAGGCTGTTCTGCTTCCATTTGTTTGAAGCAATGCATCATCATGAGCTCATGGATTACAGGCCAAAAAGGTCTTTGTTGAATACAGTCTGAAGTTAATGCTTCTGTCTTCCTTGTTCTCAGTGTTGGCCAGACACTGAGAGCCTTCTGAGGTCATGCTGGGACAGGATCTCCAAATGAGCCAGGAACTGTGCAGGAAAGTTGTCCAAGTGCTTTTATAAAAAAAAGTGTCATCTTGATGCAAACTGGTTGGCACACAGTCTATAAGTAATCTGTCTCAATTCAACTACCATTTTCCCTTATTCTTCCTTCTACAAGTATTAGTGCATGAGCCCGAACTCTTCTCTCTAAAGTATTCCTCCTTCCCTTTTCTCCTTTCCCAAGGACATCTGTGCCAAAACACTGTTGTTCAGAATGCCCATGGTCTGCTCTCATGTTACTGAAGTACAGAAAGCATCCATGCTCAGCATATCTGAACTAAAGTAGTCTTGGTTTTATACTTTCTCTGTCCATCAGTTATGAAGCACACAGAGGGCCAAGACCCATGAGTGGAAAGTACTGCTGTTGAAGATAGTAATGAGGATCCTGGACTGGAGCAGACTTGGGCCCTAAATAAACCACTGGTTTTGTGAAAGGGGTAGTGTGGACAGGGCATAAAGTCCTCTCATCCCTCTTTTTCCTGTGTTGGGCACAAAGAAAAGACTTTATCTGTATTGAGAGAAGGAGGGAGTTCTTTGTCTAAAGAACAACAGGGCAATAACCAGTTAGTCACTTCTATGCTATTAGTGTGAAATGTTTATTGCTGAACTGTGGTGTCCTACCCATTGTCTGGTGTGTGATAAAGTAGGTTGCAGATGGCTTTGTCAGGTCCAGGCTTGGGAAAGGGCAAGTGAATCTCAGTGAAATTAATTTGCATCTTCTCCTGAGTTTGCAGGACAAAGTTGCAAACTGAGTCATAACTGATGATGTGGAGTGGGTTCAGCTCTTTGCAGGTGTATGTTTGGTGCAATATGTGAAGGATGACATGGGAACTTAAGCACATAGTTCTACATTAGTAGTAGCAGCAAGGTATTCACTGCAGTGCAGAACAGACTCAGTCTGGTGTCCTTTGTGTACAAGTGCTCACAAAACAGCTTCTGTTGAAGTTAGCCAGATAGGAATAGGAAGTGGGCTCATTCTCTTTGCACAGAGCATTGGGAATGAACAAAAGCAGTAACAGCCAATTCAGAGGGAAAAAAAAAAAAAAAAAAGCTGCGTGTTAAGAAGTTTTGATTTGTAGGAATACAGGCTGTGAACTTGCTTAGGATGTTTCCGTGCAACTACTTGAAGAAATATTTCCTAAACATTTCTGTTCAATTCTCAGGAGAGGTGTATTTTTTTCATGAGTTCAAAATTTTGTGAAAGCACAGTCTTAGCCAGTAGTTTAAAAAACATAGTAAGACCCAATAGGAACAATATTAAAAAATATTAAAATAAAAAACTCGAAAAGATGGAGAGACTGAAAGCTCTGATAGTTTTGTCCTAACGAAATGGAAGCTGTCCTGTTTGGAAAGATTTCTTGTAAAAGTATGCCATCACACACTGAGTCCTGTAGTGCTGTTCTGTGGGTTTTATGTGTGTAGTTGCCTGAGGTTTATTAGCTCTTGAAAGTGCTGCTTGAAAGTCTTGCCCAAGATTACCTTGTTAGAAGAGACAAGTTAGTTTAAATTTGCAAAATTTAAGAATTAAGTTTTAAATAGAAGCCAGCTTGCTCTCAAAGGGATAGTCTGTGGTAAAAGAGAATTGTTCAAAAGAAACATTTCCAGGTAAATATTTGTTTGCATATTAATAGTTATGTGCAAGCAGTGAAACAGGAATTAAAAACCAAATATAGGTGGCAAATAAGCTACCCTGTGCTGCAACATGATTGAGGGTCCTGTGCTTAGAAGACAGTTTTCAGAAATAAGTCTCTGAGTGTGTCTAAAAAGGTTAATTTTTTTGTAAGCATGAGTACTTTACCTATGCTATTGTCAATGTCTATTGATAAAATCCCGAGGCTTGATTTCAGTGATGTTTAATTTTAGTCTCACATTAAAAACAAACTCAGTTTTACTCTACCAATGTTATATGATTGCTTAAATATCATGGAAACAGCAGTAGGTCATCTATTTTTTCAATTATTGTTCTAATACCCTGACTTGTCCATCAAATGTTAATGACTATTGTCTCATGTACAACAACTGTATGCTTGAATTATTTTGTGATGCAGTGTACAATACAGCAATATATACTTTAATTTTTGTACCATGTTTTAACAATACAAATTTTAGTATTAAAATCAGAATAGTAAACTATCAATGTCATTAACCAGCAGTATTGATTTACTATGGAAATTTAGTTATAAATTAGGCCTGATCCATAATCCATTGAACACTTGCTAAAATCTTGAGACTTCTGTGACTATGCCTGGTAAATGAGAGAAATTTTCCCACATTTTTTGATTAATTTTAATTGCCATGCAATTTTGTTCAAATACGAGTAGTGGCACTTTCACACGGGGCTGTCTTTGGATTTTTGTTTTTCTTTTTATTGAGTTTAATGTCTGCAAGCGTAGGCTACCCCGGGAATGTAAGAACTGGATGTGAAATAGATGTTTCTCTATTCATTCCACAGCCAGAAGGAATGAGCAGTAAACTAGCAGTATACTTGCCAAGATAAGTGACAAATACAGATGTTTCAGGAGGAGTAGAAAATATTAGTTACAGAACTCAGCACTGAAATAGCGTTGATGGCCTTTAGAATATGTAAGAACAAAATCCTTATATTCTAATTAGACATTGTCTCCTTGAATTCCATTTCTCCCTTTCACTCTTCCACATAATTTTTGATAGTAAGGCTTCACCATGCCCAGTGGAAATTAGGGAATGGACTTTTCCTGTCCTGAAGTATTTCTGCAGTGATGCACAAGGTGCTGATGGTGCCACTATGGAAGGCACTGTTAGATTGCACAGAATGGGCAGAGTTCCCCTGGGACCCAGATGGTTTGCCCAAGCAGTGCGTTTGTAGGCTGCTGCTAAAAACAATTCCACTCCGAGACCATTGGACTTCTTACAGTCTAATTTTGGCCATATATGAGGGTTACTTAAATGCAGAGATAACATTAATCTTTCAGTAGCAGCAAGTGCTGGCTGTGGTTAAGACCAGGAGCTTAGCATTCCTGCAATCAAAATGTTGTTGCTGGACATGAGTAATACAGTATGTGATCATTTCTGAACATTAAATCTAGCCTGGATTGGGTTCAGCTCTGCTACATGATACCATGTTGCCTCACATGGCACTGTTCTGCCCCTTTGGTCCTTGAAGATATGGGACAGCAATTAACAAGTACCTCATTTAATTGGCAGGAGTTCATATAGTATCAGCCCCTGTGCCCTCATGATGCTTGCGTAAATAAGTGTTTCTATTTCTGTAGACAGTAGGCATTTGGATTTTTTTTTTAACAATATAACTGCCTGGGCTTAGTGTTACAAATCATGAAACATTTTGTTTATGCATTATAAATAGTGATATCTATTTATAAATCAAAGGCACTGTGTTCTCGCTCTATTCCTAGGAGGCCTTTGGTTGTGTTAGCATTACGCACACACATGCTTCCATTTTGTTGCCCAGGAAGCTAAATAGAAATATATGACTCTTAGCTGGCCTCATTAATGAAACAATAGATACGGGTTGGGTGCAGAATCTGAAGGAGCAACTGAAAAACATAATAAGCAGCAAGGGGAAAAAAAGAAACCCCAACAAACTGAACGTATTTTAAATTATTAAAAAATGTTTTTCATGGGAAGCAATGCAGGGTTTTATTTAGAGAGGTAGAAGGAAAACCCTGAGGTGGTAGATTCCTAAAGGGCGGAGAACAGTTTATCTTTATACCACATAGTCATATGGGGACAATTTATTCTCATCTTGGAGGAACAGGAAATATTTTAAAGTTAATAATGTTTCTGCCACCTTTCTCTCCCCTCCTATCATGCTTACAGTCAAAGGTGAAAGCCTACCCTGCATCCCCTGTGACTGGTACAAAATCTACGTCAGAAGCAAAGAGATGAGGGAAGGAAGAAGAGTGGAATGAGATCAGCTCAGTGTTTTGTGACAGCCTGTAAAACTAGAACAGTCTTTACAAAAACTGGAGCTGAGTAGGACACATAAAAAGGCAGTAATCACCTCTTAACATGGGCCAGTTGGCAATCCCATGCTGTGGTTGTCATTACAATAGGTTATCTTGCTGCAAGTCAACAGATCATGTTCTAATAGTCATATGTAGGAAAAGGACAGAAACATTTGTTGCTGTCTCTTTCAAGCCCCGTGGATGGGATTTATCACTGTGTGACAATCCCTGGACCACTGATCTTGCAGTTTGAAAGAAAGTGCAGATTCCAGTGAAGTTTCTGGAGTAACTGGTATTTGGTGAGTGTTTTACTGTGGGAAACATCTCTTCAGCTGGTACCTTGCTCCTCTGGGTAATGTATTGGCCCTAATACTGAATTTGGAGCAAGTAGTTCCCCATGGTAGTTATTAGCAAGAAAAATGTAAGGTGTTACTTGCTTGGCATTCTTGTGTTGTGACCTATTTGTGAGCCCACTGTTTTGGAGGGGTTTTCTGCACAGCCTCTCCCTGCTGGCGTGGTAAAGCCAGTGCATTCTCAGCGAGGGTGTGTGCCATTCCCAGCCCAGCTGGAGGGATAAGCTACTGCAGACACCTCGGATGCACTCGTGCCACAGCAGCCCTGCTGACCCTGCAGTGCTCTCAGTGCTCTGCTCAGGGTGAAGTGCCGCTGGCTGCCCATGTACATATGTACATGCCCGCTCCCCCCTCCCCATGTCAGACAGCACAGAGACCCTGCCTTTAATAGGCAAGGTTAGAAGGATAGAGTGTGGCACATGGGCCTAGTCTTCCTTTTTATAAATCAGTAACAATGGGGTGTTGACAGGCCTTGAAGCCTAGACAGGCTACGGGGGTCATCGCGATAAGGAAGGATTAGCGTATGTAATTTGCCAAATATGGCGCCAGCCACCAGCTGGGTTTTTCTGCACATGGCAGGTTATCTACAGGAGCTTCGTGGCATTCACCTTAGCTGCTGGCTGTGTTTGTTAGCAAATGTATTGCTGTTTCCACTTTAAGGACTATACACTAAACTGGGAATGTATGCAAATGAGATGAAAGAAGTTGTGGTTTAAATTTTGAGGACAAAAAAATAGTGTGTGCCTAGAGTCTTTAAGTATACTTTACAGTATACCGTATCTGTTTTTCCCCTAAGGTTTTCACTTGAGAGATTTTGTATGCATCTTCATTCTTTGTAAATAAAGCTGTTTCTAACTTAATTCCCTGGAGGATATAGTTATCCTGCCCAAAGATCAATGGTCAACAGAAAATATAAAGAGCCCCTAGATCAGATCTTTGACTGCTTTGTGGTAGATAGCTAAACTGCCCACCTTAAAACGTTAAGAGAACGATAAATGCTGTAAATTCTTGGCTGTGGTGAAGAAGATCTTGTTAACCCCAAAGTTACTGGAAATAAGATATGGACAAACTCTAACAGCATTGCTGTGTTGTAAACTGTATTTATTCCTTAAAAGAAAAGCAAGAACAGAAAGATTTAGTCAGTGCTTGCAAGTATCTTCCAAATCAGATTTTCCCTGTGTTAATTTGCAGTTTCAGATAGCGTTCATACTTCTGATCTTCCAGAGGGTACTATGCTGCTTTTTGGTAATTTTTCCAAATGCTTAAAAATTAATGCACATGCAATTACGGTTTTATTTTTATTTACTTGAAGATTTTATTTATTAATATGACAGTTTCTTTAAAGTAAGGCGCTGCAGTCCCTTTGTGCTTCCTTCTTCAGTACCTGGATGAGCTCACCCATAAAACAAAAGACCCAGTGTAAATAAGATTTTGCAAGTCATTCAAGGATGCAACAAAAGACATAATTGAATTTTTGGACCATTTTTAGAACAAACTCTCTCAAGGCCTTTTTTTCCCCTCACAGCAACACTTCCCACTGCACTAGATCTGACAAGACTGTATGCATTACTTTATTTTGATACTGACATTTAAACAATAAAATAAAGCCATTTAAAACAAATAGTGGTGCTTCAAGTGTCTGAGCTGTCAAGATACCAAATTATATAACTTGGAAAAATCAGAATTCATTGTTAATGGTATGCACTTAACACAAAGGGTCGCTGGAGTACTAACCAGATATATATTCAGCTACCATGTTGGAGCTAACAGGCTGTATTCCTTTAGATAGAATTGACTATATTCACTTAAATGGACTTGACTCCAGTACAATCACTGTATTCAAATGTCAAAAAAAAGAGAAAGAGGATGTCACGTAGGGTCACAAATTATGTTGGATTTTGACAGATTGTAGCCTTGCTTTACAAGAGCAGTAACATCTCATTTGTCACCGTTTGATCTGTAAGTGCGGGAATGAGAGCGGAAGGCCCTCCATCTCCACCGCAATTTAATCGCTCTGAGGCCGACAGTGGCAGCTAAAGCCACCTGCCCATGCACTGTACTGCTGATCTGTTTTAATTTAATCGTCCGTCAGCTGGGATGAAAGCATAAATCGTCTCCCTTTGATCTGCAAACGGTGTGGTTCTTTTGTAAAGCGTGGTGCAGAATCAGGGAGACAGTTTTCACATTTAGTGCAACATAGACAACATGGGCTTGAAAAGCTTGTAAGTGATATTTCACTTTAGTAGCAAAGGAGGAAGTTGTTCTTTTTGTAAATTTATACAAAGCAGCAAAGGTTTTGGTTTTTTTTTTAAGAAAAGAAGGTCATAGAGGAGGTTATTGATTTAATAGTGTTTTAATTATTCAAGTTTGAAAAACCAGCTTCTACTCTTAAATAACTTACACATCTTTAAGCTCTGAAGACCCTTAAGTCATCTAGTTTACAAAATATGGGATAGGAAAAATTATTTTGTGAAAACACAGTAATGCTGTGAGCTGTCAGCTATATACTGCGCATGTTATTTAGTTACATTATTGTGTGTAAATGGATAAGGGAAGATCTTTAAATAACACACAAAAAAATCTGCCTTCTCCAGTGGAAAATCTCACCTTTTTCTGGTATTGTTGGAAATTTTGTTGAAGGCCAAAATATTGTGTGCACATCAAATCTCTTTGTAGGCCAAACCTTGCTTTGGGATGTACACCCTTTCATGGAAAGAACCAGCATGAACACAATTGAAAGTAAAATGGTAACTTTTGGGCAAAATCTTTCTCATTACTGTTTTTTTTGCAGAGTAGTTACTGAGGGAAAAAAAGGATTTGTACATTTCTCCCTCTCAGCCCCTTCTCCCGACCCTTTACAGCTTTCTTTTTCAAGCTTGTGCCTTTCTTAGTTTTTGCACTTGGTACATTATTCATGATTTTGGTGCTGTACATGTGTACAGCACCTCCCTGAGCTCCTTGTCAATCCAAGCTGGTCCTTCCATTTGAAGATGGAAGGTCTTTAAATCTGAAGCAGGACAGCTCACCACCCAACTGTGAGAATTTTGACTGACCCCATAAGCTTTGAAATACACCATCTTTTCTCCCTTTCTTATGAAAACTCCCAAGTCAAATTCCCATTTGTCAGAATGAAAATCAAAATCTCAAATCCTCCCCAAAATTCATACGAGCCAGAAGAGTTGCATATATTCTTTGCAATGGCATTTTTCTGATTGAAATTGAAGGTGTGAACTGCCCAGTGAGGTCTATGAATATTTTTCCATTAGTGCTGAGACTAGACTATGATTTCCCCTTTGGGAGAAGGGTTTTTTTGTGGTCACATGTCAAAACTGGGAAGTTCTTTCCTGATAAAAAACACAGTGTGTTTTCTTGACCTCTCAGAGAGCAGAGAACACAAACCAAAGTCTCTAAGAGTCCCTCCTCTTTGAGTGTCTAAACACATTTTATTTACCAATCTTGGCAGCATTTTACCTGAAAAGGTTTTCTATCTCCATTATTTGTTGCAGGATTTTATTATTTGGCAAAAGGCTCTGTCTTGGGATGAAGAAATGTTTATGCTTTCTCTTGTAAAATTCTGTTCAGCATATGCTGGAATACAAATAGTGAAAAATTGTCTTTGTTCTTCTTTTGCTTTCATTCCTCATGAAAATTTTGTCAGGCTGGCAATATATTAAATAATTATGGAGTTGCTGTGGCCCTGGAATGGGGAAGGACAGGAAACCGTGCTGCTGTCTCCCAATACAGATTCAGTTTATGGAGCAACCGGGCCCTGACTGCTTTGAGAGCCCTGGTTTGGTCTAAAATAAATAAACACATTTTCTTGGGGAAAGAAGAAAAAGAGCACAGAAAAACTTTATTCTTGTCCCCAAAGTTGACCTCTGAGACTGACCCAGATCCCTGGGTCATAAGCTCACTCAGCATGGGACCAGGGGAAGATAAATGGGTCAGACTGTTCCTAGTCCTGCTAAGTGACCCTTTCTCATCTTAAGTTTTCAGTTACAGGTTGAGGTGGGCAGGGATCCTCCAGTAACACTCAGTGGTGCAGTTCTGAAATTCAAGTGCTAAGAGATTGCTGACAAAGCACATGCAACAGAAAGACTTTCATGCTTGCAAATACTGCAAATTATTGTATATTCCTCAGTTTCACAAATATATCTGGAATGTATGTGTTCAGGCTAGTAACAGCATACAGCAAAAGGATGTTAATTTGCAAAGTTCAGCATTATTTGCCTAATTTTCTATATGAAGTCTGATGCAAAAAAAAGCAGAAATTAAGGCTGGATGAGCTATAGTCAGTTCTGGTGTTTTCTAGCTTCTGACTTCTTTCCTTTGTGGACCAGACCTGGGGATGACTATGCAGTGTTTGTAACTGCAAGGGGTTTTAGTTGGAATAATGAAGTACATGGATGTGTGCACCCTGCGTAGTGTAAATGATGGTGACAGTTATCTTAAGTCGTGTGTAGGTAATGATTACACAAATAGTAATAAATGTCATATAGCCTTATACTGAACCATCATCTAATCAGTCCAAGGAAGGTTTATTTAAATGTATTTAAATAAAAGCAATCTAAACTAGGAAAAGAGGACAAATTAATTTTCATGCTAAATTTTTATCTGAGATAAAATTACTTTGCAAGTCTGAACAGCTTGTTTTCCCTAAAGAGAATAGATTTCTACCAAAATTTAGTCCTCACAATGGTGCTTCATGTGCATGGGGCATTGCTCCACTGAATTTTTAATTGAGATGATAAATTAGCTCTTCATTTTTGTCTACTGATTAACAAAAGACCTGTTTTCTAATCCCATTGCAGTAACTGGCAACACAGTCACTGAGCTACTGGATACAGGGTGGACTACATAGTAGTAAACCAGAACATCCTGCAAGATATTTCCAACAAGAAATTTATTCCAGCTTTCAGAAGATGATGTCAGTCTAGTTTTGTATCCCATTCACATATCCAGTCCTTTCCCCTCTTTCTATTTTGGGTGTTTTTTATTAGCTTTTCTATTGGAATTCTGAACTCCATTACGCTGCAGTCAGATAAGTACAAATACAAACCACACCATGCTGCTATCAATACAGTCCTCTCTTAAAACTCCAGTGCACACAACAAACACAGATAACTCCCTCCTGATAAAGTCCTTGTATCTACTTAGACTAAGTAGTGTAATGAAAGTGAAGGCAAAGACACTAATGTTTCACAACATATGATAGGTTTGTGGAAAGTACAATAACAACTAATGAGTTGGGAGAAAATCATTCAAGAGTATTGCAGTTATTTATGGGCTCTCAAGAGTCCATTCATCTGCTTTGCATTTGTGATATTTGTATTGGTTTTGCCAGCGTGTGTCCTTGCATTCATTCATGCTCTCCATTCTTCAGTGTTGATGTCACTTTTGACAGCAGTCACCAGGAATTCCCTCTTGTTACAAAAAGCAGAGGCAATAATAGGAGGAGGTGGCCGGGATACCCTGGTAGCAATTTGGTGGTGCTAAGGTATAATTAGCACTTCTGCCTTTGTTTTTCTTCACGTATTTTGATGTTCTGTTTACAGCTTGAGGTGTATTGCTTATATCCATTCCCATGGTCTTCCTCAGAGTGTGTGTGGTGTGCACGGTGAGTGCTGGTGGCACCATTGTGTGCTGGGTTCTGTCTGTACACGGGCACACACTGGTCAGAAGAGCTGCTCTCTCCTCATGGCACACTTACAGATGCAGCTCTGTGTCTTACTTCATGTAGTATTGGGAAACCTGTTGGGTTCCTTCAGCCAGGTATTTATGGTTTCTTACCATTAAGGGGGCAGGATTCAATGCCTCAAGTAACTCAGCTCTACATATAAAAGGCCAGTTGTTTTATAACTGGAAAATAGGAGAAGCTCTTAACTTCTTTACTGCTCCTTTTCTTACTGGTTTGTAAAGTTGACACAAACACATTTGCACACGAGCGTCACAGATTATTGTGAATTACACATTCAGGAGGTCTCCATGATCTAAATGGCATTATTTAATATTCACCTTAACTGCACAGACCATGGCAGCCAGAAATTGGTTGTGGGTACAAATAATTTTTCAGCCTGTCTGTGCTTAAGACAAAAGCAATAAAGCAGGCTATTATTTAAATTGATAAAAGATGCAAACACAGCTTCCCTGGGTTTCTAGATTTATAGTAAAAGAATAAATATTTCATTGGTGATACTAATTAAAGATTGGTCAAGGATTTATCCATGTCTTTTACTTCCAATATCAATCAGACCTGATTAGGAAAAGTAACATTTGTAGTACTGTCTACTAGCTGGGAAAAAAAAAAGTTCCATGAAGCCCACTTTACCAGATAATTGTTGTTTTATTAGCCCTTATTTAGTGAGGCATTAGCAAAGAATTCAAGAAATTAACTTCTGGTAGGAAAAAGATGAGTAAGAAATAATTTTTTAAAAACTCAGGTCTTTGCTGTGGCAAATATTCTATCAGGGGAAAACTGTTAGAAAATTTTCCTAATTAATTTTCATGTGGATAATAGATATACACTGAGGAATGGAGATAGATAAAGATCTCAACAACGTAGGCAAAAATTAAGTAAACCCAAATGGTAATATTGTACACCCTTTTTTTAATAACATCCAATCAAAGAAAAAAAAGAACCTAGAAATACATTTTTGTAGTGACACCTTCTAAATTAGAAACTTGGGATTTCCCTTATTTGATCAGGTTCAAAATCTGTCATTCTGATATGTTGTTTCCATTGGAGATTGAATAACTGTTCCTTTCAAGACAAAGCATTCAAGTAATTAACATCCTTATGCAGTTAATATTTGGAGAGTGGGGGAATATTTTTAAATATCCTGTAATTGTCTGTCAAGTTGATAAGGCATATTCTGCTTGTTTACCTAACTAGTCTTAATTCTGATCCTTTCTTTGTAAATGCTAAATCTACCAGTCCACTTAATTGTAAGATTTGTCCCAAAAAGTACTGAGGTGAGATAGTAGCTTGGAAAAGATGCTGCCAGTGCTTTTCTGTCTTCTTGTGTTCTGTGTCTGGGAACCTTTTGGAGGACTTTTTCTGTCTCAGACATAAGGGTTTTTTTTAAATATGAGCTTTAATTCATTTTTTTATTTCAGAACTAATATAAAAAATACAATGACTGAAGGTATTTGTATCTGTGGGAATGTGTTTTGTTTTCAATTTTTTCTTCTTTTTTTCCATATTATTCTTTAGATTTCATAAGTTCAATACAGCCACAATCTGGTTGACATATTAATGAAGAACTTAGTTCTAGAATTTTTTCAAAAGACACAAATAGATAAACGGATCAATCCTAGAATTTATTTAAAAAGTAATTATTCCTCTCTGTTCCAGGGAAGAAAGTTCAGAAGTTACATAAAGTCTCTTCTCCAAATGGTTTATTCTGGGTATACTTATTTTATACTGTTTTCATTAATGAAAATACTGAGTAACTGTTCGTTTAAACCATGTCTTTAGTGACCTCCACAAACTGGGTTCCTGCATGTGTTCACATAAATTCATATTTAAATTTCAAATGAGCTAAATAAACAGTTTCGTTCAGATAAACAGCTGATTTTGTTCCTCTCATGTTATATTAATATTAGTATTATGGAATCTTCTGTACCCTTGCTTTACTTCCTGACTAGCTGATAATTGGGTTGGCAGAGTATACCTGGGGTCATCTTGTTTAGCTTATCTGCACAAGAGAAAGAGTGGCAAATAATAAGGGAAAGCAGCAATAAAATAGTGGGGAAAAATGAAAGGAAGATTTAATCTTTGACCAATTTGAAACATATCCTAGAGAATCCACGGAGAAAAAGATAAAGTGTGACTATGAGTAAGTTAACTAAACACATTACAGTGTGTGAGAGCAAATGGAGTTAGTCCATTGTACACGTTTAATTTCCTATTAGTCTCTGGCGTTTACTACTCCAGTCTGAGTTGGGGCATCTGTAAATTCAGTTAAATACAGTGCATTGTCTAAACATATCACAGCTCCAATCAGTCACCGGGGCTGCTGATAAGAAGCCTCTTGTATTATTGAATCTACAATAGGGAGGCTCTGCAGGCACAAAGATAACAGCTAGGTATTTCACTTTAAGTATGAGAAAAAGCAGTGACTCGCTTTTGCTGCTGCAGCTCTGACATTTATTACTGCTCCCTGATTTGTTTTATACTACTGATGTGAATTTGGTTTCAAGTGCTTTGTATCTCCTCTTAGTCCTAACTTAAGACCTCTATCTGGAAACAGTAAGGGAAACAAGCAAACTGAAATCAACTTTCATGATATTGCATAGATAGCAACAACTTGAGCACTTCCTAGTGCTTTAAGAGTGTCTTTCTGCTTTCATGCCTAAAGGATGAAACAGAGGCTTTTGTTTATTCTTGAACCATTTTGTTCCTTTTGAATTAAAGAAATTTCAGTGATATTGCTTTAAAAATGAAGCTGCTGAAGAGGAAGTGTGAATCTGGCCGTAATAGTTGGGGACTTCGACTTTTCAAGTGTTTTAATAGTTCTTTCCTTAGAGTCCTTGAGTTGGAAATAAAATAATAAACAACTCCTACCAGCAGATGTTGATGCAGATAGAAGTACTCTGGCGACATGTGCAGACTGTGTTAAATACAGAAGGAAACGTGGGTAAATATGGGATTGATGGTGACCATTGTTCAGGGTCCTTTATGTTTCTCTGTTTAACAATTCCTTTGTAGTCATAAATTTTTGGCAGACTTTACGTGTTTAGGATAAAATTTCTTCTGCCCAAATATACACTTGTGTACCTTATTTTCTATAACATAGTAACTATTAATAACGATATATTATTACTATTAATATACTAATATACTAATGCACCAAGGATATATACACACACAGCAGGTCTGTATATAACCTAGAGTATTGATATACATCATACTATAGAAAATGGAACATTTATACACTGTTTATTTACCCATAAGCTACATTATATTTAAAAATCAGGAATTCTAATTCTTAAATGTCATGCCAGATAGTTTCCTATTGTTTCTGTCTTCTAGAAAGATGCCTATTTAATACTATAGTTAATATATTTAATTTTCTTAACTAATCGGTGATTTTATAGGTTTTCTTTATGGTTTGATACATTTATGTGGAGCCAGACATAGTTTTTTCAGTGACTTTGCAATAGAAAGTTCGTAGCTTCTCAAATATTAATTATTCATTTCCTGAGGCTTCTTTTGTTGTACACATATGTTGAATTGCAGCTGTATTTCTTGATGTAGTTTGCACGAGTTTGTTTTGCCTAAGCCTTCAGTTATATCTGTTTTATTATAGTAAGTTTTGCTTCTTCTGCCATCTGAGAGATAACTGCATAAGATTCAGTTTAATAGTTGATGCTGTGAAAGTAAAATTTCTAAAGGCTATGCCTCAAAGATAAAACAACCTTATCAAAACCCCTGTCAACATCCCTAGTGAGCACAAAACCAAAATAAACAATGAAAACCCGAAGACTTGCTTCCATCCTTTGAACCAAGACATTGGAGAATGTTACACAGATGCAGGTTCCAAAGCAAGTTAATGCTCTTGTACTGCTGGGTAGAAAACAGGTCTGATTAAGCATCCAGCATCTTGTCTCTTTGATTCCTCCTAGCAGAGTTCCTGGTAGCAAATGCATCATGGCTCTCTATGGAGCTAAGATTCAGCAAAAATTCAGCCAATTTACAGCTATTTTTAACTTTCTGCATGAGCTTACATCCTTTCTGTGTTCCACCAAACGTAATTAAGAGGCACTCTTGAGTTGGTCTGTATGTTCAGGAATGTCCACTGATGAGCTTCTAAGAGAATTCCATGTGGTCAGCTCCTCTAGAGGGGCAGTCACAGTAAAACACGTTCTGGAGAACAGAAGGGGTGTGCAGGACCTACTTGTAATAGGAAACAAAAATAATGAAATGTCATTTCCTGGGCATTTAAAAATGAAAATTATGTAGTATTTCAGCATTTGCCCCCCTTTGCTTTCAAATAAAAGACTTGCAATTATTATTTTTGGTTTGTACCACGGATTATTTGCAAAGCTGGTGTTCATTCGTGTTTGTAAGCTCACAGAGCTCGGCTTTATTGTTTCTGATGCAGTGAGCATCAAAGGTATGGCTAACGTGGCAGGCCAGCACATTGCTCACAGCGTTAAATGTAAGAGGGGAGCCTCGTGCAGCCAAACATAGACACAAGAAGAAGAAAGCAGCTAAAGGAGGTGGCAGGTAGGAAAATTGCAAAGGCGAAAGTGCCACCAGTTGATGATAAAAGCAAAGTCAAGGGTGGCAATTAGGCTGCAAAAAACAGTAAGTGCATTCGTGCTAGAATATAAAATTGCTCCCAGGAGGCAAAAATTGGAGGTGTTGCCATGCCTTTAGAAAAACCTCTTAATTTTGTAGAATAAGATGTCAGTCACTTCTCTCCATGGATACAGCCCCAAGTGCACACCAGCAGTGATAGGCAAGGATCTCTCTAGTGAGATCTGTGGGGACCAAGGAAAGATTGCACTTCCTCTAGTCAAAGGTTGAAATTACCAGGGAAAGCTATGGAGGATATTTAGTGAGAATTCAGGAAAGCCAAAATTCTGACTAGCTAGAATTTGAAGGGGCAAGAGGAATCATGAATTGAGAGTGATCAGATATCAAATACTCTGATCTAGCAAAGCCAAAGTTGATTAGAACACAGTTTTATGCAAAAGCACAATAATTTCCAACTTCTCAGTGAGGATTAGAAGTATTGAAATATATGTTCCCTCACAGTTTTCTTGAAATTTAGAAAAGAGAGCTGTGAGAGCAATTGTAGAGATAGCTGGAGAAATACTTCAGTAAAGTTTTATCAGTATAAATACTCAGTTTTGTAAGTGCTTGTTTTGGTGTGTTTTCAGCTTAACTGCTGTTACTCATTTAACCTAAGTCTTTGTGTTGGAAGAGACTAGTTGCACTCCAGGTTAATTTGGTGATAAGTGGAAAATGAGGATCAGCAGAGGTTTACCTAATGGAAATGAGCTATTGCAGTTGTTGCCCAACCCATTTGGTCTGACAACATTGCCAAACCAGCATCCAGATTGGCATGTCTTGAAACACTGGCATCATCTGTGCCAGGATTTCATTATCCACCCTGTTACAGGTTGGTCACAAACGTATGTCAGGATTGTTTGGAAAGCTTGTCAAATGTCTGTCTGGAGTGGCCTCCAGTTTCTCCCACCAGGTAACTCCTAAATTTTCACAATCATCTATGTATTTGGCCTTGCTGCTGGAATTGTCCTTGGCTCAGAGCAATGGAATGGGACAGTCTGTTTCCTGAGAGTCAGAAAAAGAATAGACATCTGTGTCACGCAGGTACTGAGGCTTGATCCACCAAAAAACCCCTTACTGCTCCACCACTCCCTTCTGTCTGGTTACTCCACACATTTACCAAGGTGACTGTGAAACAACCTCAGTGCAAGTGTTGGAGCTCCATTAAAGTCAGCCTGGTAAGCAGAAGCTGCTCCAGTGTCTGCCTTGTCATGGTGAAGTAGAAGAGCATCAGTCTCTGTGCTTTGGCCCAGTTCCAAAATGAATGTTATGTGTTGCAATTTTTCATTAAACATTCCATATGACATCGGTAAATTTGTAATTAAAAGTTAATGTTACTCATTTATCCATACAAGTGTTGGGTACTTTTTACTAGTTGAACTAGTTGATAATCACCATGACCTGGAAAATACATGGAATAATCGCCATTTTTAAAATAGGTTTTTGTGAGAACAAAGTTAATTGCAGGCAGTACAAGAGGGAAGGAGAAATAAAACTTTTTGTTTCCTTTTTTAAGCAAATCAAGGGTCAAATAGATTGGATCTCTCTTCTGTTAAAAGGCAGTATATGGGATCGTGGGTGTAACCAAATTTTCTTTATGTGATTCAGCTGTTTTGGTTTTTTTCCTTTATGAAAAGTCCCAAGATCTTTCTCTTCCCTAGTAGACAGCCTCTACCTAGGTATTAGCAGTTTGAGGAAGGTTAAATTGCTCTTTCATAGATTAAGATTTGTTAACAGATGTGGTTATTGGTACTGTGTGCTTTCCTAATCCCTCTTCAGTATTGGTGCATCTCCAACCCTACCAGTTTAATTAACATTGAAATTTTCATATTATTTTGGTGTACTGATTACAGGCAAAGACTAAGTGGAAGTCAGTTCGGTATCCCAAGAGACTTCAGTGTTAACAATGCAGAAAGATTTTTTTTTTCCCTTTCTCCCCCTTCCTGAACTCCAGATAAGCAGTAGGCCCCAGTTAGATTTCATTACTATCACGCACTCTTCATGGTCATCTTTTAATATTTGAAAGGATCATTTGTTAACTGGAAATGGTCAATTTTTTTTTCTTTGGCTTTTGAAATATAATTTTCAATTTTTAATTTGATTCATTTAGATGAAATCATTAATCAGGGTTGAAACTGAGTTAATTTTCTGGAAAATAAATGAGGTTGTTAGAGTGAACGTTATTAAGTGGGCTCTTTGCTTGAAAGGGATAATAGCTGAAAATATGGAAGACTTTGAGAACTATAGCAGTTGAGGGATGAAAAACAGAAAGGTTTTTTTTTCTAGCTAAGTGCAGTAATTTTTTAAAGGAAACTAGGCATATGAGGAATATTTCAGAACTGTCATCATTAAAGGAGGCATTACAGAGTAAATAACCTAAATATATATATGAGTTAAAATCCTACAGAGCCAGGGTATAGATGGTGATTTTAAAAAATGTTCTATTTTTACAGAACATTGTGTTCCGTCTAAATCTTAATATTTGCTATTCCAAGCAATGCCCACTTGATTTTTGAGACAGAGAAACATTATTCTCTGTAGCTCAGCAGAGTTACAGCCGTCCAGGTAGAAAGCAGGCTTTGGCAGACAGGGAGTACAGGCCACTAAACCATTTTTTTCAGTCTGACCCAAATTCAGCTCCTGGCCTTGAGAGGGTTCTGTTTGCTTATTTTCTGGAGTTTACTGCATGATACAAAGTGATTAAGATAGCCAGCAAAATCTCTTACAAACACAAACCAAAGAGCAAGGGATTGGACTAGACAGGCAACATTCTAGAGTTTACCATTCGAGTTTATGTCAGTTAACTACAACATTTGTTTTGCATTGTTTCCTAATGCCATCTGCTTTCTGCTAATCTTCTAGTTAAAACCATGGTTTGTTGGTTTTGGGGTTTTTTCTCCCCTGGAAGATAGGGCTGCCTCCTCTGTTCTGATAGGAAAGAATTTCTTGCCTTCAAGTGCTCCAGTCTTTGCTCAAGAGCTATCATAACACTAAGCACTTAGTGGCCTTAGGTCAAAATTTTTGATGGAACATTACAAGTCTGTTTAGGTTTTCCTTAATGCCTGTGTGCTCATTAAGGACCATTTCAAAGCCTGTTGCTGGGAATGAGTGATAAAATCTGCAGGTGCCTTAGCCACCAAGGTGTTTTTTAACTGCCCTGTACAATGGGATATGAAATGCTGCAGAGGAAAACAGGAGTACATGCCACAGCGAAAAGAAACTTCTCAAATGCAGAAGGGTGGGAGGGTTTCTGCAGTGGAACAGAAAGTCACATGGAAGTGAAAATTATTCTGGAATGCAGTTATTTTATTTTATGATGTACCTTTCCCTGATAAAAGAAGAGAGACATAATAATAATCCAACTTAGTTTAATCTTGAAATACTGTTCTTTTAAAAATGTAAATCTCAAAATGAGTTCACTTTTCCATTCCCTTTGAAAGGGGAGAAACACCAGCAAACAAATCTGAATCCTGGCAGACAATGGAAGTTGAGTTTGTGTATCCCCTCTGCTAACAAAGTTGACTACAGAGAGGATAACTGCAGGCTTCTAAATGTTAGTATTTGAAAGATAGTTATTTTAAGACTAAGCAGAACAAATGTTGATTTACAATTTAATTTTCAGTTACATTATCGTGATGTAATGAATCACAGTGATGTAACGACCTCAAGTGAACAGTATAGCATGGTTAAGCCAAAACAGCATTTGTGTGCTATAAATATTCTTGGGCAATGCTAACTGATTTTGAGCTACAGGAAGCAAGTACCTCTTCTGGAATAAGAGAAGGTCCTGAAGTCCCTACACATGATTAAGATCAGTCACTTAGCATCAATTAGTCAATTGCAATTAGTTACTACTAATGGGTTTTGTATCCAGCCTTCATTGTAGACCCTACCTGCTAATAGGAACAGATTAGTGGCTCAGCCAGGGAGGCCAGAGGCCCCAGTTCTTAATAATATAATTTATTATTAAGAATAGTAGGTTTATGGTAGTATTATGTAGATGCTATAAGAGTACGAAGGGGGCCAGCTAAATCTCAGTAACTTAGTTCTGTACCTTCAAAGTCAATAAACTGCTGTAAGTTACAGAAGTAATACCATGCCTATGCTGTGCCATGAACTTGCTTTCAAATCTGTCATGCATACACACCTTCAGGCTTAATTGTTTTGTTTTCAATATGTAGTGTGTTTTGGGATGCAGAAACTATTTCTCATAGGATGTATTAACAGAACTTCTTAAAATCATTCCGATTCTAAATCCAGTCTTGAGAAGTTCATGTTGAGAATACATTTGTTGTTTCTGCATGACTTGTGGCTATCTCACAATTCTACAAAATGTCCAAAGTCTGTCATGAGCCATGTCAGAGACTCAAACTCATAAGTGAGTAGGGTTGGCATATAGATGTTTCCTAACGAAGGCTGGTTCTTTTCCAGGGCTTTGCTGCATTTGGTACTCATTGCTGTAAAATAGCTTGTGGTGGGGAAGGCACGAGGGAGCATGAAGATGGGATCAGGGCAGAAAGATGGCAGGCAGTGTCACAGTGCTGGTGTGTAGAGAAGGACCCAGTGGTCAATCTGAGCATGTAGGAGTGCCATGGTTACTGAACAGTGCAACTTGTGTGGAGGCAGTTTCTGACGGGTGGCTTTGCTACTGCTTGTGGTTTCAGAAACTGAGTCTGTGAAGCCAAATCAGACCATCTTCCAACTCCCCTTTTCTTCTCCTATGGTGTAGTCCAGCTTTCTGTTTTATTTGGTGTTCAGTCCTTTGTATTTTCTTGTGTTTTGTGGTATCTTTGGACAAAGCTATTTCTAATCCTTTTTTTCATCAGTAAGTTTCTTAAAGGGAAAGTTGCGTTGCATTTCTTATTTAGACATAAGAGAAATAACAGAAGATTGCTTTTATTTTGAATGTTCTGTCCTCCAATTTTCATTTGCAGTTTCTGGATAACCTTTAGTGTTTATCTTAGGATGGTGTTAAAAGAGTCAAGGCTTCATTACATGCTTGCTTACCTTAGAAGTCTTTCCTGTCAGGAAAGACTTCCCTCTGTTTGTTACTATGTTTTCAAACTGTGTCATTAGATCTCTTTAACAATAAGAAACTTGCTATCTAAAACTGCCCCAAACTTAGGAGGGAGAGAGTGAATGGCAGTGCTGAGTCTCTGAACGTGAATCTAGAAATAGTAGTAGCAGTGGTAATAAGGTGGTAAGAGTAAACATTGGAAATTGGAAGAATGACACCATTTAGAGAGCACCCTGAGGGAAACCTCCATATCTAAAACTCTTTAAGAATTTTTGCAGAATTATCACTTCTCGCTCCCACATATCTTCCATTTCTGATAAGCTTTAAATGCAGACACCTGTATTAGCTGGGCCATCGTCTTGAGCTGAACAAGTTGTTCTACTTCTTCAGTACATTCCTGATGTGGACAGACTAGGAATATAAGACCAGAAAATAATTTTTGATTGAGAGGATTTTGAGCAGGATGTTAGATGGAAGAAATACCTGTGCCCTGAGCCATTGTCACTTGGTTCTCCACTTGGCCAGCTATCCTGATAAAGAAGCACAGCACTGTAAGAGATGGACGGTTAATTGCTTTTTTCCTAAGGATATATTTTGTATAAGCTTTTAAAAATATAACAGATTTTTGTGTCCACTACACAATAGTAGCTATCCATTGAAATGAATTTCATCTATAAAATCCAACTTCAAGGGAAGTATTTGTAAAAGTTTGTTTTTCTTTCATATCTTCTTATTGTGCATCAAACACTGCCAGGAATTGGACATTCACGAAATAGTTAGGATGTCACTGAATGAAACATGTCAATTCAAGTTTGGCCCAAGTCATTCTGTACACAGATGCAAACATATGCCACTGATTGCAAATAAGTTTTAATTTATTTGCTGTTTGGATAAGGAAGCTGAAGCTGTGATTCACATGTTTCTGAACTGAGTGCACTGGGATGGGGTAACCATCTGTCCTGATAGGGAGATGCTCAGCTATATGTGCCTACTGATGATAACATGGGGCACTGGCTGGCAGTGTTACCGAAGCAGTTGCCAGAGGTTTAAGAGTACACAAATAAAAATGAGTTAAAGTGACCATTTTTAAGGGGCTTCTGAAGCTTTTAAAGAAAAAGCAGTGTTTGTGAGTGCAATAGTCCTGCTTCAAGTTCCTTATTTCAAGCTAAGCTTACCAATTTAATTTTAATCCTTTTCAAACGCCTTGGTCATGCTTTGAAGATAGCAAACCGCCCCCTCAAGCTCTGAAGCTGAGCACTGGCCCTTTTTGTTTCCACGAGCTGAAAATAAAGTGTTCGCATGAGCTCATTTACAGAGAGTAGAGTTGGCAGCCTTATCAGGAGAGGAGAAAAGAGCTCTGAAGATGAAAAGCTATCGCTGTGACAGAAGTCTTTATTAGGTTGGGCAGTAACAGAACATAGTGTACACGGGATAAAGTGATGGCTACCTAGAGCATTTAGGGAAAACCAGAAGAGTAATAATGTTTTATGTTGCTCTTAGACTGGCTTCTTTGGTGATCCTTCTGGCCTAGGGATGTTTGGAGTGAAAAGAATACTGTCTGTGCCATCTACAGTCTCTGTTGGTCCCAAAAATAGTGAGTCAGAAAAAGGAAAAGTAAAGATGAGCCATTATGTACTTTCATACTTACTCAGCAATTCCTGTTGTGGCAACCCTCTGCTCTAGAGTCTGCTATGAAACAGATTTGACTGAAAAGCCCTTTATCCAGTTTCACACATACATCAAATCCCGTTTATAACAAATATTTCTGTTGTTGAAATTCACATATTTTAGGAAAAATTTTTATATAAGACAGATGATATACAAGATCAGCTTTATACTGTTAATAAAGTTTAATTCCACTAATCTTCCTCCAGTCAAAGACAATCTATATGGCCTGTTGTTTTTACTCCAGAATGTTTGCTGTTCATTTGTTAGATTTCCTTCTTCATGTTGTGTTTGTGTCCTCCTGATAACCCAGGATTAAAGCCATGGCAGCATTTTGTAGGTAACATCTTCACAGCCTAAACCCATTAGAATGTTATCGAAAAGAAAAAAAAAGGATAACTACTTGTTTCTGTGATTCTTACAAATTTCACAGCTGCTGTGAAATTCAAACAGAGGCCTGTATTGCTTTTATGGGTATCTCTGTCCCCCAGTAAAAGCAAAAAATCCCTTTACTTGAAGTTTTGAGTTGCCTTCTTTAATGCCCTTAAACAATAGACCCATTTCTTCATTTAATTAAAACAGTAAAAGTTGTGGCTCAACCCTACAGATTGACAGAGGATTGTAATTGATTTGGCTCATTTCTTTTTTTTTAAACACAATTAACAGTAAAACACAGTGCATTTTGCTGGAGAAGTAACTGAGTAAAAAACCATGAAAAAGAAAGATAAATGGCAGTAATACTGCTTACATTAAATAGGCAGGTATGTTAGATATTATGCTGGAAAAAGTCTGCAATGGGGCTTTTAGGGGCATGGGAGTTAGAGTTGCAGTTTTCTCTGAGTAAGGACTGCAGACATTTGTTCATCAAGAAAACTGTGTAAAAGTGCTGGATCCTAAAAACAGATCTTTGTGTGGTGGAACATGGCACTGATCTCTAAGTGTGTCCTCAGGTAAACTGTTCCATAATAAAGAATGAAGTATGATGGAAAATCTTCTCTTGAAAGACAGACTTACCAATTTTTTCCTGGATCTGAGTGGAAAAAAACCACCAGTATTTATTGATCCTACATCCAAATTAAATTTTTAAAGAGTTTTCAACAGTTGTATATCAAAATTGAAAGGGAGGGAGAACATACCCACAATCCAACTGATTTTTTATATGAGGTTCTTGCACTTTTACAATAGTTTTGTTCCTTCACTGTGCTTGCTTTGTTGCTAATCAGAATTTAGTCTGCTTCCTCACATTAATAATGTAAGTTGAAACTAGCACTAAATAACCCACTTTTTTTTCGTGGTATCTATTGATGAATGAAGAGGACATGAAGGAATTCTTTGTCTCACCCTGGCTATTCTCAGTGGAGGAATTACTAGTCCAGTCATTGATCTTTGCCATTGGCAGGATTGACTGTGTTGCAATTGCATGTAATAAGATACATTTTCTGTCCTCATTTCCAAACTGATGTAGTTTTACACTTCTTAAAATCAAATCATATGCATTGACCAGTTTGGCATTATGCTTTTGTGAATCACCATCCATTTCAGGATGATGTGACATTTCTGGACATGTGAGAAGTATCTAGAAAGTGTTTGATAATGGCCCAGTTCAGCAACAATAGTCTGAGATGAGCAGGTAAATCTCTCTCCCTGTGAGCAGCTTTGGTTCATGCGGCTGCCAACACAAGCAAAAATTCTTCACTGATGCTTCAGACCGAGGGTGTGTGTAACAGTTAACCTGCTTGTTTGGTTGGTTTTTTTTGTTAATGTTGTGAAGTACGTTCATGGTAAAAACTTTTAGTTTCAATTCCCTTTTAAAGCTCAGCACTTTGAGCCTCCCTTTCTTATGCACATGCTGCCAAGGAGGATTGTCTCTAGATAAATTATGCCCTCTCTTTCTTAAACAAGATTAAAGAGCTTCTCGGGCTGTTAAGTATCCAGCACTTGAAATCCCAGTCTGTTTAGCTCACTGTGGCAATTGCCAGCTGTGCGGAGTTTTGATGAGGATTCTGTACCTTAGTGGTACAATGTACAACATGGTTTAAGAAACATAAAGTGTAGAGAGCATTTTTTTAATGTTTAGCACAAAGATGAAAATCCATTCCTCAGAGTAGAATCAACAGAATGGGACAAATAAAAAACAAGCATATGAAAAGACTTTTTACTCTGTCTTACAAATTTATGTAACTACAAGGAAAATTTCCTCATCTTTTAATTAAATAGGTTTAAAAATGAAAAAGCCCGAGCAGAGAATTTAAAACTTATTTTGATGCTGTTTTGTGGAAATGATTTTGAATAAAAAATGGCCTACACTGTTTCAGATGTAGGGAAGGTGCCAATCAAAATCACAGAATTCTGGCTTTGAATTTATTAGAGGTTTAGGATTTTTTTTTATGTGGAATAAGTCATCTTTGGTCTCTGGAAGTTACACAAAAATTTTGCTCTGAATGTAAAAAGATTGTCAATATAAATTTAGCAGTGCATTCTCTCTTTTTTTTGTGAGCTCATAATCTTAATTTAAAGGTCCAGTTAAAACTAAAATTCTGCTGAGTTGATGGATTTAGGATATATGGCCAAGTTTCTTGTTGATCTAACTGCAAGTTAACCTAGTTTGAAGAAATATGCAAATATCATCACTGAGTGAACAGTAGTCCCCACAAACATTTGGCACAAAGTAGAGATGTTTATTACATTTCCACTCTTCCTGGATAGTTTGAAAAGAAGATCACAGAGCAATCAAAAAGAAAGGAAAAGGCTGGAGAGAATAATAAAGAGGTATCAATCCAGCACACCACACCATCTCTGACACAATGGCATGACAAGTGGAAAATAAGTCTGTGAAATAGGGAAAAGGCAGTAAAAAATGAATTGTGTTACAGTTTCTAAAACTTGCCTCAATTCAAGAAACAAATGCTCCTGAGCAGTGCCAAGGTTTGCGATTTGCACATAAATCTCACATGTCAGCAAATGGGAAACATGTAAAACCTTAAGAAACAGTGTCAGAAAATATGAGATTTGTCAAGACCATTGAAATCACTGATTTAAGAAGGTCCCATTGCCAATCCCAAAGGCCTTCCTCACAGGATCCATCCTCAGTGCCATGTGTTTTTATTTTCTCCCAATAAACAATATTCCCAGAAAACATAGTGATATTTCCTATAACTGATGCACAATTTGCTGCATATAAACATAATTGGAGGTATTTTCTTCAATGGTTAGTTCCTTTCTTTTCTCCAGGTTTAACTAAGTTAAGCCATCAAAGAAGAGCATTTGAATCAGTACCCTTTGAGTACAGGCAATATCTGATTCATATTATGTCATTTTAGAGTAATGCAATAAAATGTGCTTTCTTGTTCAGATTTATCTGAACATTCTTCTGAATATATCTAGTCCAGATTAAAATTAGTAGGAAAAAAACTTGAACATCTAAAAACGGATTCAAATTTGACCTCAGGATCAAAATATTTTCTGGAACAAATGAACACTTTGCAGAAGCAGGTTCTGATCCAAAGTAAAGGTTCTGGGGTCAAGGAGAGGGAAGGAAGAAAGGAAGAAACAGGTTTGTTTTCTTTAATAACAGTCCTAGGTACAATTTTGGATCTTGAGATAATAATGTGGAAATGCAATGATGGGCAAAATCTAAATGTGGAAAACTGAACCACACAGAGATTTCATTTGCCAGCAGCTCTCCAGACCTTCACTTACTGTGTTTAGTTTCCTGTATTTATATTCACAGATTGCCTGTGTAAGGCAGGATAAAGAGTAGGTAAGGAATTTTGACTCTTAGCTTGTATTAGTCATGAAGCAATGCAGTGTCATTGGTTTGAGTTACACAAAGCACACACAGCCTTTAATAATCATTCTTTGAAGAGTTCCTGCTGGAGAAAGAAAAGTGTACTCACTGCAGGCCATCATGGATCTTGTCATCTCCTTTTCCTTTAAACCTGTGTCTGTTTTCCTGATCACAGAGTGCCAACCATGATATTTTTTTCAATTGTAAGCAATTCACAGAACCCAGGGACGAAACTATACAAACTGTACACAAACTTTTTGGTCAAGTTGCTGAAAATCTGTCATAGGAAGAGTATTACACACATTTTGTTTATTTTGAGGGTGCTAGTTATAAATAACTTGAAATAATCTCATAGGTTTCTGTTTGTGGGTTTGTTTCATTAACTTATTTTATACATAACCTGTCATCTTTTTACTCAGTAAATTCTACTCTTAATGTCTTTTACACTGAGTGTCATATTCTGTAGAAAGATATAGTGATAAGTTTAAAAGAAAAAAAAGAAAGAATGAACTAGTCCAATGTATGTGTTTTAATGGAGGGAAGAGAACTTTGGGACATAAAGCAGAAAACTTTCAAAGGAGCAGAGTATTTGGAAAAAAATACAAAGTCAATGAAAGTAAACTCTTTGCTCTTCTCACCCTTAGAAGTAGCTCTGGAGAAATGTGCAGGATTCAGTAGAGCTGTAATAGATTTGCAGTGCATTGAGTGAGAAGACCTTGGTCTCCTGTTTGACAAATATTCTTTTCATGGCCCCTAGAAAAACAAAATATGTGTGTGTTTAGCTCACGGTGCATATTCCCATCAACATCTGCATTCAGAAGGAGAGTAGATATCAATTTAAATAGACTGTGCTTGTCAGGACTTAGAACTATTTTAATTTTTTTTTAAATTCTGCATCTGTTAAAATTCTATGTAAAAATAATTTATGAGGAAATTTTATGCTTTATTTCCTCTTTTAAATAATGCTCATGTAATTATGTCGCCCAATTACTTGTATTAACATACCCTTGTACGCTGTATGGGTTTTCTTCATAGCAGTTGCTAATAAAATTTAAAGAAAAATATTCTCCTCAGACAAACATCTTTTCTATAAAGGAATTTTTAACAGGGAGGAATTGTTTCTTGTGTAAAAGAATAATTCTTGTGACAAAAATTGTTGACCTTTTTTCTCTTTCTTTTTGTTTTGTTTTGTTCATTTAGGCTGGCTAAAATTACATACATATTCATGTATTTTAATAAGAACAAAGCATTACTCTTGGATATTTTCCATAAATTTGTTCTCATAAGCCATTTGATAGACATCTACTAGAAGTGTAATGGGGGAAGTTTACAGTAAATCAGTCTGCCTGGTTTAGAAAACTAGAATTTATTAACTCATTTCCCAAAGGCCCAGTGTTACCTCTGAGATCAGGAGAAAATTGTCACTGTTTCTCTTTTAGAGCAGAGGCACTTTATAATAGGACTATACCTTCTTAATTGTTTAAAAATGTATTGTGTTTTATTGAAGTGAAATCAATTTACCTCGTACTATTAATTGTTTGTAAGATTAAAGGCAGTCAGAAAGTCTGGGCAATGCTGAGCACATTTGCAGTTCCGTTTTTCAGCTGGGATTTTCTGCATGGGCTCTGATCCATTCGTGTTGCTGACCAGGAAGGAGGTGTTGAGATGCTGGTTAACCAAAACGCTTTGGTATGGAAAGCTCCTAGCAGTAGTACCAGTGAAGTGGTACCATTAATAACCCATTAATTGCTCCAGTGGTACCTCGAGAGGAGGCTCAGGCCAGGAGCAGGGTAAGCTGTCACTCCAGTGTCAGGCAGAATGTCAGGTTGTGAGGCTGGCAGGGTATGTGAGCTAAGGTATAAATCACTCTCACTCAGGGCATGAATGAAGTGCTAAGCATGTTTGGGAGAATACTTACAATTCAAAATGAAGATTTAGATTTTTTTTTTTTTTTTCATTTATGGTCACAGGACTTTGTACCTCTTAACTCCTTGTGCGTCATTTTCTTTTCCATTGCTTTATGAAGAAGAAACACAAATATATACACTTGCTATAGGAATTGTAAAAAAACTAATCTTGTATTCTTTTCACAGTTTAGCTGATATCATCAGATATTATCTTAATATTTTTATATATATGGCTATGCAGTAATATCTCAGTCCTTTTTGTATTAAGGGAAAAGAAGTGAACATTAGCAGATTAACAAAAGTGTATGCATCTTTTAATCTTGCCATGTTCCACCACATCTGATAATTTTATATACTAATCTACCCATATAATTCAGTTGAAGGACTGAAGCCTTCTCTTGTAAAATTGAATAAATTAAAAACATTATTTCCTATTTTGCTCCTCACTTAACCTTAGCATCAGAACTTGGATCAATTAATTTTGGTGGTTTTCTGCTCAGTTTCACTTTCTGATTCTCATGTATGCACAATTCTTTGATAGTAGTATTCATGGAAGAGCAGGGGAAATGTTACATACAAACAAAGGAAAAGGCATAGTTTCAGTACTCTGGAAAATGTTGGGCTGAATGTTTGTAATGTGGATGGGATCATGGTCCTCCATTACAGGCCATTTGTAAAATCCCTTCCTGGCAAGGCCATTTGAAATGTTTTTACCTGCCACCTCCAGAAACCATCAAATATGCAGAGGACACCTCACCTTTTTTTGTTTCCAACTTTAAAAACTATGCAACAATTCTAATAGGAAACAATTCCACCACATTGTCATTTTACATAATTTTCTTTATTTTACTATGCTATTCTCGATTGGATGCCCCTCTAGCCACTACATTTCGAAGTTTTTGTTGCTGAACAGTCATCACTTTAACAGATTGCAAATAATGAAACAAAAAAAACTTTTATTTTTTGTTTCACATTAAGATTTTCCGGCAGAAGCAACACTGAACAAGAAGGTGTTGTGATATGCTATGTCAGTGCCTTCCAGTCCAAAACCGTATTAACTCAGATCATTGGTTTTTCCCCCCTACCTAAATAACAGACAAAGACTGTACTTTTTAAAATAAGCAATTGCTTGGATGAATCAGAAAGGAAGTAGAAACCTGGAATTTCAGATACCTGACAGTCATAAAATGTGCCCATCTGAACTATGTACCCATATAAGCCACTGTTGAACTTTACTCTTGTAGCAGACAGAATTGTAAGAAACAGAAAGTTGCCTTACATGGACAGGAAGTGCAGGGTACAGAAATGCCCTGTTATTTGCCAAAGACATCTGAAACTAGTAATACAAAATCTTATATTTTGAGGTTAGAATTATCTTGTAGTTGTACTGCAAGATTACTCTGGGACTCCAAATGAAACCCTGCTGTGTAACTCCTATCTAGTCTTGAAAAACGTGCAAACAGAATAACAATAAAGAAGGCCAAATGCTCATATTACGGCTGCAGAAAGCCAAAAAGTGAGAATATCTACCATACTTCCCAAGACAAACCCATATTTTCATATGAAGCCTGTGGGTAGGTTTAAAAGTACCCCTTTTTTTAGCATCAGGCTGGTGTATGTACTCATTAAATTACTTCAGATATTTTACATTTCCATTTAGGGAATGTTCCTAGTGTTTCCATTGCACTCTTCTGTATAAGTCAAATTGATAAAGTATACTTAAAAATTTACACTTATAAATCATGATAAGATACAATTAATGCTCCTAAAAATCTGTTAGCTGCAAACAGAAGCTGAGACATGGTGTAAGGTTCTTGAGCTGTTCTCCCGCTGTGCCCCCTGTTCTAGATCCTGTAGAGCCATAAAATAGCATGAGGAAAACAGAGAGAAGTTCAGAATTCTGCTGTACCTTTTGAGGAAGCTTGAAGGATCAAGTCTGAAGTGGATGCAGTTCCACAAAACATTATGTTACTCTTTAAAAGAATAAAGAAAAAGCAGAGTGTCTCACCACAAAAATATAGCTCATAATTACTTAATACATAAATATGAGAGAGATTGCAGAGATAGGGTTGTTATGGGTGTACTAAGAGAAAAGACTATGTGAAAATGATGTTTTCATGAACAAGCCTTGGAAAAATCCAGAAAAATATATATTTGCACTGAGGCCAATTTAGGCTCAAGTGGCATTATAAAGCCATCTTAGCTGTAAAGGTAAGTCTCAGTTAATTTGCCAGATGAATGCAATTTGGAAAGTAAGTTTTGTTTGTCTTACTCTTGTACAGGTCATCACAAAGTGGTTGCTCCTTGAGGAAGACGAGAAAGATTTTGTTCCTAAGAGGGAAAAAAAAAGTCTAATAAAAGAGAAAAAAAACCCCGAAGTTAGGGATCATATTTGTTAGCGTAAACAACTTAATATTCCAGTGAATTTTACATTTGTTTTAAAGCTCTTGTATGATGAGCCATCCTTTCGTTTTCTCTGGTTCTGTTCCAGCAGAATGCAATCACTTCCTGTAGGTAGAAATCCAAATTCTATGCAGGATGTTTCTTGGTCACAGTAGAACTGATACTATTTTGTACAACTCTTTCAACTCAACGCTATTAAGAACTTTCCTGTGATTTCTGGATCACAGATTAATTCCAGAATACCACATCCTCCAAGTCACTAACTGAAATATTGTGAAACTTCACATTATTGTATCTGAAAAGGGTATTGAGGTCTTGTTCATGCTGCTGGTACTTCACAGTCCGATTATTGTAACGCATTTCATTTCAATCTTCCCTTCTCTCTTGAGAGTTGCCAGCAAATGGTCCAGAACTTCAGTTAGACTTCTTTTCTATTAGAGTTGTCACCAGCATAGCTCCTGAATTCTTTATAAGCTCCAGTGATGTGATCTAGAATAAAGGCCTGCTTTTGACCTTCAGGCATTGGCATGGCCTTGCTCGAAGTTACTTTTTGACCTTTATGTCTCCTGGCGTTCTGTGCCCTCTCCTTGGATCATCAGCCAAGCTGCCTTTCCCGGCCTGGGCTTGTCACCTTTAAAGTAATGGTTACAAGTGTATTGATGCAGTAACGACTTTACAGCCCAGCAAGCTCCACTTCATTAAAGTGGTTGTAATTTGAACTCTGAAACAAGATAGCATCTTCTGTAATTATATTTAAATAAATTAAGGTTAGAACTGTGGTGTTTAGTTAGTGATTAGATTGCCTTTATTTATTCTTATACCTTGTCCCAGGACGTTGTATGCATAATTAAAAAAATAAGGCATATACTCTCATATAGTATAGTTATGATATATAAGCACATTGACATGAAATTTAATGGTGCAATTAGCAACAGTATTTTCTGTGTTATTCATAAAAGCTGTTGCAGTATTTTACACTGCTTCCTAGTAATTAGTATATTAGTAATCCAGGTGATGGGGAGAGAAGTATTATGTAATGGTAACTCCTTCATTTCAGAAGCACCAGGGCATTATGTATGCTTAGTTCTGCATTCCTTTTCCTTTGCAATTTACAAATACACACATTTTGCTGCAACACAGGCTGTTCCTCACTTTGGAAAAGGGAAGGAAAATAAGTAGAAGCTGTATAACCTGTGTTTACTGGCCTAATTTCAGTCTCTTTTAAAATCAGCTTGAGTCTAGCATAATTCTACTGAAACTCTGGTAGTATAAAACTCGGAAAAGATCAAATTTAGTCTCTAGTAATGGAGTGCATAGAGTGTTATTACTGTACTTTATCTCTTCCAAAAAGCGACAGATTTTTTTTTAAGTTCTTATGTGAAGTGTAAAAGATACTCTTTTGTAATATTTGAGAGCTAATCATTGGATAATGGGTGTTGCATGTTTAATGCAACAGTGTAGCTGTCATGTTTTTCTTTTTTTTTTTAAATTTTCTTCTTTCTTTCTGCACATTCACCTCTTCTTGAACAGAAATAAAAGGTTCAAGGCTTGTCAGCATCAGTTTATAGATAGCTGTTTAAAAATAATGAGGTATTGGGTATTGTAAGGCTCAGGGCTGTCTTGCCAGACTCATTTATTTCCATTCACCTTTTGTCAGAATTGCAGACAGAAGACATTCAATTAAAACTTGTCACCTGTTGCGTGTGACCTAATTTGTATTTGTGAGTGTCACAGATTAGGATACATATGGAGCCATTTAAAAATGTAAAGGAACAATAGGATTCTTAAACATTTTATGCCACATTTTCTTCATGTGAACATCTTTGTTTATGGACCATTCTTCAAGGGAAATCACTTGGGCTAAGAAATAATAGAATTTATTTACATGAAGTCTCATTTACATGGGAAAACTAAGGAGATTTTATTCACGTTCTTTTGTGGTTTATTGCATAAATGACAGTGCACAAAATTTCAGCATGTAGATGATTAGTTCATGCAAAGTTAATGTTCCTTTCAAGAGAGGTTGAGTACTGAGCTGTGTAAGTAATGCATTTATCAGTTCTTTTGTCAAACCGAAAAAAAACAAACCACTGGGCTTTAACCTAAGGCGTGTGTTTATCAGTTCCTTTGCAAAATTCCAGCCTTCTCATCTCCTCCTCCTAGGACAAAAGTGAAATTTCCAAAATACTGCTTACATTTGGTTGCCTAGAAACTTTGTTTACTATTAAACATACGCAAAATCTGAAGTATTGGTTTGAAGCACTTACTTTGCAAAAGCAGCATTTTTCTCTTTTGATTTTTCAACCTAGAACGATTCACAAAGTATTTTAATTAGCCCAATTATTTGAGTTTTTTAAATAATAAACTGTTTTTCACAAATCGTTGCAGAGGAACAGCTAAATTAAACAACTTCTAGTCACAGATCAAGTTAGATATTAAAGTAATAAACACTGCTTTGTTTTTCAGTCAATTATATGGGTCAGTTCATGAATTAATTGCTTTATAGACACCTCTTGAGAACAGCCAATTTTATCCCACATTAACAAATACTTTTTGGTACTAACTGAATGTAAAGTAGGAGGATGATTTTTAGACTTCCTGTGCTACTCTAAATAATGTCTTTAATTGTGGAGATGGCTATAGGAAGACAAAACACTAAAGCCTTCCCGTGGTAATTGTTAATTCAGCCATAGATCAGGAAAACTTTAGTGTGGGTCATAGCTTATATCTTCTTTGATGAATTAGTGCTCTGTTTTCAAAATATTACCTGCCTAGTAGACAAGTATTTTACATCTCTAGCTGAATTTTTACCTGCCTAAGGTAAATACTCCAAATACTTTGTAAACTGACAGCAGAAGCTCTTCGGCATCTTTGTAATTCAGCACATAAAACAAGTATGCAGATCCAGAAAAAATTATAGCTCATATTATCTTATTTCTTCAGCTGTATTGCTTTTTTGCATGTTTCTACTGTATTGAGAGAGATCTTCCATGGTTTCAAGTATTTTTTCCACTGCAAATCTTTCAGACTGCAGGGTTAATGCACTGGACTCTAACCCTAAATTAAAGAGATTGCTGAAATGTCTGAAGAGTATCTAGAGGAGTGTGCATTCTTAAATCTCTATACATTCTGTCTGTGTTCATAGTGGAAAAATTAACTAGTTTTTCTGGTTTATGTAAATAAAAGCAAAACAGAGTTTATAGTATTCACTGAAGTTTACTCAGCAATCTTAGAAATAATCACAGTATGTTCAAGTGAACTGGAACACTCTTATTAAGACATTGTCCCAAAGGACAACCACCTTGGAATCTGCCGTTAAAATAATTTTTTTGCTTTCTTTTTCTGCTTTTAATCTGGGTTTTTTTACCTCTGCTATTGATGTTCTTCTAGAGCTTGGCAAGATGCAGTTGTGTGGGTATTCATTTTTACCTGTCTCACTGTTGAAGACAATGCTGGGAGTCTTGCAGACATCTGTAGAAAAGGGACTGTTAGCCAGTTACTTATCTCAAAAAATGAGATTGGAATATTTTTCATACATATCAAATGCTATGTTAGAGGTGGAGCTTGCCAGAGTGGCATTGATGTAGAACATATCAGCTTTCCATGAGACTGTTACATAGGGAGAACAGGAAGGGAGCAGAATATGAAATTCCTGAAGGAAGTCAGAATTGCACATTTGAGTCTGATATCAAACCTGTTGTTTACTGATTGAGTAAACTGTATTTTTTTTCCAAAATAAAAAGATCCTCAATTGAAGGTAGTGAACAATTTCTTACAGGCAGTCCTGGTGTTGGTAGGACTTGATTTGAAGGACTGGGCTAATGCCTTTCACTGTAACTTGAGAATTTCTTGTGGGTATAGAGCTCTGACGGGCAGAAATGTTTATGGGTGAAGTGAACAAATGGAAGCTTGTAGCCAAGGTAAGGAGGGGATGGAGGAGAAGAATAGAGATGGATGATAAAAGGAGTAAATAGTGGTGGATGATAAAAGGAATAAATAATGCACTTTTAATATGCCTTGGATCTGTATGGAAAATGAGATGACATGGTTAAATAGTATTTTCATAGTGAGGACCTGAATTGCAAAATCAATAATATATTGGGGTATGTGCAATCCTTTTGGTTATGTAGCATCATCACAGCAGATATCTGTCCTGCTTGAGGTCTTCAAGGCAATGTTAGAAAAGGACCACAGAATAGGAATAATAATTTACATTTATTGGCAAGGGAGAAACAGATTAGGAAATACAGAGCAAATGAGTTCAGGTTTGCCTGTGTTGTTTAAATTTAATAACCTGGTGGGCAGCTCGTGAGGCTCTGGCCTTCAGTTGTCTCTGTGCAAGGCTGTGTGGACACATTTAGTGTAGAGTAAGTGCCCAATGTGATTTTGTTGTCTGTTGTGTAGCATTTGATAGAAATCATGCAAAGATTATATAAGGAACCAGGAGGTAAATTTTTTTTGTAGAAGCTTATATAGTGACTGCATAAAAGCATTTATTCCCTCAAGAGTAGCTGGAGAATTTCTTGCATTGTATCAGTACATGCAATTGCTTTGTTTTAAAAAGTAGCTATTGCATTGATTTCGTTTCCATCTCTCCCTGTATTACAGCTCTACAGCCTAACCCTCATCTTCTGAGATTTGTAAGTCATGTCTAAATCTCTGACTGCCCATCACTCCTGAAGAGATGAGTTCGTGGGTTGTGCTTGTCCTGAGATGTAAAGTGAACATGTTGCACTTTAGCATTCAAACTGCTCTCTTAACTGGTGGCAGACCTGTTCTTCCTATTTCCAACCTGTGGTCATCCCTGTTTTTCCCATTAGGGCTCCTGGTGTTGTTTCTCTGTTGAAGGCTTTTCAAATGAGCATTAGGAAATGTGAAGAATTAACTTCCTTTTCTGCAGTGGAGCTGTGTTCAGTGACATGAATGGGTGTTTTGACCCTGAAGAACTGTAATTACAATACATACAGTGCAGTTCATTGGAAGATATTACATGATTTTTTTATGGGTAGAGTGGGTATCTTTCTTTTCACTTTATGGTTGAGGACCTATTGGATGAGTGAACTGAGATGCTGAAGATTTTGTAAAGCCACAATGCACAGCAAAGCTGAAGCAGAGGTCTACTTGATTTCTCCAAATGTCACAATATCCTCCTTAATAATCTGAATACAGACTGTATGGAATTCAAACAGTTACATCTGTGACTAATATTAAGCTCCTCCTGCCCCAAATGAGGAGTTTTGTGGACAAAATTATTTTTATTTCTTCCCTTTTGTTACTCTTACAAAGGAGGCATCAGTTGCTAATGTCTTGAGAGCTACTCTCTTGATAAATAAACCTTTATGTAATGAATTCTCTCATACAAGCTATAGGAGTTACAGAGGAATATGCATGCATATACTCCAGAACCTCTGAATTTTAGTTTGCTACCTGCCAAACTCCAAAGTTCTTATGAAATATCAGATGGGCATAGCTTGTTAAGCAGTGTTTTGCACTGTGTTTACTTCTATGAAGACCCTTGGGAAGTAAAATACCACTTAGGGTGTGTTAGATTATCAGAAATTAAATCCAAAGTATCTACTTTCTTATAGATACAGAAAAATATAGATATATGATATCTTAAAGATAAAGGAAATATTAGGAGCCAAAATGATGGTAAACTCCATCAGTTTTCATGGAAGGGTTATAAAGCTCTACTTTATAGTCTATTGGTGCTATGTTATCAAAACTATTTTCACATTAAAATTTGAATTAGTTCTATTATAGACTTAGGTAGTTTTAAACTGTGCAATACAATTGCTCTCCAGTTATCTAGGAGTTGGGATTTTTTAAAAGAAAGTTTTATGTACAGATACAACGATGTGTATTAGGTGAGGACATGGATCTAAGTGAAATTTTGCTATTGTGACATTTTTCTGTATTTCCTTCCATTGAGTATGTGAATGGCTTGAATTTCATCTCAAATGTATCTCATCTAATGCAAAGGAGGTAAAAAAAATTGTTCATCTTGGTAGATTTATATTATTTTAATTTAAGCTTCAGTTCCATTACTTTTTGATTAAACATACTTCTGTCTGATGCTATCCATCTTTTATCACTATGAAATTTGTTCCCAAGCAGAAAGAAGGATGGCATCTGAATTATGCAGCAATCATTTTCTATCTATTTTTCTTCAAATGCTGGGCAGTCTTTTTCATAATCCCACCAATATTGCTTGTTCTAATCCTCTGCCTATTTCTGAATATTCAACTATCAAACTTTGATCTTTTGCTGTTTGTTTTTATGGCAATGTATTGTCCTGGATGTCATTTGCTTCAGACATAGCTGAAACTCCTGGTTCAAGTATGAAGAACAGTGAGTTATCATTAGTTCTGGAAAGGTCTGAGCTATCAGTTTTTTAAGTGGTCTTGTAGTTCATGCATTTCTAAGTATAACTTTAAAAAAATAAAACCAAAAATAGCCATGCTCTGTTGATTAAATCAGCAAAAATTTTATCAACCAGCTTAGACCACAAATCCATCACAAGTTACATCAGTAACTACCATAAATAAGATTTCACTCATAATTATATGCTGACATCTTGGGGTATGTTGTTCATTTGTGTTACTATTAAATCATGTGATCCTCATAAATGCAACTGGAGAACATGCAATGAGAAATGTACATTTTGGATTTGATGGACTGACATACACAGTCTTGTGCAGGAAACCAGGTGAAATTTCACTGTTAAGTAGAGGTGATCATTACCTACTTTCCTGATCAGCAGAAGCTATTGAGCACTGTTGTATACAACTCACTGAATTATAGTTAGAGATGTTGATTGTGTCATTAAAGCAAGCATCTCCTTTCTGTGTTAGTACCCCGGGAAATAAAAGCAAAAAAGAAGCAAAACCACCCCAACAATAGTTGGCCTTGGATTTCTGGCTAGTTGGCAAAACAGTTTTCCTTCACCAAAACCCAGTCAATCCTTTTTGGTTTCTGAGAAGGAAAGAGGACTGACAGATGTTTCCTGGTGCAGGTTCAGAGGCAGTACATAAACTCTGTGCTGTGTTCTTCCTGCTGTGCACATGAACTGTAACTTCTTTGGTGGTGGCTTCCCCTGCTGTCCAAAGCCAGTTCTTGAGGTATTTTGTGTGTAAGGGAGAGGTCAGAGGAATGGGAAATAGAAGAGTAAGGCATAATAATAGCAGTAGAAAATATACATAGAGGGAGGAGAGCTAAAATAGTCAATGAAAAGTGAGAAAGTGAGTTGTACTTTATTACATTGCTCACGGGACTTAATGTGTCCTTGCATTCTTGTGTTGTTAAATCCGTGTCATCAGGGACAAATTTTGCACTTGGTATTACATGTCCTGTTGTCCTGCATGTGTGCCAAGTTCTTCAACTTCCGTGTTATGTTACTGCTTGGTTTTAGTCACATTCATCCGGGTTGTCTGGAAATCTGCCTGGGTGACTCAGAAAGAAATAAAAATATTTCCTTGTTTTGTAAGACCTTCTATCTTTGCACCCTTTCACCTTGTTTCATTTTGTCAATGAGGGCAGCTATAGCTTGTTTCAAGAAGGTAAAATCCTATATATCCATACAAACCAGGCAGCAGAATGCTATATTGGAGGAATGAACAGTATGGAGGTAGAACACAAATGTTAATTTGCCATTGGTGACATCTAAATGCACAACTGTACAATTTCTTTCAAATCCTCATGAACAATTTCAGTCTATAAGCCACTTATATATTCTTATTTTACTGGGGATACTTACTTTGTATCCTCTGGCTGTGTTAATCCATCTTAATTAGGTTTTGACTATCTAAACTGTGTACAGAATTCATTGTTTCTAAAGTTCTAATTCTCTGTACTTCTCTGCTCATAATGTTATGCTTCTATATCCATGGTGTTTATTACAGCTTTGAAATTCTGCTTCTGGCAAAGATGACTTAAGATTAGGCTCTTTCAAATGGAAACTAAACTTGCTAGCTGTTTTTAATAATATGTAAAAATGAATGAATGGTTTTAAATGAACAGGAAATTATGTTGTATACTTAGTCTTGCATGTGTGGAACTCCAAACTGCTTGCAAATACTTGTAATGCTGATTTCCCGTGCTGTCTAAAATTAATCTTTTGAAATAAACATGCTTTTAATATAAATATTGGAAGGCAGGAAATAGAAGATTGTTACCTGAAAGGCATGCTCATAATGTATTTAATTAGCTGTTTGCTTGTGTTTCCAAACGTAGGTGTGCGCCTAGACCGAGTACGTGGAGGTCGCCAGAAGTACAAGCGCAGAATAGATGCAGAGAACAGCCCATACCTGAACCCTCAGCTAGTTCAGCCAGCAAAAAAGCCATGTGAGTACACCACATACACAGCATTTCTCTCACAGTGCAGACTACTGACTCCTAGCCCTGTTTGCTTAGCTGCTCCTGAGTTGAACAAGGGTTTGGTCAGAAAATATTACCATGAAAACTATATCGATTTGCCTGTTAACAGGTTCTGCTTTAGATATGCTCATCTTTCTCAAGTGGAGTTGAACAAAGAGTGTTTTTACAGGTGGAAGTGTATAAAAGCATGGTTTATGCAGTGCAAATTTTACATTTACAGGTTATCTTTATTTTCAGTGGTACATAAAATGGTTCATACTGTGATCATTAGCTCATTGAAGCTTCTACTTTCAGCTTTCACAAGAAAGTGATTTTTGTAGTTTTCACTAACTAAATGAGTTTGACTGCTCAACCTCCCAGTGAAAATACATTAAGAGCCTCATTAATTTATACCTATAGATTAATACACTACCTAGCATTAGATTAAAACAGCAATATGCCATACTAATAACAAAGCAGAAAGTGGTAGTTTGGGCTCTAGTACCCTCATGGATTTTTTTTTTCTTAGTTTTTGTTATGTTTTAATAATGTCCTTGATTGTATCTCACCAGGCTGAAATTAAGAGAGAAAGAGATGATCATCTCACTGCTAAAATACAAGTTCCATCCTCTTTGCGATTAACTAAAAATAGTTAGGGGTTTTGCTTTGCAGCTTATATAAACTCAAGCAGTAACTGTACTAATTCCATGCAGTAAATTTAATAGCATTATAGCTGTAGTGCAAGAGGCTGGTGCATTACCCTGCAAAGACACACAGGTTCTGTATCAAGTGTTGTAAACTCTTCCAAATTCAAATGAGAATACACACGTCCAGTTGCTCCTGCTGATCAGGTTAATTTGCTCCTAACATGAATAAATAAGCCAGTGAAATAAGGAGGACAAATTCCTTCTTGTCTCCCATTTGCCTCTGCCCCTAAGCCTCTGACAACACACATGTCAATTTTAGCCCCTTGAAAATACCTGGCTGGATGGAAAATGGAATCTGTTTCCAATGCTGTTCCCCAGTAGGGGACAGTGCTGTGTACAATACGTTTGAGCATATGGGGATCTGGAGAGCAAATAAACAGTCTTTGAACTGTAAGTGAAAGGGCATTTTAGCTGTGTCAAAGAAAAAACAGCCAGTTTTACATAAAATTAAGGCTTAAGTGAACATATGGCATAGTTTCCTTTTGCCTTTCCAAAAAACATTATGCTGATTATATTCCTTCAATTGTCCAATCTGGCATCTTCTACTCAGCCTCCATAAGCTGTCCCACTGTTCTGTAAATACAATCTAGGGCTGCACTAAGCAGATTTTGCACATTATAATAAAAACTTTCTGATAATACAATAAAATTTAATAAACTCTAATGCTTAATTTCATTAGAGGTTTAGTTTTCCTGGGTGCACAGATTGTCAGTTTTTCATTTACTTGATATTGTCATTGAGTAGAAATGTTGATAGACTAACAAACCAAAAAAAGCCAAGACCAAACAGACAAAAAAAAAAAATCCAGCCCAAAAGCCGCAAGCCCTTAAGATGTGAACCTTCAGAGGTTAATGCAGTTGTACTGAAATACAAGAATCTCTGTGTAAACCAAAGATTATTGCAACGTGGTGCATTACATTACTTATAAGGTGATAACTACACCGATTTCTGTAAGCTCCAGTTGTCTGAGATAAACTAACCTCCTCATAAATCATTACTCATTATCTGAATGCCTCCCTCCGTTTTCCTTAGCTCGTCCAAGTACAAACAATTTTGTAATAAACATTTTTAAAACTTAATTTTCAAATCCGGGCAGATAAGTGTCCAGACTTGAAACAGTTGAATCGGTTTTGTGTGGAAGTAGCCTGGGAGATTTTCTGGACCCTGACAGATAGTTCGTGCATAACAAAGGCACAGGAATGAAAATTGGGTTCTATTGATTCTAATTAGGGAAACATTAAATAAGATTTACCTAGAAACAGTGCTCATGGCTATTCAATTTCCTGAGTGATGGAGTTTTCTAAGTACATTCAGAATTTTCCTATGTTCTATGCTAATGCATGTGCCAATACATGTAGCTTTTTCCCCCTGTAAGGAAAGAACAGGCATTTGGAGGATCTTTCCTACACCTACTTCTGATCTCTGTTACATTTTCCAGCTGCACCATAGAATTTAATGGCCTGCCCATAGATTTTATTGTTTGTAAAAATAAAACAGATTTGCAGGATTTTGCAAATCCTGAATCAAAACAGGCAATATTCCTAAATCATCTATGGAATGCTATTGGTGAGGAGCCTCATACACGAATGAAAGTGGTTCTTTGGCCATTTCTTCTGCTAGAGGGGAAAAAAACCGCAGAACTTGGGCATGAGAGTGCTTCTTCATTCATTTATCATGATTTAAAAACCCAAAAAGTAGAAGTCCTCAGCTGCATATGTTTGGATGTTAAGAAACTCTTAATGAATTTATGCTATTTTCCTAATCAATTAAAAACACTGAAATTTGGAAAGAAGTAATGTTATCTTTTCTCACTTATATGTTTTTGTGTGAAATTGAACAGGTTATGAAGAGACTGTTAAAAAATAAAAAAAAAGCGTGCGAAGGCTGTTTGCCAATATAAGTTAAAACTACCATCTCTCATTTGTAAATAATAATAGAATTCCTCATTAATCAGTTTGATAATCAGTCAACTATTGAGATCAAAAATTGCATCAGTTGGTGTAGTTCCTATAGTTCATATAAAGCATAAATATATCCCCTTGTAATAAAACATGCTTGATGTGATGGTTTCCAGTTGGCTCTTGCACTTATTATATGAAGGACTAACATATCACAACTTCTGACACACAAATTTGGAATAAGGCAAAAATTGTAGCGGCAGTAGATCAGAATCAAGGAGCCTGTGTCATTAAAGAGCAATAAAGTATCAGAAATCTGAACCGAGTGAGCACTTTATGGAAATATGGACTAGTAGGGATCCTCTCTGACACTGTTGCCCAAGTCACATCCCAGTCAGCTTCCATTGCAGGAGAGCAATGTCGTCTGTCCTGTGACTTGGTCTATGTGCAGATGGGGAAAATTACACCAGTTCTGGCAGCAGTCTCTGCACTCAGAAAATACTTGGTGTTTTCTCACAATGGAATCCCATTTATATTGAGCTTTATAATGTTTTATCTCACCAAAGGGAACAGATTCATGTAAAATCACTAAAGAGTGTCGTTTGGGCTTTAAATTCTGGTGGTGCATTTGAGGTCAAAAGATGTACCTACCAGGAAAAGTAAAATGTAAATATATTGTGAAGTATAGTAATGTACCCTGTACTAAGAGGCTTAATGAATTTGTCCTTTTCCTACTTTTCAGTTCTGCCTTCTCAGAGTAATAAATCAGGCTCCTGTATAGAGATAAAATATTTCCATTGTGCCTTCACCTGCATGTAGTGCTCATACTATGTTTATCCTACTTCCAGAATAGCAATACTTGTTGTAAATCTTGTGAGCTCTTCTCTTTTTTTCCTCTCTTCATTTTTCCATATAACTTAATTGATTATTCCAAATAGTTGTCTCAAGTAAACTGGATGAAAAAGTAAATATTTAGCACATGAATGAAAATGCTATGTAGATAAAAATAAGCAGTGTGTGACTATGATGAAGTATCATTCTTTGCACAAAATCAGTTTTCTGAAGTAGAGTTTGCATACTTTCATACTTTACTTAGTTTTACAGTCTTTATTCTTTTTTATTTTAGTACTTTTCCCTGTTTAGAAATGACGAGATCATTAGTCTGGGTTTGTACATAAAGAATGGTAGTTGGGGTCACTGACAGAAGTTACAGATTTCAGTGATTGACTAATTGCATGTGATATTTACTCACTCAAAAATACCTTTGCCTTTAAGGGTTAGGGTGGGTTGCAGGTAATTAGATGAATGCAAAACTTTTCTATTTGAACAGTGCAAAATGCACTATAGTGCATTAATTTTTTCCTATAAGGTTTGTACTCCAGTAATAAAAGAGGATCATGTATTTCTATGTTCTGTTGAATTTATTATCTTAAGAACATATATGTCTGGCTTAATAAACACTGTTAATGGGTCAGATTTGTTTGTATTGTAACCACTCTTGGAGGTCATGAAGTTACAATAAGGTGTAATTAGGTTCAGTGTCTTAAGACAAATTTTTGTGCACTTTGAAATCTGAGCCATCTGTTTGAAGTGTAGAATGATGCTACTGGTGATCTTGTAATGTTCTGGACCATTTTTACAGATAACAAGATTGTCTCCCATTTGCTGGTGGCTGAACCAGAGAAGATCTATGCTATGCCTGACCCCACTGTTCCAGACAGTGACATCAAAGCACTTACCACTCTTTGTGACCTGGCAGACAGAGAACTGGTGGTGATCATTGGATGGGCTAAGCATATTCCAGGTACATACAGTATTTATTGCAAATAGATAACATACAGAAATCATCACGTGGGTTATTCTGTGCTAACAAAAACTACTCATTTTTTCTCTCCCTGCAATGCATAAAGTTTTCCTAAGGCTCCAGAATATTCCCACAGACCATAGTTTAAATGATGTATCTTACCTTGGAAGTAGTAGTGTTGTTGCTGCGAGTGTTACCATGTTAATAAGTTTCACATGCTGCTTAGAGAATTATTTTTATTTCATGTATTGCTTTTATTAAGATAAACTTCCCTTGCTATCCAGAGCATTAGCCTGGCATAAAGGGTCATGCAAGTCCTCTCCTCTGTAGTCATCTGATTCAGCAGTATGTGAATTTAAGTCTGGCTGCTCTGTTAGTAAATGCAGCACTACTGACCACAGGAGGTGAAAACTTCACTTATATTTTGGCAAGACACAGAGGAATTGTTATCTACCTTGGCTGATCTAGTGTGAGAACTGAATTGTACCAGCAGATCGGTACAAAGAACTGAATTGACCCAAAAAGTCTCCTTCCACAAGTTAATATTTCCATGGTCTGCATGGAATGGACTGCAGTCTGCATCACATAAATGCATTGATATTATAAAAGCTGACTGGCAGTCTTATTAGCAAGAAAAATGGGGGTCATCAAAAGCAGTTTCTCAGAAGATGAGCAATTCCTTCAGATAACATTTCAGGTGTATTTTTGCCCCTCCCCAATGCTGAGGTGTTTGTTCTTGCTCTGTGAGCTAGCAGACAGACTTACAGAAGTCTCCATAGTTCTCAGTCTATCACCTTTCACAAACGGTAAAGTCACACAAAAAAAGGTCAGCTTTTTCTCTTGTTTCTTAAGGTACTTTTCTTGTCCAGTAGATGAGTGAGCATGTTGGTGTGTTTTCATCAGCTCATTAGTTTTCTAATTTTGATAGTGGAGCCTTATTAAGCATGAGAATGGATAACCTTTAATTCCTCAGAGTAACACGTCATTCTCATTTTAGATGTGATTTTGGGATACCTTAATAGTAGAATAGATAATCCAGTCAGTTGTTTGTTTATCAGAGTTAAAGGTATTTTATTTCTAATTTCAAAAGAAATTGCAAAGAACTATTCTCGCTCTTTGTTTCTTTTTCCCTTGTTCAAGCAGTTCTTCTGGGTCATCTTGGATAAATAAAAACACAATATATATATAAATGCAATCAAGGAATAATAATAATAATTTGTACCTTTATTAAGTTTTTTTGTTGTTGTTTTTTTTTACTTCAGAGGGAAGAGAACAGCCTACAGACTCTAAAATAGTCCTTTGAAATTTAGTCATTCTCTGTGCCACAAACGGTGTATAAACAAGCTCTTGTATCACAAGCAATGTTTTTCTGGTACAGTTAACTTATTTCTGTCTCCTTAAACTAGTTTGTCTTTATGCTTTGAATGCTACAGTAATTTCTTTAATCAAATTGATGGAAGTCCCTTTCCCAGCCCACACTGAAACCAATTTATTGGTCATGATACGCCGGCTATGTTGCTAACAGTCGTAACGAACTGTCAGGCAATATCGCAGTGCAGCTAATTTGAAGTCATTAGGTGTGCAGCGTTCAGGCAACAATTTGTTACAGTGGTTAGGAACACAGCTGACATTTCTGAATGGCTTTGTTCAGAGCAGTTCTAGATGAGCCCAAGCAAATTGTAAACTAATTTAAACATCACTCTATATTATAGGAGCTACTTTGTCTTACACTGGTTGCTAATAAAGCACCCCAAATTAAGTCAAAATGAGTTAAGTAGGTGAGCTTGAGTTTCATCTTTGGAAGATACCTACATCACCTTAACCAAAATAGAGTAGTTCTCAAAGCAGTCAGTCATGCTCCATAGCAGTTGCCGGGGAACTTTTGTCAGTCTGATTTGTGAATATGCTGTATAGCTTGGATTTGGCTGGAGGGATGGGAAGAGCAGAGGGACAAGACTGAGCAGCCTTTAAAATGGTAGCTTTGGTTAGAGTGGAAGAGGTACTGGATGCCATAAACTGGCCCAGAAAATTTAAAACCTCAAGGAACTGACCTGCCACAAGACAGCATTTTAGTACAAAGTAAGCTCAAACCACACTTACCGTGGTAAAACCACCCTAGGTAAGTGTACTTACCTGATTTCATTTACAAATAAGATTTTTTAAAAAACCCCAGGAAATAAAGACCATCTTTTTATAAGCCTTCAGGTAACAGAAGATAGTGATAAAATCTGTACTTGTTGTCTGCCATTTGATTACAAAAATCAAAACGTAAAGGGGCTGGACGTGCTAAAGGGCAAATACGTTGAGCTTTCGTAGCTTGGTTTTGAATGTTGGAGTATGGCTGAGCTTGGAGTGCCTACTCTCAGCTGATGTCTGGCACAAAACAACTTCTGGAAGAGCCTGGATTGGTGCTTGCCTGTTTGCAAAGCTAACAAATGTTACTGTAGGCAGAAGCGTAATAGGATGGGGAAAAGGATAAATTAGGAAAGGGGTGCAAATTGCATAGAAGTTCACTGTAGCTTGGCAGACTAAGTAAACCCTTGGTGTAAATCTTGTAGAGTCGATTAATTATACCAGTAGTGAATTTGTGCCTAGCACAGCAAAGCAGCAATCAGCAAATCTTTCTTTACTATAGTGATTTCTTAAGGTTCAGTGTAATTAAAGGCCCTTATATATCAGGTGCCTAATAACTAATAAAGATCTCAACTCTAAAGCATTGCATTGTAAAATTTGTCTTTGTGGAGGAAACCGAAGCAATGTTTTTGCTCTTCTGAAAAAAAGTCTTTTAATAGGATTATGTACAAAAAGGTAACAATGCTATATTCATTCTGCCCTGGCCAACGTTTCCCATTTCAGTCATAGGCTAAAAAAATGTTTTCAAATTATACAAAGTTCAAGTCCTTTCATAAAATCATTAGTATTTTTGTGGTATTGGAAATATTTCAATAGTTGCTTTTATTGAACAAAAAGTCTATACAATCTACAAAAGGAAATATTGAAAGAAAAATATATATGGAAAGCCTTTATCAGTAAATAGAATTAGTCTCCTTGCATTTATAAATCAAATAAATGGAAAGTGTGTTGTTATGAAACATGACCATGTCTTATCTGAAGAAGAGAAAGATCACAATGGCATTAGGAAATGCTTGACTTTAGTTAGAGAGGCGTAAGGGCACAAGAACAGATGATGGTGCCCTAATAGCCCTTTTTAAGAATGACAGGGCCCCGCCATTAGCATCCTTTTATATCCTTGGAAATTGCTCATGCCTCGCTTTTATGGTTCCTATCTGCCTGACTCTTTTTTATTTCTCTTTCAATTTCATCCGCGCTCGGATAAGCGCATGCTAACACAATATGATTGAGCTGTAAAATGGAACGCTGTCGCCTCTAATCTCTTTTATGTAGATATGGAGGTACTTCCACACTCCACTTCATTCTCTCTCCATTGTTGGCCTTTTTAGAATGTGTTGCCGAGTAATGGAGGCTCAGTCAAATATTAGAGCTAGGTTTCACAGGGTGTGATAAGAAGATTATCAGGCCAGCAGTCAGATCTATTGTTGTTCTTTGTGTCAGATTAAAATATTCTGATGTACTGTAACTTCGTTAGTAAAATACTGAAGGTGCTTAGGGAGAGAGGCTGATGCTGCTTCATCTCCTGCCTGATGAGACAAAACTCCTATTAACTGACCCAAATAAACTGTAAATATATTAGAAAGCCTCTGCAAGACTGATTTTATTTTATTTTATTTTATTTTATTTTATTTTATTTTATTTTATTTTATTTTATTTTATTTTATTTTACTCTATTCTATTCTATTCTATTCTATTCTATTCTATTCTATTCTATTCTATTCTATTCTATTCTATTCTATTCTATTCTATTCTATTCTATTCTATTCTATTCTATTCTATTTATCTTTTAAATAAAGAAACCTTCCTTAATTCAATATTTTCTGGCAGTTGAGTTTCCTACCCTTCACATTGTATTTCGGGGAGTTTCCATTTCATTGGTTGCATTATATTAATTAAACTTTCACTCTATAGGGTGGCTTTCTGCTGATACCTACTTACAGTACCAGTCATTTTGACGAAATTTTTGTAACTCTCTCGTTGACATTCACCAAAATGTGCAACATTCTTTCATATTAAGTGGAGGCAGCAAACATTAAGCTCTTAAAAATGTACATAACAGGAAGCTAAAGACAAAATGTTCTCTACAAAATTTGCATGCATGAAAAAACATCAACTAGACCATAGAAATCAACTTTTTGCACTTAAGATGAAAAATTTATTTGGAAACAGTAAATCAGACTAATACATCAAAAATAACTAGTTACATTATTTAGTAAAATAAGCCTGCTTGTCTTCAGCTGTTGTCTCTGGTTTTGTTGTTAGCAAGCAACTAGAGTGTTGTTTTGTCCCTGTCCCTGTGTTGTTAGCAGTAACAGTGTTCAAGGAACAGAATTGATACTGCCACTGGTGCTAGTGTTTTAAAAAAAAAAAAAAGGCATGATTTTGATGTAACAAATACAAGGATGTTTTGAATATTTTAGTGTTTTATGAAACATTGTTGTCCCAGCATACTCTTGGTGGAGGACGATATTTAAGCTTTCCTTTCCAAAGCAGCTCTCAGGGGTGTAGTTTGACATTCTAATACTGAACAAGAACATGATTTGCTGCAGAGTTGTTGTTTCTAAAATATCCTTTTTTCACCATGTTTTTCAGAAATACCACCCCATGTAGGTAAAAGTACAGAAAAAGTTGGCCACAGTCACTTGTGTGGATTGCTATTGGGGCAGCCCGTGGAGAATCTCAGCTCTGCTGAGGGACAGGTGTCTTCCTGTCTGTCTGTACTATGCTGGAAAACTCTTTTTTTGTGCTCAGCCTTCCCTAGTCCCTTGTGCTGGATTTCGAGCCATTTCAGACACAACCCCGCAGTTTTTGAGAGCACACCCCGTCACAGGGTGTCTGTCCCTCCACAGACAGCTGGGCATGTAAATGTGGTGTTCACTGCTCATGTGACATGGAATGGAGGATGAGTTGTGAGGTGCTAAGAGGTTGGCAGGAATAATAACTTGAGCCTCCTGGGGAATCCTGCCCTTTCTCAAAGTGCTAACTGGGACACTTTATCAAAAGCCTGGTATCTGCCCTTCTTTTAACTCCTTCTACAAACATGCTTTAAGTACAGAAACCAGACCTGCTTTTCCTGCGAGGGAAATGTTCTTGAACTCCCAACTAGTGTGACATGTGATCTAAGGCAGGCCATTCCCTGGGCCTTGAGGGTAGAGATTTCAGCCAAGAGGTTTCTCAAAAACGAATGACTTCCTTGACCTCTGGCACTGAACTGTACAATATGGGAAATCAGCAACTGGCTGCCAGTTTTATTTTTGAGCATTAGCATGCATGGACCACCCAACTGTGCCAGGGTTTAGATCACCATGTTGATTCAGTTTTCTCTAATCAGAATGGGACAGCAGTGTGCCTGAAATGCCAGCAGTTCATCTATCCTGGTATTTGAAGTGCTAGGAATGGTGGCAGTTTTCAATTTTTCATTTTTTTGAAAACGGTATCACAGAGAAGGCTTAAGTGATGTAACAAGGCAGGGAGGGAAGAGGCAGGATAATGCATGAATAAACATGTCCACAAGTCTCCTAGCATTTTCAAAACAAAACAAGCCTGTAATGTGGCAAAAGGTAGTAACCACAGTATCTGTTCAGGTTTTTAAAAATTTTTAACATACTCAGCTGAGATACAGTGGTGGGCTATTCTTGATGAATCTGTTGCTGAAGTCGGGGGTAAAATTTCAGCAGATTTCAGTACAAAAAAGGAGTTGGCTTTGTGTACAACTCGAGATGCACACGCTCTTAGTGTGTCTGCCAGTTCCACTTCAGAACTGAGAGAGACAGGACTGGAGAGGTGAGAAGGTTTCTAATAATGCTAGATGTAGATGTCTTGGGGTAAAAAAAGCACTTTAATTTCCAGGTTAGCCACTTCTGGCATTTTTTTACTTGCATTAAATTAACTGAGGAGGGGAAAAAAAATCTCCTAACATACAAACATCTCATCACTTGCAGATTTTTACATGAATATAAAATAAACGTGCAGTAAAACTCTAAAAGGCATAAGTCTTGCTAGTTATCACTTCAAAATCTGTACCTATTCTTGAAAAAGCTTGTTTAAGAGTAATCATCCTCAAAAGTATGTTAAAGTTAAAAAATGGAATTAACAGGTAACAAAAGAACTTGACTCAATTATTATCTTTTAACACCGTGGGAGTTTTTAGGGAAAAAAAATCCCTTATTTAAAATTCTGTCAAGATCAGAATTTAATAGTGGCTTTATGTCTCTGTTAAATTCACCTTTTATTCATATACAAGAATTTGCTTTTTTCCTTCTGAGTGACTGTCTCCTTTTCTTGTTTTGTTGTCCTTTTTGTTTGGTTGGTTTTTTTTTTTTTTTTTTTTTTTTTAATCAACCCTCTCCCTCCACCCATGCCCCCAACATTCGCACTACACTGTCTGGCTGTTGCACTTTTTTTTTTTTTCCCTGTGTCCCCCTTTATCTGCCTCAACCAATCTCCAAATGAATGCATGTCTATCATGGCCTTAGCTTTGACACTCTGGATATATTGATTAATAGTTGCCCTAAGCTCCTTTTAGCAAATCAAATTTTCACTTTTAGCAAGGATTTCGCCTCTGATTTATTCAGCAAAGTGAAATGCACTAAATTGACTTTGACATTCAGGGAAAATGGCTGAAAAACAAAGAGGGGAGGAAAGAGATATAAATTGTGTGGCAGCTGGAGACTTCAAGCATAAAAGAGGCCGTTTTCTATAGAATATCACTGGTTAATTTGGAAACATGCATTTAAACAAGAGTATAAATTATTTTCTTAAAATTAGATGTTTTTTAGACTGAGGATTTGGGATATATTAAGGTTTACTTAGCAAAATGCAATATATTCAACCCAAATTCATCACTTGCTAATCATGGTGCAAGTGTGGGACCCACTTTTGTTGCCACTAATAATTATTATGTTAAACGAGAGACAGAGAGGTTTCTGAGTAGTTTTATAATGAGGTGCTAAATTGGTAAATATCTTCCTACCATTGCATTATGTTATTCACTCTTGTGGCCCTTTAAAAATAAGAAATGATTAATAAAAAGAGAGCAAATCAACAGTAATGAATGCCAGTGCTTTTCATTTTCTCTCTGTAAACAAAAATGGCTAGTTTCTGAGTCTTAAATGCAAAAGTACAAAAAGAGGTAGCAGCCATTTGCTATTATTCTTCCAGCAAAATCAAGAGTGTTGTATTACCCTGGGTGACTTGTAGACTGAGTTAGAGATGTTGCATGACTGAAGTACCAGGAGGCTGAAAATGCCCCCTTTCATATTTGCAAGTGTTTAAATGCACTGCTAGATGGAGTAAAGGAGAGAATAATGAGAAAAATTATTATTCTGTTCCATTAGCAAATCTGGATGTTTTTGAGGGGGCTGTACAAATACGCAAACTAAAACTGCAGGAAATGGTTTGGGCTGGTTCCATGGTCAGATACTGCAGCAAAAATTAAAAAGAAATACAGATGGTAGTTTGTTCAGTTAATCTATAGAGACAGACCAGGAGCCTTAGGTAGTATCAGTTGTCATGGGTGTACAAGTCAAATGTGCTGTGCCAGCCTCTGTTGTTCAAGGATCTGGCCCTGAAGGGATAAATCCCCATCAGTAGTCAGTGTATCAGTGGGAGCTGAGAGTCCTTTGTCCCCTGTGTGTACTCACCACCTCAGGACTCTGCAGCACTGTGCAGAATCGAGGTTTAAGCAAGTATTTCCACTCAGGGGACAACAATACTCACCTTTGTACCCACTTCTTGTGTGACAGACGGGTTTACTAGATTAGGTCTGTGTAAATTGCAGATGACTCAGTAGCAGTTTTCCTTCTTCTAAGCCAACAAGGAATTAATCTTATTACCAGAGGGTAAGAGGTCTAAATGTATCTTAACCTTTTTAATTTTACTGTAATCTCCGTTCTTTTCTTTTCCTTTTTTTTTTTTTTTTTTTGGAAGCCAGCTGGATGTGAGGCTTCAATAATAATGGCCTTTTGCAAAGTGGAACAAGCATCTGGAGTGCCATACCCGAGATAGCTGGGGACATTAGATTTTCAGGCACGTGATTATTCCATCATTCCATTGCCAACCCCCATAATTTAACTCAACTTTATTAGAAGACCACTGTTAAGAGCACGCTGCATGAAAGAATTGAAACTTCCAAAATAGTCTTTGAAGGGATGTCCTTTCCCAAACTTCCCCGAATTGTACAGTTCATACCTCAAGGATGGCCAGCTTCTTACAACTAGTGCATGGCTGCAAGGCAGGAAGATGCCTTGCTCAGAAACACAGGAAGAAAGTTGGAACAAATCTTGGCATTATTCCTTAAGTAAGGAATTTGCAGAAGAGGTAAATGCATCAGAACTGAGCCTGTCATTCATTTTCACTAAGTACCACTTCTGTATTTACAGAATTCCTCTCCTCTAGATAAATAAAGGTTTTTTTCAACCAGATTCACAGTTTAAAGAACATCCAAATAGTGTTCTCTCAGTTTTAAAATTCCTGAAGGCTTAGTTGGAGATAAGATGATCAGTTTTATATGTAATTTAAATTGGGCTCTGAAGGGATTATAGCAGACACTGAGAATGCAGAAGTAAACTTAGAGCAACATAGCCCTCTTATGGTAACTATTTAGGCCATTTTAAACTATACATTTGACTCACTCATCTAACTAAGCCTCCAACAAAAATATATTTACTTTGTTCTGGGTGGGGAAGAATAGAGCACCTTCTCAGCCATACATGTTGACATTGTAAATCCAGGATGGGAGGAGGGAGGAGGGGTAGAGCCAGTTGCCTAGATTGGATTTAGAGCAGACAGGTCTCCACCTGTATGACTGGGTCAGAGACACAGGATGGTCTAGTTTCCTAAAGTCTGCTGAGACCAGTTAAATACTGTAATTCTAAGAATGCCTCTACTTTCTCTCTGGATAAGTTCGGCTTCACACCTGCTTAACCTACATTAGAATAGGATTAATTACCTGAATTGCAATGCCCCCTTAGCCAGTCAGCACGTTTCTGGCAGGGCACATGGTGACCTGGGTCTGGTTATATATAGTGTATGGATAACAGGGGAGCACCTGGATTGTAATGGCAGTCCAGCCTGATACAAGAATCAGCAGTTTTTAAAAAATGAGTCTGCAGTAGTCGCCTTCTGCAGCAGCTGGATCATACAAGGGCTTTATGAACTCATGTCTTCATTGGTAGTAAGCTTTTTTGTTGGGCAGTGCTCAATTTATGCACATACATGTATAAATGTATAAGCATGTATGTGTGTGCAGAAAGAATCCCAAGAAACACAGAATCCAAAGAGTGCAGGTACTGGATGCCCCTGTGTTTAATTACTTAGATGGAGCAGTTACTTGACTGTAACTTTTGACTCGGTCTTCCATGTTACTTCAATTCATCATCCCCAAGTTTAATACTGCATAGCAGACAGTATTAAAATATTTTGGTGATTCTTCATGCAAGGAAACACACAACCTTCCTCTCATTTGAAAACATGTTCTGGAAAGTTCTCTGAGAATATGTTGGTCTGGCCAAGGTATTTTGCACACCAAACTCCTGAGGCACATGTTATAGACGAGTGGAAATTTCACAGTGTAGCTCTGACCCTTCTCCCCAAGACGTTTTCATCTGCCATGTTGTGCACCATCAGTTTCAATCAGCTGCATTAGCAGCTGAGGTGAAATCAAATACTGAAATGAGATGCAGCTACGGATGCAGAAGGCTCCAGGTTCAATGGGAATGGCACTTGCAGAGTAGAGTCAGCTCGCTTAGCAAGTCCTGACATGTTATGCATGAGAACACTGCAGCAAAGAGTTGTGGTGAGGGTGGAGAGGAGGCGGGGGCAAATCTGCAGTTTTCATGCATCCAGCTGTTGGAGAGATTAAGGGGGAACAGTTTAGCAGATAATGACTGCTGCTCATACATTTGTTCAAAGAAGTTGCACTTCTGGCATAAATATATCATGACACTTGCAGGCTGCAGGGTGTATTTCTAGCCAGAGTTTTCTTCTGGCTATGCTTTAGAATCATGCCTGCCCTGCTGAACAGACATTATTAGACTCCAAACTTGCTACGATTCAAGCTATATCTGGTAACATACAAAACTTTCTGTGACCCTTGTGTCTCTCATTAATTAACTCTGCTTGCAGTGAGAAGAATTTGAGAGTCCTTCCCCCTTTGAGTGTCTTGTAGAAAGCCATTCTAGTCTGTGTTCCATTCTTCACTTTACTGCTTTGAAGTTTCCCGGAGATAAAGTTAACTGTTGGGTGGATTCAGGAGCAGGTTACTTAGTGTCAGTGAATCTTCAGCTACAGACTAACATGCAAAATGCATTGTGAATTTGAGAGTATCTTAATTCAGTGAGATTATAGGAGTAAATTTTGAAGAGTTTCGTTGTGTTTCAAGTTACTTGAACGTTTCCTGGACCCCATTAATGAGTTGTGCTGAATGTTTTCTTGAATATATATTCAACCCAAATTTGGGTTTTGCAGGATTGCGCCTGGCACATCAGTGGTCATGAGTAATTTGCTGTGTTCTGTAATCCTCGTATGTGAAGCACACCATGGGCTCTGTAATCAAGAGGCCATGGGAAACAGGCTGCCCCAGGCAGGCAGTGCAGGTAGGACTGGGGACAAGGACATGTGCTGTGCAGGGTTATTCCTGCTTCCTCTGTAGCATAAACCTACAGAGGGCAGTGTCTGACAAGAGGCTTAGGTGGGCATTTGAGGAAATAAAGTCAAGAAAAGAGGCTGTTGACAAGGAACATTTGCATGTTCATAACCAGCAGCATCATAATCAGCCAGCATCAATGACAAACATAAAATCTTTCAGACAACCTGCTAGGAGGAAGTAAAACCAGCTTGCAACAGGGTGATGGGAACAAGGGCTGCCATGGGTCTGCTGAGTTCCAGTGCTGCAACCAGCACAGATGAACTCCAGTTTGCCATTGATGGCTGCACGGACAAGTGTACTGTCTCCGTGGTAGAAAGTGGTAGCTATTTATATACTGAATGGCAATACTAAACAATTTAGGAGAAGCAGTGAAGTGTGTCCTATCCAATTAAAAATGCAGTGAGAATTTTAGGTAGGCAAAATGTAATTATTTAATTGGAATTTGACCAGGATGCTTTTCCACTGTTAAAATAAGTATAAATTACATGAGCTATAAAACTTCAAATTATGAAAATATTTTGAGGTCTTTGAGCATGGTAATTGGAGCTATATATTCAACTTTGTTTTTAACCTGACACTTCATAATGGCTGTTCCCTAAAGCAAGTTGTTTTTTTTTTACATTATCGAATATCCCTTAGTGAAGCAAATTAGCAATCAGTCTGGAAAATATTTAAGTAGTACAATCACATTATTTACACAGGCACTTGCATTGTGCAGCGTTCTCTGTGTTCCTAAATATATGTAGGATCACTTGCTCAGCTGTGAACATTCATGCTCGAACCTTCCTCTTTAGTAAAGCTTTATATGAAAATCCATTTAGGCCAATAGAAAGACTTGCCTTGATCTCACTGCTTTGGATCAATCCCTAAATATGCAGGTCACAGTCTGTAACCTGTATGGACCTCAGAGCTTTATTATTTGCCTTCTCCTTGAATTACCACTTCTGTGGAGATGGTGGGAGACTTGGTGCGATTCCTTGCACAAAGCCTTTTTTCTTTTAGTATTTCTTTTTTATTATTATTAACAAGAAAGAGAATCCTACTGTGGAGAATTAGAGTCATTTACTTTAAGCTGAACAAGATTCTGCTCTTACCTAGAACCATATTTCAGTGCTTACAGGAACATCAGCATCTGGCCAGAATGATAGAATGTTTGCTGTGGCAGAAACCCTACATTTAGTATTTGGAATAATTTTAAAACAGCATCCAGCATACCCCTGGAAATAGGTTCTCTGATGCTGTGGCCACAGTCAGTGATTCCAGTTGCTTGAATCGTGTTGTCCAAAATATATTCTCCAATTAGCTTCCTATCAGGTTGAGGAATTCCAGGTATTTATTCTGTGAATTTTGTGCTTGTGGGGATTGTTCTCCCAGGGTTCCCTGAATTAGAACCACTTTTCTTTTTTTATGCAGTTTTTCCCCCACCTCATTTAGTAAAAGGTTTTTTTCGATAGAGTTTTGCTCTTTGGGTTTTTGCTTGCTGCTTTTTAAGAACTGAAGGCACGGTAAGTCCTCTCCTGGTACTCCCATTGATACATTTGTTCAGTGCTGAGGTACAGGCTCCATGTTACATCCATACTTGGCTCGTTATCCTCTTATCAAGCTCTTTGCATCCCTTTGTTTATTTGAGGAGACAGGAAGACTGTGTGAAGGCTGCTTAGTCAGGGATATCAGCGTTGTTGGCAGGGGAGTGATTGCCAGTTGAAAAACAAGGCATTATTGCTCATTTTTTCCCTCTTATTAGTTTGATTACATTTGCAAATCAAATCAATCCATCAGACATGATCAGGCCTCGTCCGCATTTTAAGGAATAGTAATCTCCGTCTAATAAGATGCAAATGTGTCACATCGGTAAGTAACCAATAAATCATCGTCTTGTCTTTGGCAATCATTAAATATCAGAACCAACAGTCAATTTTTAGTATTTTCAATTTGCGATATGCCGCTGGAATATAAAGATAGATGGACGTAATTACACAAACCAAACACTATTTCAGTTCATTCCAGACAGCAAATTTAGTGGAAGGTATAACTGGCTTGTCATCACACTACATTATTCCTGGCGGTTCATGCAAAGTTCACAGACAAGCTTCAAATGGACATTGCTTTTTTTACTTCCCTTAACAACATTCCCACTACCACCACCTAACTTCAATAAATGGCTTGAAATGCTGTAGGACATCACTTCCATCAGTGCACAAAAAGACACAGGAAGAGAAACATTACCCCTCTCCTTAGTGCGGGCACCTTGTGCCTCTGTAAGACTGAAGGCCAAAAGTTTCCTAATACTTGCTGCATTCTTCCTCTCTCTCTTCCTTTGTTTTTAGACATTTTAATCTGAAATTTCAGTATTTCCTCAGAGTAACTTTTTCACAATTTTTTTCAAGTTACCTCGGGTTTAGTAATTACAAAACAAGCAAAGATAGACAGTGAGAAGGATTGGCACACCAGCTTCCCTCCCTCTCTCTTCTCATCCCCATCTTTTAGAGGAGTGAAAATTCAAATTGTTTTTCTTTATCCTTTTTTTTTTTTTTAATTGATTTGGGATTTGGGAAGATTGATTGCCTCATGTGCATCCCAGGCATTAATTGATACGTTTTTTGTCTGATTCGTGATGTCTTGCTTTCCATTAATGACTCCATTTGTGTACAACAATTTACATGCTTTTCAAGAAAGATAGAGGCATAAGATTACACCCTGGCAGCAGGAGTGGCAAAATAAACCAAAACCTCGTCTTAAGCAGCATAGCTTTTACCTGGATATTTTTGGCTGGTTTAATAATATAGAGTACCGGCCCTAAAATTGCAGACCTGTAGGGAGATTGCTAATTTCAACTGGAATTTGGGCCTGTTGGAAATTATATTATTGGGCCTTCTTACAGTGTTGAGTGACATGAGAGAGAGAGAGAGAGTGCAAAACACTGCCTCTGTGCTCCGCCACAAGCGGCTGTGCGGAAATAAGAAAAGAGGATTTTGTAGGCTTGTGCTGACTTAATGTAGGTTTCCAGCACACCAAAGCCAGACAGTGGGCTTACTGTGCTTGACCTTAAGAAACTTCTTGCCATGAGCTGTGTGCCCTGGCTGGACCTGCTGCTGCAGCATCCTGTTAGTTGTGTTTGTTTCAGCTAACTTGCTTTGGGAAGCTGAACCTCAGGTGCTTTGGAGTGACTTGTGGAGAGATCCTTTAGTCCCCTCTGTGAGAAGATAGTTTTCACAGTAGCAGTTTGATTTGATCTGGTAAATGAATTAAATGGAAATTAGTGAAGAGGCTTTCTAGTGAGCACACTTAGTTGCTTTGGGTTCCCCGTCATGGTGAGCAAAGAGATGGGGAGAGTGGTTGTAAAAATGTGAACATGTAAGCCCTGGGTAGACACTGCATGTTACTCATTCTGGGTATCAAAACTCATGGTCTTTAATGAGGGGAAATTGCAAAGAAATACTTCTAAGTTGAACACAGTGTTGATTCCACATGCTGAAGATTTGGACAGTTTAAAATGTACCATCGATTAACAAATATTTCTTGTTATTTTGAGAAAAAAAGTTATTACCTTTTATCCTCAAACTGGTGTCAGTCTCTAGCAGCTTTATGAAAACGAGAGGTTTATGTCAGATCTAAATGAAGCAACTAAGTAATTGTAACTCTAGTCTCAACAAAATTTGAGCTTCCTGTCATTTTAGATTAGTGAATTCCTGGATGTTCATACCTCAGTTGCTAGACTACTCCTGCCGAGTTGTCTTGCAAAAGTCTCCCATTTTTGTAGTCTCCAGAGACTGGGGAGAGGAAAATCTGCACTAAGAGGTAATGTGCCTAAGAAGCTCAGCACCAGAACCTTATGTTCTGTCTAACCATTTTACATACTGTCATGGTATGTTTAATTTGCTTTTTCATCAAATCAATAATGGGTCTAATTGAAAAAACTGGCAGAACTACATACAGCTTAACTAGCAGTGTGAGTGTTTTCAGGAAATCAGAGATGTTGCACAGCTACACAAGTGACACCTGTGTTAGTGCTGCACCTTTGCTACCAATGTGTACAGAAACAAACATTGCTCAGGTGCAGCACCTGTACCAATTGATCACTATGCTATCAGAATTAATCACCTGGCATTCAGCTCAGAGAATAAAATTTACATCTTAATGTGTGACACTTATTCTAGCCCACACACACATGCACTACTAAAATGATACTATTCGCTCTTGTTGGAAAGTGTGCATCTATTTTTGTGGGCCAGGCAGGTCTAGTTCTTAATATTAATTCCCAAACACTTGGGGTAGGTGCTACATCCTATCAAATAGAAGCTTATACAGGACTGTGTAATAAAATACATTGTGGTCCTGGAGTTGCATGTCTCATATCCTGCCCTCACTCTCACAAGACAAAGGGATTTTTGAGGCTATTTTGTGCTTTGCAGAAAATAACCCATGTGAAGAGAAATAAATAAGCAAAGTTTGGCAGTTTACAAGATTGGATGGCCCAGCAATGGTGCAGGTGCATTGGCTGACAGTGTGGAGGAGCTTGTGTGAGAACAGAACAAACTCCTACTGACAGGAGTGTTCAGTTATGCAAAGTCTGGTCAGCATCCATGGGGCTGGCAGAAAGATCCAGGCCAGGTGCACCAACTGCAGGATAAGGATTCCAAATCGCTAATTTCAAAAGGAAGAAATGAGGATTTTAAGTTTACATTTTATATAATTGCAGAGCTATTGGGGTTTTGAAATACGGCAAAGCCTTAGTCATTAGCATAGGGTAATCACCTTTGCTGTTTAAAGAAAAATAATAACAGAAAAGGTATTCTACATTGACACATGGAAATATAATGCTTTCCAGAGAAATTTTGTGGGGATTTTTTATTATGTGACTAATTACATATTTATATGTAATGGCAGTAGCAGAGCCATTACAGCCCATTGGGTAAATAATACGCATTTTAAAAACCATCTATAAATATGTATTTATTTGATGGACCAGAACGGGTTTTTGAAGTCATTCTCATCCACTGAGTAAATAATATATGGATTGCTTTTAAAAATAAATATGTATTTCTCCAATAGACATTCCAGGCAATTGGGTAAATAATATGCATTTTTCATATATTAAAACAATACATACAAATGTATAGAAATCTGGTCTAAATATATATCTTCCTGAGCAAAGTGACTCAAAAGGTGTCAGCTTTGAAATTTCTGTTGAGAATTGTCAGTTTGTATCACAGCCTCGAGTTAATTAAATGTATTTTATGCATTTTCATGCATACAGTATAATATCAATGTCTGTTTACAGTTTTACAACGCTGGTGCACTTGACCCTCTCACTCAGTGCTGTAAAGTCAGCACTACATGGTCAAGGTCCTAGTTTTATTCTGTGTTCATCCTGCTGCAATGCCAGACACATTCATTTTGTGGGCATAGTCCTGCATCCATAGAAATACATGGGAAAAGATAGTCACCTTAGTAGGAGCCATCTCAAACTCAGTTGTAGAGCTCAATTTTAACCAAAAAAAGGTCTACAAAATCTATTCAACATTGCTGAAAAGAATAGTAAATGTATAAAGGGATAAACTGGCTAAAATATTTAGAAAAGGAGCTTCATGTTTTCTCATACTTTGCCCACTAGCCAACAGTGAGAAATAGACCAAAAGAGAGCGAAGAGGAAGTGCTAAAGTTGAGCTCCATCCTTTTCTAAATATTTTAGCCAGTTTATCCCTTCATCCATTTCACATACTTTACAGCAATGTTGAATATACTTTGTAGGCTTTTTTTAAAATTAAAATATATTTGTTGTTGTTTTCAGACATTAAGTGACTAAAACAGCATAACAGCCCTGTTAATTTTTTTATATGTAGTATCTGTAGTTTGCATATAAAGACTGTGAGATAGAGAGGGACTTTGTGACTCCAGCAGAATTTCACAGAGAGACACTGGAAGATTTGGGAGGCCAAATTCTTCTTCATATTCCTCCTGTATAAATGTGCACCCCTTGCTTTATTTCTGCTTCTGACATCATCTATGATACAGTCCTGAAAGCTGCTGATGTTAGTAAGTTAGTTAGCTCTTTGACAGGGGTGTATTTGGCAAGTGCCAGCTATAAATGACTTGTGCCCTGTGCAGTCAGGATAGCTAAGCAGGGTTTTGACAGAATAGATGAGAAAATTTTCACCCCTTTCCTTCTCAGATCACTGATAAGGCACTTAACATCCATAAGGGGAGCCACAGTAAATGTCTGGTGACCATAGAGAAGGATCAGCAAGAAACAGACATTTGAAAGCAGATGTCTGGGTCAAGAAGAAAGCCAAAGAAACAAGACATGATCCAGCAATATTGGCATGTGGAAATGTTGATTTAGACCTCTCTAATGGCACATCCTTGCAAAGCTCAACTGTGCTTTCTGTGTAATCTCTAAAATTACTGACAAATGTGCCCAAATACCTGATGGTAGAGCTCATTTGAGGTATTTGGGCCCATCAGAACACTTGGTGGGTGCAAGAATGTAGAAATAGGGTAAGGATTGCAAAATAAAATCTAAGCTTTTGAGAGCACTGAGAGCTGCATAGTAAAAAAAAGTGTAGATAAATTAGTGTGGACCAATTAAGGAGCGGGCATTGCTGGTGGCACTATAAATTGACATACTGCTGCCCAGAAGGAATAAGAGGGTCTGATAGCAGAAGAATGCAAAGAAAAAGAGGAAGGCTGAAAGCAACAGTGAGGGAAACGTGGTTACATGAAGTATCTCTGGGCATACCTAACACTTCTGTGCAAAGCAGAAAAGTAACTGAGATACTATTGAGTGCCTGCCTGGTCATTATCAGTCATCACTGTGCTGAGACACAGCTGCTGGAGTATCTCATCGTGCTGAACATGAAGGGAGAGAAGGAAGGTGGTGATACTAAAGATCATCTAGGGAAGGGAGTTCTGTGCCTTAAAAGATGGGAGACGTGAAATAAAAAGTGAAGGTGCTGAGGGATAAGATGGCACAACTGCAGAAGAAAGAGTTTGTATCTCAGTCACTCTGTGGCCATAGTGAATATGACTGTTTAATTCTTTGGATAATTAAAAGAGATAGGAGCATTCATACATTTTGTTGCAAATTGATACGATCTTTTTTGCCAGTGATCTGAGTAAGATTGTACTATAGTTTTTAATTTAGCAGATTAAGAAGCACAATTAAAATATCATGAAAAAGATCATAATCTAAACCTCTGGGGTTTTTTTGCTTATCCCTGCCAAGTTGATAACAAGAGCCGGTATATGTAACAATTACCTCCACTACTGTAAATTTACTCTAGTTTGTGGGCTGAAGTGTTAATAAATACCTTGCAGTATTCCAGAGGGAGAAGCTTTCCATCTAATTAATAAAACTGGGAAGAATACCCAGGACACTGAACCATATCTTTCTTATTAGTGTTGGCTTCTACAAAGGAGAATCCCTGAATCTCAACACATTAGTAAATGTCATACTCCTGGGTTGCACAGAGACCTCTTGAAAAACTGCTGATTTGCTGTGGGAAAAAATCACCATAGACTTCAGAAACAATTCAGCTAGGGAATACCAAGTGTAGAAAATCAGTGTAAAGCATGGCATGCATTATAGCAGCTACAATTTGTGGCCCATTTGGTGAATACTGAAAGAGGAAATTATACCCCCATATCCCTTCAATTTTTTGTCTGTCCTGATGCTAATATCTTTTTCTGTGTCTGGATGTGGCCTTACTGTAGTCAGGGGTTTTTTGAGACTTAGCAAAACCTCTCGTTTATGTGTTCTCTAAAGCAGGTTTCTTAAAAACACTTCCTACTCATATGTAAGATACATGCAGCTGTTCATAAAAAAAAAAAAAAAAAAAAACAACAAGAATCACTTGAAGAAGGAAAATGTTTTAAACCAAATACTGTAAAGAAAATCTTTCCCAAAATATGTAAAGCTAGTAACCTTTTCCTTTGCAGTAATTCATATTTGGCAAAAAATAAACTCTAACTATGCCTCAGCTAGTTCTGTTTCAAGGTAATTTGCGCTAAGTTACAAATTAACTTTCTGACATTCACAAAATTCCTTGCTGTACTTTATTAAAATTTTACAGTAATCTTAAGTTATGGGATATTGACAGGCATTGTCTAACAGACTAGACATTTACCATAGAGGTTAAAACTTCGTGCATTTCATTTGTAAAATAAAAATTGTAAGGTGGTATTTATGCGTTTTCTCACATTATCGTCATTATTTTTATTAGATCGATGTAGCAAACTGGCATTGCTGCCTCAGATAGAAATAGAAATAACATCTTTTCATGTATTTCCTACTTGAAGTTTTTGCTTTTAAAAATTCTCCTGCTATATATACTTGTAGCTGCTTTTTACTCTACTGATATATGAGTGATGGGGAGGATAAAAAGAGGTAAAGCCACAGAGTTTATCTGTGAGGTTGATGCTAATTTAGCTAAATGAGTTCACCTGTTGGAAAGTAGAGAAGGTAAAAGATCTGCCAGTTTCTTTGTCTTCATCCATTCTTCTTAATTTTCCTAGTGCATGTTTTAACAGAGGTCTTCACCAAATTCTGGTTAATTCTTAGAGTTTCAGAAGGCAATTTCAAGTCCTGTCCAGGCATTACAGTCTGGTGGTGTTTGTATAGTCCAGTATGTAAATGTTGGGTTATTTTCCCCATTAAGAAAGTTTATGATGCTTCCACGTGCGCTGCAAGGAGCAGATCAGTTCACACCATGTACAGTGAATACTCACCACACGTGCAGTTTCAGTAAAGCATGTTAAAAGCAGGTACTGGTGCTTACCAGTAGACCATATATCAAGCATCCTCAGTATTATGCTGGAGGAACCTGAATCATGCATTCCCTTGTTTGTCTTCAGGTGCAGCTTTGTTGACCAGTGACCCTTTGTGACTCTATTCCCTGTTTCAGAAAATACTTCTTTGATCTGACCTGGGTGATTACATTATTATTTTGTCCTTCAGCAAAGACAGGGTTTTTTTATAATAGAAGAAAGGACATATTTAATAAGCAAAGAATACAAGTTAATGAGCAGGTGATCTTTATTCATTTCGGTAGCTTTCAGAGCACCCTGGGTTTGCTCAGTACAAATGCGTGCATACACAGGCTTATGCAAACACACACTAATACATGCACCTGCCTGCTTTTGCAGCTATGATAACGCCATGGATCTTCCATTATTTTCGTCTTTCCACAGTAGCTGTACACTGAGAGCTCCGTTGCTGTGATTTTGAAATTCTTACCCTGGGGCGCATCTCTCTGAGCTCATCTGTTCTGAGCTTCACTTCTTAGGAGTAGGTGCCAAACACCTCAAAGAAAGGCAGCCCAAATTCTGAGGCTTCAGTTTTTAGGAAACTGTGAACCGAATGCTATAGGCCATGGACACACACTCTGCTGCCTTCAGCAGTGATCAGTCTCAGGGGATGGGACATGAACCTCATAGTAGGCAGAAGCCTCAGGAAAACTATTTTTAATTCCTTATACTTAGAGATTAGATGAAATAAGGAAGAAAAATATCCTTGTCCTCTTAGTTTGGATTTAGAATATTAATACCAGGAGCTCTTTTGGCTGTCCATGTAAGCGTCAGCTCCTTGTCTTGAGTTCTTGGCTTCAGTAACATCCTTTGGAAGAAGTTCTCCAGTCCAGGTGCTCTGTGAATGAAGAACTTCCCTTTGCCTTCCATTTGGAATTTCCTGCATTTTACTGTTGTGGTGCTTGGTCTGCGATTTGAGACAGAGAGAATAAAAGCTCCAGAACTACTTTTTATATCACTAATTTACGTACACTTCTACTGTCTTCTCCCTTACATCACTGTTTTGACGGAGACAATTCCTGCTTTCTGAGTCTCTTTTCATAAGAGTTTTCTTAGGTACCGCTTTACTTTCTCTGAACCACCTCTAAATCTGTCATCTGTCATGTTTCCTTGGGAAAGGGCCAAACCATTCTGTTGCTCCGTTAGAAATCAGAGAGTACTGATGGCATTTTATTTTAACTTTTCTTGCCTTCTGAAGTGCTTTTAGGCTCAGCCACGAGCATGGCATCAGCTTCGCGACTGACCATGGGCTACTGGAATGGGAACTAATAGATGCAGTTTCCAAGCTAATGTTTTCACACTCTTCCCTGGACTCTTTCAGAATTGGTCAGGAGCTGCAGCTCTCCACTTCTTTTTCTCACCTAGAGATCATTTAGTCAGCCTTGTCTCACTCTGGAGGGACTAACACTGCATACTCAGAGGGCCTCCTGTCTTAAATTAAAGAGGGCATTGATGGAGGTCACCTCCATAACTAGGACATAAACTACATTCTGGTGTTGCAGGTACCAAGAGCATATATAATCCCCTTGTTTCTTTAACTTGCACTGAATTTTAGAAGTATTTTCATTTTCAGACTGAAAATAAAATAATGTCGGACAATGTTGCATGAAATTGCATCTCTGGTGCTGCCTCCAGTGAAAGCCTATCATCTAACTTCACCTCTGTGCATCTGCTCATGATAATGCATTTAGAAATCGGGGATTGTTGCTTTTTTCAGTCTCAGAAGCAAGTGACCTGGATTCACTTTTAAAAATATGATTTGCAAACTTGTTGACTGGGATTCTTCATTTGGAGGATGACTTGATTTGTCCACATAAATCCCCTTTGTCAAATTTAATAGATGGATAAAGTGACCCTTTGACTTCCATATAAAAATTCACAGTTCTTAAAAAATATGTAATTTTGTGGGGGAAGTGTTAAGGGGTTTTGCATCTTTAAGAAACCAAACCAATTCCAAACCAAATAACAGAGACAGAGAAAGAAGGTTGCCTTTCTGCAAGCCGCCAGCTTTCCCAAGTGTCTCATCCTCTCCCCTCTGTCATCCTGAGGCGATGTGCCTGCATTTGTGTGTAGATTTATAGTTTATCTTTATCTATGGCTTCATCTGTAGGTAGCTATTATAGCCGCCTTGCCTGGATATTGTTTGGGCCTGATAGATCTGTCTGTAGTTCATCAAAGGGGAGCTGAGTGGCTAAAAGCCATTGGGTCCAGCTGAGGATGAAATACGAGCCATCAGCCTTGGTAATGGCTGTAAAATTTCATAATTACACGGCCTTTATTACATTGCATAATGATCCTGAAGCAGTATGGAACAATTAATTAAGATTTTCAACCGTGGCTCTTTCAGAAATTAAAAGGTGCTAGTGGCTGAGAAATGGGGAAGTGTCTTGTCCTAAAAGCATTAGGGATGCTTAAGAAGTACTTCCTGGGTACTTAAAAAAAAAAAAAAAGAGATGGGGGAGAAAAAGAAGTGAAGAAAAAAGACAAGAAAAGATAACTAGTTAAGCAGCTAATGTCAGAGTAAAATTTTTGTACTTGACTGCTAATTCTTAATATCAAGCTGGATCTAAAATTCCTGCAATAGTAATTGCAATAAAGTTGTTCCTTTTTTTGTTCTGTAAAAATCTTCATGCCTTTCCCCCCCATTCTGTTCTAGCCATTTGTCACATTTATAGAAGTTGAGCTCTGCACATTATTAAATAAATGCATGCCGTGACTCAGGAGGAGGGTCACTTAGCTGTGTATTGGGTGTACTGACCAAGGATTTACACTTACCCACTTTCTCCTGTCTGAGGCCATTGAAATTCTTTGAAGATCTCTGCAGTTTGACAGACATCCCCAAGGAAGACTTTTTTTTTCTTTACTGTTTTGATATTTTTCTTCCTTCCTTTTCATCTTGTAAATGCAGCATGTCAGATGTAATATAATATTTTCCAAGAGATTGACCTCAGACCTGATCAGAAGTAATTAGATTCCTAAGGTGCTGCAAAGGTGTCTCACGGATTTCTGATGTACATACTGAAAGAAAAAGTGTTTATATATGTGCAGAGAATAGGCAGAGAGAAACAAGAGGCCTGAAGCTGTGCACGTGTGCATTACCTGTTGTGATCACCTGCTGGGTACAATTGTGAAGACCAGCAAATTGTGACCCAGGTGGGATGTGGAGTACTCGCTGTGCCAATGGCAGTAAAAGTGGTGAAGGCAGCAGAAATAACCCTGGTGTTCTCCATGCACCATCAAGGCTTTCAGGTCCTTAGGGGAAGGAATCTCCTTTTCTCTGTCTTCCCCTCTCCCTCAAAACTATTTTGATTCATGCAAACTCTCAGTGCAACTCTTAGCATTGAATGTTACTGTTTTTAAATTGACCAGTCATCATGTAAGGTCCTATCATTCTAAATATTTGATGAGAAGCTAAGGTCTCTCCAAGGCACCTCTAATAATAAACTTCCTGCAGGAAATTTAGAAAAGATTATGTGTTTCAAGGAGGAGATGGCTGCTTAAAGTAAATTCTCTTGTTGAGTCATTTATTCCCTTAATAGGAATTTTCTGATCTGCTGTCATTCTTGTTCACACACTGGGTGTCACTGCCTCTAAAACACTTGTCATTCTTTAATGGAAACAAAATAGTCATTGCAGTCAGAGCCGCAATGTCATTCCACTACCCCTTGCTGCGTCGGCAATAGTGAAAATGACAGAGCGGCTCTCAGTAGGGGTAATTAAAATGTAAATATTGATATTTTATTATTTGAAATTACTTTCCAGTGCGGCATTTAATATCTCTCCATCTGTGCGGCTCTGTTTAGCGGTCACTTTAGTGCAGCTCTGGGATGCCAAGCGGCGGCTTGATCCCCGTTATGTCAAAATGCTTGTTGCTGCTTAATTTTGATATCTAATTAAGTGGAAAAGTACAGTCCACACTGTAATCCATGGCATCTTAACCAGCTGCTTGGGTATATTTAGAATTAATCTCCACTATGGAATCATCCTAATGTATGCAATTAAGAGTCTGCCGATGGCTAATTAGGTGTATTAGAATCAGGCAGCTTCCTTTTTTTTTCCTTTCTTTTTTCTGTCTTTTTTTTTTCCCTGTGTGTGGACTGTTACAGACTTAAGACACAGCCTCCAGAGATGATCTTAATGGTACATGCACACTCAACTAGGTAAACTAGAAATTTCACATTCATGTAAGAGAATATGTGTCTCTCTTCCCCAAACCAGGGAGACTGTAAACATCATTTGAATTTTTGGCATCTACAGCACATTGAGAAAATCAACTAACCAGCAAAAAAGTTTTAAAAATTAGGAAGAAGATGGAAGATGTGTAGGACAGTGGTCTGAGCCGTTATTTTCCTGCCACAGGGCAAGAGGGGATATTTACCCAAAATTTTGCAACCTGAAGATTTTGTTTTGGCAATGAAAAGAGATTTTAGGTAGCTCAGCATACACAGGGTTAATAGAGATATGTTGATTGGTTGTCTCCATATGCTAACACATTCCTGTATTGGATTCATATTATTAACGTGATTGGGGAATTCCTGGAGACCTGACTTTGCCTAATGGAAAGATGGAGGGAGCAGGGATTGGCACAGCTCTCAGGGAGGAAATCACTGGTGGCTTCCCCAGGGGAGCAAAAGGCAAACAGCAGCGATCCAGCACTCTTTGAGGAAAAGCACTCTCAAAGCAGACCCTGAGAGGTTACAAATAAAAGGCAACATGTATTAAATGCACAAGAAATCCCTTCTTTTTCTGGATAAAAAACCCGAAAGTGATACTTTACAATCCAGCAAACTTGATTTTGAAGACTAATGTGCTGAAGAAGCTTGAACTCTATTCTTGATATCCCCAGTCAATATATGCAGTTGTTGGGAGGCTGGTGCATGCAAAGGTTGAAGCGAGCAGTACCCGAACTAACACTGATTGTTGTTACTAGTTTAACGAGGTTCCTCTGTCAAGGTTATCCCTTTTTTCTCCTTTTTTTCTTCTTAGTTTTGTTTTGTTGAGTAAAAATTATAAAGGAGGAAAAAGGGTGGATACTTTTTGTTTAATTGTGTGTGATTGTAGTTTCTTTTCTGCTAGCTGAGCTCTTCAAAGGATCTAAGTAAGGCATACCCCACACAGGAGGTGCAGATATTATGCTGGCTATTTTAAGCTGAACTGTATTACCATTCTCGAGAATAGATTTTGGAAGAAATTCAGCCTTGTTCATTGTATTCTTTATTTTTCATCTCTTTGTGATCTTATTGTTCACTTTACTAATGACTAAGTGTAGTTTTTATTTTTCCATACAAAGCTTTATTGTACGTACAGTCAAATACATATATCCACAACAGATTGAAGAAGAATTTGGCTGAAATCAATGTTTTTATGCTGAAATTATGATTGATGATTTTTTTTTTTTTTTATAAAGGCTCAGTGGAAAAAGAAAAAAACAGTCTGGGCTGTAAATACAATCCTGCTCCATTTTCTCCTGTGATTTTAGGAGCACACCATATCATGACATCAGCCTCTGCTATCTTCAGAAGGGGTACAGAAAAAATTCCATAGCCTAGCCAAAACATATTTGAAGGTTAAATTTTAAAGAACTGGAAGAATTAACTTTAAAGAAGCAGATCAGATCACATATGTAGTGCATTAAAAAGATCGCCCTCAGGAATCTGCAAGTTCATATTGCTGACCTCAAGGAGACTTAAATCTTCATTGGGCCATATTGCACTGCTAGTCTGAATTTTAAAACTTTTTTCGTTGTCTGTGTCTTAGAATTGAGAACCTCACTGCAGAGGGGTAATGCACCATGAGTCCTAACTGTCTTACACAGAGAAAAGAAAAAAAAAAAAGGGGGTGAAAAAACAATAGCAGTTTCCTGGAACACACTTCCCAGGTATTTCTCTGTTCTCAGAGCACCTGGTGATAAAACCAGTGTTTTAACACTGACATACAAGTGTTTCATCTTACAACTTTTTAATGTAAGATTGGTATGAGTTCTCTGTAAAGCTGTTCAAAATTGTGGAAATTCCAGTGGTAAAATCAGCCCAAAGGGAAAATCAGGTATTGAGCTGTTTAACTCTATTGTCTTATATTTTCCTTTTTCTCGGTGAATTCTGAGATAATAAGGTGTGAAATTAAAATTAATGGAAATGAAGAGTACAATACTTTCAACAATATATTAAAAAAAATGCCATTGTTTGTAAAGTACTCCATACATGGAGGGCTTACCAACTCTGTTTTGAAGCAAGGGCAACTCACTAGGTTTTTTAATCTTTAGTCGTTCACTGCAGAGTGTTAGTAACTGGTTATGTGGAAACAGGGAGATATCCTCAATCACTCCCATTTTCCAGTTCCTTTCCATTACTAGTACTAAAGAAGCAGCCCACAGGAACTTTAACTAGAAATAAGAAATTTAAAAGCAGGTGCCTGGAAATATTTGGGTGGTTAGAGTGGGGTGTCTTTGATTTCAGTACTGAAATCAGTTCGAGCTGTAGTGAGTTACATCTCACTATGTGCATCTGACCCTGGGAAGAAATGACAGCCTCAAATTGCTCCTGTTTAGTGTTATCATGTAAGGTTTCACAGGGTAAAAGACAAACCAGAAATATCCCTAACTGGTATTTAAATTACATTAGCACCTTTTTGTATAGCTTGAGTGAAAGGTCACGCTAGACAAGCAGCATCTTCACTGTTTGTAAATGTCTAATTTGCTGCTTTTAAATTGCTGTGAACTTCACTTACTTAGTCCTGCTGAATGAATCCAGTGTTGCAAATACTTCTGACAAGTGAATATTTGCTTAGCGAGAATCCATTGTTCATAATGGATTGAGAGGGACATGCAGTGTGAATGCATTTTTATTGCCGTGCCATCTCTCTGCTGTTGTTTCAGTGAGGTGAAAGTAGCCTTGTGATAACAGCTCCGGGTTTCTTAGTGCTCTGTGTGGCATTTCCCGTCCTCCTGGTAGGTGCCAGTGAGAAAGTGCTTATCAGAGGCATTTTTCTGTGTTATAAAATATATTTTTAAAAAAGAGTATGTTTTATAACAACTTGAACAGCAAGAGTTAGGAATACAAAAACGCGAGGAAAGTGCACAGGCTTTGCTGAAAACATCCCAGCACTCTCCAATTGTATTTTTTTTCCCTTTTTTTTTTTTTTTAATTCGAGGCAGAGTGACTCCTGGGCACCTCTGTGAGTGCAGCCCGAGCTGCCCTCTCCCAGGGCTGCACAGATAACAGATGGCAGTCGCCACTCGTCGCGCCGCTCGCAGCAGAGCCCTGGTGCTGCCTTTGCCGGGCTCTGCTGTGGTGGCAGGAGGAAGGAGAGGGGAGGCTGCACAGCATCGCCCAGCAAAGGCAGTGCTCTCACCGTGCAGAAGTTACTGGCTGGAATCAATTCCTAAGCTTTCCTCTAATTGCAGAACCTCAGTTCCAAAGAGCGTGGAAGCTGAATTCAGCAAACAGCAAAAGTCAAAGCCTTTGGCTGTATTTCTGGCCACTTGGAGTCTGTGCTTTTGGAACTTGATTTTTCATTTTCAAGTCTGGGCAAATGCCACTGTTTTTTCTTTTGTGAGATGATAGCTTTCACGTGAAAATTCTGAGTCAGACTTGAATTTCAGCTGGTTATGTGGCATTGTGTGCAAATATTAGCCTTTGGCCAGGGGCTCCATAGGCAAAGGGGTATGAAAAAAAAAGCCCAAACCAAACCTGAAATAATGGATTCACCCTGGGATAATGAGTTGTATCTGTTTCTGTTCCAGCTTTCATGAAATTTCATCCATAATCTGGGAAATATGTTTGGTGATTAGTGAGAGCACTCTCCTTCTGTTTAATGGTTTTCAAAACCACTGAAATATTTGTGGGTCTTGATAAGTATTTTTAGACTACACAGTATTCGAACTGTAATTAAATCAATTTTTTTCTTGAATTAATATAATAAAAAGGTTCTCTTAATTCAGATCTATATGTGAGATTCAGCCCTACATGTAGCCTAAACAAATGTATTATGCCATCCTCTTGGATTTTTGAGAGAATAATAGCAAAGGGCAGTCAGCCTATGAAGGTTTCCTTCTGCAAATGCTATGATAATGTCTAGAAAACATTACATTGCCCTAGCAGAAATTTCACTGGTGAAATTTCCCTGGCCTTTGTTTACATCCCTGGAAGGCAGCTGAAGTTGCTGGATGGATCCAAGCACTTGGCTGAGTGTGTGCCAGGGAGGGAGAGGAGAGCAGATTGACAGCTGTACATCTGAGAGTGCACTGGACACAAATCTGATCTTGAAATGGAGGTTCTTTACATTCTTCTCAATTCAGCCAGGATAAGCCTTTGGTCCACTGTTGGTTATTCGACTATGAGGCCACGCGCTCTCTAAATAAAGTAATCCAAGCTAAAATATTTATTTTTTTAAGTATTTACAAGATCAGTTTGTTCTTTTGACAATGGTGACTATACATTATTTTTGAAGTGAAAAAAACCCCAAAAACCTGTGCTGGAAATATCAGTACCCATAAAACATTTAGAAAGAAGTTAATCTATCAAAATTAAGTGTAAATAATTTAAAAATCTATCTCTTGATATTTCAACTGTGTAAATGTATTGCATCTGCAACACACTAGTGAACATGTCATGAGTAAGTGCAGCTTTGATTATAAAAAATGTAAATTAAGATATTTGAAGTACAAACCAGGGCAAGCAAGAGGAATATTTTACTCATAAAGATAACGATCACACAAACAACCAGTAAAATAAGTGGGAGGCAATTATCAGAAAAGGCAAGCAACTCCCAGATTTGCCAGCAATTTCATACCTGGTTTGATCAAATGTTCAGATTTCTAAACAAATATCAGAGGGGAAGGGAAATTTAGTCCTTGCAAAGTGAAATAAACTCTAGATTTAAGTCTGAGTAGCCTGATTGAGGCATCACATCAAATGTTTACAGATTAAAACAATGGTAAGTCCAGCCACTGCCTTCTTTTTTTTTTTTTGGCTAGTAATTCTGGAAGTGCTGTGTGCAAGGCACAGATCTTACTTCCACACTTGACCATCTGCAGCTGCTTCACTGTGGCCCCTAGTGAGTTAGTGTCCATGAAGTCCATCTTAATGAAGTAGAGGAAAGGGTCTTCAGGAATATAAAAGATTTACCCTGCTTAGCATGGAGCTGTGTGCAATGTGAAATAGAGAGCAAGTGGTGCATGTGCTGATGTTTGAAAAGATCTGTGGTTTAAACAGGCTGTGAGCTGTGTTTGGAGCTGGCTTGGAGTGCTGAGCACTGCAGAGTGCAGTCAGCTCGATGCCCCTTGTTCCTATAATAAAAATGGTAAGGCCTTTTTTCCTATTTATGTCTGCTTCCTTTGAGCTTTGGGTTTACTGGTATGCAAAAGGAAAAAAAAAAAACCCGAGCATATGTTCAGTTGCTCAATCAACCTTTTTTTCTCAATGCACACTTAGTGATCTGAGTGAGTCATTACGGCATAATTACGATTTGAGTGTGATACACTGTTTGTAGAAAAGTATCTATTTTTAGCAGAAGAAACACTACAGTCTCTGAAAGGAGGGGAAAGAAAGGGAAAAAAAGGAAGAAAATCTGTAACCAGCAAATCAAGGCTATTGTTAACTGATATTAGGAGACACCCCATAGATTTACAGTGCTCGCACTCAGCCACATAAAAACCACACTGAACAGAATGCCTACCAGGGGTTAAATTCATATGCCTGCGCTGCAGCCTATTTCTGTCAACACTCAGCTCAGGAAATAAACATTTATGCTTTCTGAAATGAAAGTGTATTTTTGAAGACTAGCCGTCAGATATTTTTTGCCCTTCACACTTTCAAATGCTTAGCCTTTTTTGTAAGTTGACTGCAAAGTGCATCAGTTTGCTAGGCAAAAAGAAAAAAAAAAATCTTGACAAGTGCCCATGGCATCATTGTCAAGCACATGAGCGTCTAGTGGAAGATGGCAGAAGGGTTGGCACAAAACATGCTTCCTTCAAGCTTCTTACCTCAGGGGTACCTGACTCTTGAGAAGCCTTTCAATCCTTCCAAATGACGTTATTGCAGGCTGTCATCTGGTTTATTTGGAGTGTGCTGTATCGCAGATAAACACGCTGTTTAACTGCAGGTCAAGGTACGGAGTCAGCCTGCCAGCAAATGCCTGAGATACATCACATGGCACTGACTTGGGGAGGGAGACAGAGAGAGATCAAAGTTGTCACCAATATGGTACATGCTAAAGGGGGAGAAAGGTGCACAACATTGTATTTTAAAATGTTATTACACAGCTCTGCGTTGAAAGCAGTGACCTGCAAGGCTCTGAAGGATTAAGGACCCACACAATGCATGACAAAGTTCCAACCCATGCCATCGTGCATCCAAACCATCAGGGTGGTTTGGACGGAGCTTGGAGATGGGGCTGGAGAGGCTGACTCTGGTCAGAAGGTGGGAAGAATCCCAGTTGGAGACTTTAGAAAAAGAATTGCCATTTAATACAAAAATTATCCCCTTGTCAGAGAACATGATTGATCTGGGGGATTCACATAACAAAAGCTCACAGACTCACAGTTTGGTATGAAATACGTATAACCTTCTCCAAACAATTAAAAATAAATCTCTTTATATAAATATATGAGCCTGTGTAATCTGTTATTTTAACTGTGATTTGTTGAACAGTTATTAAAAGGCATTGCTGTGATACAAGAGACATGCTGGATGCTTTCACATTTTCTGAAAAATCAAAACAAAACAAAACCAGATTAATTACAACTTGATTCAGCTTTGCATTCCCACGAGGGATGCCTTTAAAAGTTAAAACATGCTTTCACTGAACAGGCTTTCAAGGGAAAGTTACTTCGATCAGGAACAAAATAGTCATGTTGATTTGATTTATTATTGAAGAGTGGAACAGCATGCTTTATATTTGCCAGTTTTTCTATAATATAAAAAATTTCTTTTGATTTTTTTACGTGTCATATAAAAACAACTGGTATATTTACTGCTCCAGAATGCAGATTTTTCAAGAGTGCAGTACAATAAATTATATCAACATCCCATTTTCCCCCCTCACAGGGCATATGTAATTTTCTTTGACTGTGGCACACAATAAATGTTATTGAAACATAGTATTATTTATTTTTTAAAAAAGAAAACCAATGCCAACAAACATGTGTGAGAATAGGTAAGTGAATAAAAGAAGGAAGTTGGGGAATTTTCAGGAAAAAAGATAATAGAGAGAAATTGCAGGTTAAAGTTTTTTTAATCAAAACAGATTTTATTGCCTTTTTCTTAATTAAACCTCTCTGAAGTATGTGAAACATTGTTATACCTGAAAAATTGTTAATTTGTAAATCACAGGGACAAAAGGGCTCCACTGCAACTTTAAAGTTTCTATGCACGTAAATGTCAATAGAGTGCCTTCTCCATCATCAGCACTAAATTCACATTGATGCCTCTTTTCTTCTCTGTATTGATCCTTCCATGAGAACGTAGATTTGTATCTGTTAATTAATGCGTCCTGAAACAGCGTTTGTATTAATCAGGCAGATAAGAAAAATTGGATGCCTGCACCCTCATGACAACCGTAAAAGTGCTGGCCCTGATAAAATCGTGGATGGACCTCAATAAAAAAGTTCCTCCTTCCACTCAATAAACTAATCATCCTGCTTTTAATTATTCGGCAGAAAGATGTGTGGAGATTGGAGAATGTGTAAATCTATTTACTAACAGCAGTGTCTGGGAGGGAGAATGGGGCTGTCACAGGACGGTGCTGCAGGCTACATTCTCTGTCCATCTGCTGCTGCAGAAAAACTGGTTCTTGAAAGCCGGCAAGGAACAGAAATGTTGGAGCTAATTGAAATCACGAATTCCTCCTTATAACCTTTGAAATTATTATTTCTTCTCCACTTCCCTCTTATTTATTTTAATCACAGATGTGTTATTTTCCATTGTCACATCTTGAAGGCTTTCCTGTTGTTGTTGGATCAGGTTTTGTTGTTTTGTTTTGTTTTTTTTTTTAAGGCAGAGAGCTACAGTTCTATCACAAGACTCGAAAGACAGTAAGAGAAAATGAAAACAAATAAGGAGGGAGAGAAAAATGAGAGAGAGAGTGCATGCAGCCAGTTTTATGTTCCATTTTTTATGGATGCCTGGTGGTTTGGATGTGGGCTTTCCTTTTTTATTGTATTAGTTTTGCTGCTTAGTGCTTATAGAGAAAATCTTGTTTGGAGTAGATGCCTTGAAGATTTGCTAGCTTATGATACATTCTTGCATGACTGTAACTCTCGACTTTAAAAACAGAAAAATGCATTTAAGTGTAATTGAACGCCAAAAAGAATGTTCTTACAGCGGGAACCCTGTCAAAGGACATGTAAGCAACTCCATAAACAACTAAATGAAAGCCTCAGACATGTCTTAAGACCCTTTAAGAAAAGCTTGACTAATCCCCTTTGATGATTTTATTAAGTACTTGTGGTTGATGGTGCCAACTGGCAAACGGCTGCATTTCACCAACACGCCAGGAAAATCGCTTCCTCTCCCATATTGTTTTCTAGCACCTAATGTGATTGGGATATTAGCAGTTTGATATAATAAATTAACAGGTACTGTGAACAAGAGTCTAAAAGGTAAGGCAGCAAAGATGTTTGCCCTTAGTGATCCTGTTAGGAAAGACAGCATGGGGGGGGAAACCCCAAAAGTTAAATTCATTAAGAAGCATTTAATAAAATTTTGGTTGCCCTCACAAAAAGGATGGTGTGACTGCTATTCAGCTGGTACTTCAGTGTGCCACCCTGTTATTTCAACAAGTGTAGTGGAGCCAAGACAGAAGTGATTAGTGTCTTTTATGAGAAGGGTGGGTGTTGCTTCTCTTTTCCCCGAAGTTAAAGTTCACAAAGAATTTTTCTCTTTTTCATCCTTACCTTAATTCTATTAAAATATCAAATCTTCCCTTTTAATAAAGTTTTCTGTTTTTTTCTTGTAAATTATCCTTCTTGAATTATGGTTGTGGTGGATAGAGTAAGCAGATCCCTGTTTCACAACATTGTTTTTATAACTAAGCACAAGTATTTCAGAACAAAGAAGATATCATACAAATCACGGATTGCAACTGCAGTACCCCACAAATTAATATGATTTTTACAGGAAGAGAATGCAAATTCCTTCTTGTTTAAAACTTTTCTTTTGATTGTAAAATGGTTGATTTTTTATTGATTTACTTTCCTGTAGTAGGATGAGGAGGAGACACACAAAAGCAGAAGGGAGAATAATAGAATGCGTGCATGTTTTATGACAGTGTATATAAAAAGAAATCGAAAAGAGGATCAAATTTCCAAGTGTGCTTAATATTTTCCTGTTCTTTTTTTTTTTCCCTATTCAGGATTCTCCACTTTATCTCTAGCTGACCAGATGAGCCTTCTGCAGAGTGCTTGGATGGAGATCTTGATTCTCGGTGTTGTATACCGGTCACTTTCTTTTGAGGATGAGCTCGTATATGCTGAAGATTATATTATGGATGAAGACCAGTCCAAACTGGCAGGCCTTCTTGACCTTAACAATGCCATACTGCAGCTGGTAAAGAAATACAAGAGCATGAAGCTGGAGAAAGAAGAATTTGTCACCCTCAAAGCTATAGCACTTGCTAATTCAGGTTGGCAGAGTAGCATGACAGTTGCTACATTTTTAATGTCTTTCTTTCTTTTTCTTTCTTTCTTTCTTCCTTTCTTTCTTTCTTTCTTTCTTTCTTTCTTTCTTTCTTTCTTTCTTTCTTTCTTTCAAAATATTGCCTGTGTGCTGATTTAAAACAGGATTTTAGAAGAACGAATTGCTAATCAGACTTTAAATTTAAAAGGCAGCAAACAAAGCAGTACAAACGAAGAACACTTTCTGGTTCAAAGTAATTGTGGAGTATGTTCCTAAGGGAGTGGAGAATATTCCCCTGCATTATTTGGAGAGTGTTTTACAGGCAGGGATCCCTTCAAATTAATATAGATGTTGTTCTCCTAAATCCATTTCAGAATTCAGACAGGTCTCATCATTGCAATTAAAGCAAAAGAAAGGAGGAATATGCTATATATTTTCTCTTTAAAGGGAGCCACTGATTAGTTTGATAGACTGAATTCAGGATATGGGAGGAGGAAGGAAATTCATACTGAATCTCACAAGGACCACACCTTACCTTATGGATCCTTTTCATTTATGAGAGTGCTTCTGCAAAAAATTATTACCTGTGCAGCTAGAGTTAAAAAAAATCTCAGAATGAATTTTTCTTTTCTGCATTTGAATTTAAAAGTGCTGAACCAGTGAATACTGTCAGATAAGTAAAAATCGTTCGTGCTTTGTTGTTTTTCTTTTTGTGTCTCCTTAATGCTTTATTGTGGTCTTAAGTCCCTTTTAGCATTTGCATAAAGTTCACGATAGATCCCTCTTTAATGACGTGCCGATCATTAGATACCTGTGTGTCAATAACATGCTCTGATGCTATGTTCCATTGACAGTCACACCGTGCCCCTCCATCTGCTTTTGTTTTGACCCTATCTTTGAACTTTATCTTGGTTGCTGGCCAGTAGTTTTCCCTTTAATTACAAGAAGGAAACTGTCAATAAAATCTGTTAAATGGGATGCAATGAGTGGCTTGAATGGGCGGACGGCTATTTGTTCAAATTCTGCAGCATTCAAGGTATTGACAGTTTGTTTTCTGGGGCCATATGTGACGATCAATCTCAGGCTGGGCTCAGCCGCGCTGAAAAATGAAAAACCAGATTGCTTTTGCTTACTTGTGGATGACGACTTGTGATTTGGCGCGGTCCTAGTGAGATGAGACCTTCTGCCCAAATTGCCCCCCTGAGAGCCAGGACGCGTGACTGTTTTTAGAAATAATTTTTTAATTGATTTTGTAATTAACAGTTCATCTACAATATTGATGCATGAATCTTCAGATTGATAGGAGGGAAATTGTTTTCAACAATGAAGTTGTACTTTCCTATTTATCTTTGTAATGTGATTTAGCACTCTGCATTTTTAATTGGAAATATAATTCAAAAACATGCAAAGCCAAAATGCTTATTAGTTTCTTTGTAAAATATTCTCCACCCCACTAACTCTGCCCTTAATTTTAGAATATTATCTTATTCCAGATTAAACAAAATGCTGAAATGCCTCTCAAAGATCAAAATTATTCTTAATTGAAGATTTATTTATCATTTTTGACCATTGTAAATAGACGCTTGAGGATGCTTTGCAGCTCCAGGAAGGTTATTTCTCAAAATTGGTCATGCTTAATGATCAGAGCAAGAAAGTTATCTGCAATTAGGAGCCTAAATGGAGAAGGGCTTTTGTACTTATTTAAATTCTGTAATTCAAAGGCTGAATTAGAAATACTTCTGCAGTTTACTTGACAAAAAGGATGAGGGCTAGCATAGATGGATATGATGTTAAATACCACTCCCACCTTCCTCCCCACCCCCCCCCCAAAAAAAGATATGCAGTGTTTAAGTAATAATAAAAAATAACTGCTGCCAAAAAAAAGTTTAGTCATACACTGTGCATAGAGTGTATCAAAATCATCTGTAGCTTCATTAACTTCGCTGGAAATTACAACCAGGATAATGTCAGAGATAAATACAGTTCAGCATACTAAAATTCAGGGCACATTGAAGTGAAAACATTTCCTTCGCTCATCTTAAAAGAAATAAAATAGCTGTCTTAAAATGAAAGTGTTGCAAGGAAGAGTTAAAAAATAGCCCAGCCATTCCACTTCCCTTTCAACAGTGTTTCAGATACTGACATTCAGCATTTCAGCGTCAGGTTGTGCAGGCTTAGGGTACCAAACTTCTACCAGTTGTAGATGTAAAGTAGCACCTGCGGAATTGCAGCCCATTAGTGTTTCAGTTTACAAATGCTGCTGAAATTAAACTAAAATTTAAGTTGGATTAAATCTTTTTGTCTTTTTTTTAATAGACAAAAGCACAATAGCTTCTTTTCATATAACTAGGAACTTGGTTAATGAAAATGTAGCTATATAAAAAAATTAAAATTCCATTAGAAAATCAACCAGTAGCAATTCACATTTGAATATATTATTATTGCTACTTCTGCTTTCTTCCACTGTTTATTTTTCCAGTTTAAAATATATTAGCCTTTTTGTAGCTGTGGAGAGTATAAAAAGAAATCTTGGATGTTTCAGACTTTCTTGCCATATCCACACTGTCTAGAAAGATTCCCAGGTTGACTCTACTGTAAACAGTAGACAAAGATGGTTTTATAGCTCCATATCTGTGTTAGTGATTTATGATACAGTGTCATAGTACTTTCCCTGCTGGTGTTTGGAGGCAAGAAAAAGAAATTGTAGATTGTCTTCATATCGATTGTATTTTGTTTGAATAAATACCACAAGCTTTGTTTTGACCAACAAATCTCAGTAGTGCGAGCATTAAAACACACACTTTTCTTTAGGTCTGCAGAGCCCATTTGTGCAGTGCTGGAACTGAGATAATCCTGCCATTTGGTCCCTAAAAGGTGGGGAGGAGTAGCAGTTTTTCAGCGAGATTCTCTGACAGCCACTATCAAATGTTCCCCATGCAGGGCTGGCAGTGCCACACCAACTTCCATAAATTCCCAGAAATGCAAGATGTGGCTACGGTGCAGATTGTCACTGAGTTCAAACTGAGTGCCTATAGACTCTGGGAAGTTTAAATGCACGTGTAAGAGTACAACACTGGAATGTATAGACGTTTGAGTCATGCATACATTAAGTCTGTACAGGCATGATTTCAACAGTTACATTTAATATGTAAATATGGAATTTATCAGGTTAGATTTAAGCATCTGCATTGATTTGATAGTAATTAACACAGGCTTTATACTTCAGAGAAGTCACTCTTTCCTTGGCATTGTCCTTGTCCTGCCAGTGTCACGAGTTGCTCCCTTCTTTCCCTGCCTTCTGTACACAAGAGCCAGGAGGTGCCTGGAATCTGCGGGACGCGACTGCCCCGCGTTCCGCCTCACACCGCCCAAATGAGGCGAGCTGGCACCAATGAGCACTTTGTTTACCCACGCAGAAAATCAGCTTTGAATGGTTTCCAAAACATGCATGTACCAATTACTTCCTCGTGTGTAAGGGAAGGTGAAATATTTGCAAAATATGCTTGATGTGTACACAAGTGCAGGCACGCGCACGGGAACGCGCCGGCATGGAAAAGAGGGAAAGAGGAGCTGCTCATCTTTTCCATGCTAGGATGTGTTCCCGTGTATTGATTAAGATAATACTAAACAGGCAGTTGCAGGTGAGAAATTTTTTGAAATTGCCTAATCAGTAAGGACGAAATTGGGCCTCCAGGCCAAATGTTGTGGAGGAGCTTAGGAGTCACAACCAAGACCAGAGTTTAACAGAAGCTCGGTTCCCATCTAAGACCTAATGTAAGGAACTGGAGTGTCAAAAAATACATCAGCACATTTGAAAATCTGGTCTCTGTGCATCTGCTTAATACACTGCTGGCATCTTGAAAAACCTGACCCAATGTGGATGCTGGGTACTTAAAAGTACTGCCTTACACACTGCTGAAAATTTAATCTTAAATGCTAATACTGGCTGTGTAGCCTGTACCACAAGAAGGAGAAAAGGACTTCTGCTCACCTTCACATTTCTGGTCTTTGATATTAACTCTCTTAAGAAAAGAAAATTAAAAATAGCCTTTTCAGTACAGAAGGGTGTACAGAACCAAAAAGTACCTTGTGCATTTTAGCATAATGAAGTGCAGATCAATATTGGTGCCAGCAAAGTTACACTATCATCTCATCCTGATAAAAAATTAGTAAGTTCTTGTAAGTTTTTTAGCTTTCCAGGCACAGTGTACTCAGAGCACTAGGCTATCACCATTATATGATATTATCATAATAGAAATTAATTGGTAGAGCCCAACAAATCACTTACTCCACAGGACATCATTTTTATTCCCAGTGCATGTCACAACATGCTGTATTTAATTTCTAATAATGTCTACTTTTTTTTTCATTTTGTCTTATATAGTCATCTTGTTAGTGTTCAAATTCATGAATAAGACATATCTTGACTGGTCATATAAGTATACACACAAACACACATAGCTGTGTGTTGAGGGTGTGTTACCAGTCTTTATTTATTTATATTTGACAAGTATAAATAGCAAGGTCTTAACTCTTTTGTGTAGTTTTGTATAGAGAATAGTACAGCATAGAAACAAATTTTTAGGAAAGTTTTCATGTTGCTTGCAGTTTATTCGTCTATTCCATTTTCATGTAATCAAGTAAATGACACCCACAATTTTCAGAGAAAACAAGTAACTCTGTTACTAGTTGCTTAATGCTGGCATTAGGAAATGGCAGGTGAGTTAATCAGTGGTTAATTAATAGTTAATCAGTGGTTAATCATATTTTTTTCTTCTTTTCTGGAAGCTGCTCTAGTAACTGAGTAACTTGGACCTGTTCCTCACTTAGTTAGGGAATAAGCAGATAGTATTTACATGTTAGTAGCATGAGAGTCACACAGAAGTGAGGCCAAACTTAGTTGCCCTCAGTGGTAATTGTGGTAATTTCTTATATCTTAAATAGATCTTATATATTAAATAAAAAGTACTTCAAAGTCTTCATTCAGCATTTTCTTATAGTTGGTGTCTCACCCCCCAGCTCTATCATTTGTGTTCCCTTTTTTTCCAGGCTTTTATTTAGCCTATGGTGTAGGGTCTTGAACCAGTTCATAGTGTGCTGCTTGTTCTGCTTTGCAGCAAATATTCCTGTATTTATTGCCCTCACTACCTCTTCTAGCAGAAAATAACCCATTTCAGGAATAAAAAAGAAAATGTTGGTTTACTATGTTGTAATTTCTTTTTGCCAGTGGTTTTAGTTTATTGCTAATCCAGTTAGTCCCTGAAATAAACTTTACATTCTGTAAAGTAATTTCTTTTCTTATACACCTTAATTTCCTACTGTGTTTTAAAAACTGGTTCGAGACTTCAGTTTTTATCTCTTCTGGAAAGTAGGCCAAACCAGGGCAATCCAGACTAAGGCCTCATTCACTAAAATCAATCACACAAGCCTTTGTTTTCGGTTTTCACTGCCTATAATTCCTATAGAAAAGGAATTCTTAATTTATTCTGCTTTCATTTTCAGCATCTGTTCCAACTGAAGTGTCTGTTTCCAATAGAATACTCCACATATCAGACCATTTTTGCCATATTCTTTTGTAAGGGACAATATTCAGTTTGCCTCTATGCTTACCTCTTAGCCTAACCATGCAGATCCCAGCAAACAGTTCTACTCAGGAAAAACAGGCAGGTCAAAATGAAGTATATTTGTTTACCCAACACAGGCAGGGCCAAAGTAATCCAGCTCTGGATGGGAAAAGGACAGGAATTCTTGTTGGATGAGGAAACCAAGAACCTGGTTTGATTTGCAATTGGCAATTTCTGTGGGTTGCTTCTGTCTTAAGCAGTATGCTTTTCAAAATGTCACTGTGTTGTGTTTCTCATAAAAAGATACAGAAACAGAATGTGGGCAAGCAGTTTGTGTCCTTGTGTAAATCTGGTATGTGTTTCGTGGGAGAGGAAGGGGTTCTGTAGTTCTGGGAACAATTCACCCATTAATAAACACTGCAGTGGGTTTTGTGGTGTTTTTGGATTTGCAGTACAATCTAGATAAAAAAATCTCTTTTATTTGAGACATAACCGTATTAGGATTTTTTTTCATCCTTACATAAAGCAAAAACCATTTTGCTTTTTGTTCTTAATCTTGATCCCATACAGTTCTTCCAGGATCCTACAGCTTTCTAAAGAGATTTCTCCAGATTGAGTTTGTGAACTGCTCAGCTGTATGGACTCAGAAACATCACAGCAGTTGCTATATTTCAAGTACTTATTGGTATCTACCTCAACAGTGGTTTGCCAGCATCTTTATGTGTGTGCTCACTGCTGCATGCTCCCTGCTGCTTGATTCACTGTCCTATTTTCTTTTTGCTGTCTGAAATTTTTGACATGAAGAAACACTTCACTTAAGACCTCTGGTTTTCTTCCACTTCTGAGTGATGTTATATACAAAATATATAGATACTAGCCTTTAACTTTCCTCAAAGCAAGGTTTTGAGAGGTTTCCTTGCCCTTAGTACAGGTGCTTTCCAATTTCTAGCCAGTTTTCTCCCTTTGTGATGTGTTCTAAATGATTCCTGGGTGGCTGGATGTTTGTTTGCTGCATTTGAGATGAAGCTTGAATTTTAAATGAGGTAGATTGTAATCTGAGTTTCTGTCTGGACCTTGTCGTGTTTTTCTTGAATGAGAACTCCAGTTTTCTCCTATTTCCGTGCAATGATCTGATCAATCAGCTGATCAGAAGAGCTACAATTCTATTTTCCCATCCTGTGATGGTGAAAGAAAGCATTTGCAAGGATAGGATGAGATTCTCCAAGCAGAGCTCAATGAGTCCATGTCCTCATTTGTTGATCTCACTCTTTCCCGTGGGCAGCTTTGATCAGGAACAACTTCTTCCCTGGCAGGAAAATCCCGTGTTCTCAGCAGTTGTATCAACAAGTCTTGTGTTTGTCTGTCTTCAGTTTCACCAGCCTGGTATCATCAGTTTTTGCTGGGCCTTTACCATCAAATTCTGCTGTCTTTCAAATTACACTTTGAAATGACCCTGTTTAATTTCATTATTTACATAGGTTCTGGTTTTTAAGTGTGTTACATCTGGTTGTAGGTTTCCTTTGGATATTATCTGTGTGGGATGTAATTGTAAATTATTCAGACTGCCTGCAAAGCCACTTACAAAAAACCCCAGACCATCCCATAAACAAAAAGGTTTTTCATGGTATAGGAAGAACATTCAAACTCCCTTATAATTCAATTTCATATCTTCTGTGGAATTCTTCCTTTATTTCTAGATTGTCACACAAATTGTGTTTCCTTAAATTCTAGCAGTTCTTCATGTCCATCGCTGAGGATTGGGTTTATCCCAATACATGAGCAATATTTAGCAACAAGTCAGCCTACTCTGAATTCACTTCTGCATCTGCCAGTCTGTAGTTACTGAAAAGATTTCTCTCTTTTATTTTTCCTCCTCTTTTCCCCTTGGCTAGTTCAGCATTTTCAACCATTTTCCTTATTTTCAAAGGCTTACACCTGAGGGATTAAGATCTACATTTGTTTAATATTGGGAATAAAGTGGAAGTTCCAGACGACAAGGCTAAAAGTTGAAGAAGGATTTTTGTAGAGATTAATATTTTCCTGAGCAATCTGCAAGCTGAATCATGGTCTAATTAAATAGCACAGATTTATTGAGTTTGCATTTAAACATTGGCAGACCCTAGAATGAGTACAGCTGAAATGAGTTGGAATCTCTTCTGTAAATGGGGAGTTAAATTATCATAGTAATTTGATTACATAATTTTTAAATCTTTCAAGCTAAATCACCATTTTTAAAAGAACAGTTTGAAGTCTTAATCACCACTGGAATTGCCCCTCTCTCTGCTGTTTTTTCTTACCCTATTCCTTGTGACCGAATCTGTTCCCCAGGGCACAGCTTCCTGAACTGCTCCATGAGCCACCATTTGGGGGTGGAGAGCTGGCTGATCACATTCTTCCCAGCTACTAAATTAATTTCAAAGATAGCAACAAATCCATTAAATGCTTCAGTACTATTACTTTTCAGTGTAAATAATTGTCCTGTTTACCAGAGGGATGGTACACAATCCACCCCTGCAAGGAGAGGGTAAGAGCCCTTGTGTTTGGATGTTTTCCATACAGTGGAAAGTTTTACAGCGTGAAATGTAATAGCTGTGTCAGAGGGCAGGTTTTGATTCCTTTCTGGGGGATGTTCTTTTCCCTCCTCACTCAGTTTCATTGTAAGTAATATGGAGAGTGTAGACATTCCTAATGCTGCAGGCTAAACTGCTGTCCAAACTGCAAAGTTAAACATCTTAGGCAAATTTCACCTCTGTGTGAAAAATATATTTAGTCTGGACTCCATCCATCTACTTGCAAACTTATGGTTACTGTTACAAATACTGATTCTGGGGAAAAAAACAGGCCAGTTTTGTAAAGGGTTGAAAACTAAACCTTTATAGTCACATTCTCCAGAAAGACCTGCCTCTTCATGCAGTATGGTATAAAGAGAAAAAAAAAAGTAATAAGAGCAGTCAGTCTTTAGGACTCACCAAGGATTTGTTGCAGATGAAATGCTCCTATTTGGTTCCCCAGCAAATCTGGCCTTGGCACTGTGGATCTGGGGAGAGGAGGAAAAGATGTGTATTTTCTGCACAAACAGTGCATGGTTTATGGAAAAATTACTTGGAGTAGCAGACTGTGTGTTCTGTAGCCCAGCAGTGAATATCCGAGGACTTGGTAAAGAGTTAGGGAGTAAAGACAGCAATGGTTTTGGAGATTGCATTCCAAATTAAGCCTGATGGCTGGACCCTGTGCTTAAGACATCAGTCACGTCTGTATGTGTGTGTTAGCATGTCTGTATCGATTACATCTGTTTGTAGGACACAGAATTCAGGGCTTTTCTCTTATTGACACAGAATTACTGAATAAAATTACCATATTAGAAAACTATCAAAAATGTATGGATTCGGGGAATGGTCTCACATTAATTAGAACTAAATTTTGCTAGAAGTAATATTTGCCTGTCATCTTTTTCAAAATGTTGTAGCCTCTTTCATCCCTAAGAGAGAGAGATTTCTGTGTCTGTGCTTTCAGCACAGTGCACCTTGATGTGCAGCATCACATCCCAGCAGTGTATGTCTTAGCTGCATGCTTCTTAGAGCATGTATTCACTAAGACTCAGAATTATTAAACATGTAAAATTCCCATAGGACTCCATTATGTGTAATTAACAGATAAACTGTCATCAGAATCAATAAAACGTGCTAAATGATCCAAACTTGTATATAATTAAGTGTCTGTTTTAGAGCGAGAGCTGCAACTTTTGTTTTTTTTTTTTTCTTTTCAATTTGCACATTTGTTTTGACAATAAGAGCTGGAACACGTTTTCTTAACCTGTTATTTACTGGTTTGTGTTTCAGTTTACATGTTTGTATTTGAAAGGAGACAGGTATTTACTATCTGGCCTAATTATCTGAGGAAACAGTTCCATGTCAGCTTTTAGAAAATTAATCTTAGATGCATCTTTATTCTGTGAACATAATTCAGATATTTGAAGCACGTGCAAAATTTGATGTTTAATCATCAATAGGGTAAAACATGAGGCTCTCTCAAATACTGATGCAGAGCATCAGAATGCTTGTTAAAGGGTATGGAAATGATGACGGAAGTAATTCCTACACCATCCAGCCCCTCAGTTCTTGTTCTGTCTGAGAACAGGAACTTTGTTCAAAACCCAAAAATTAGGATGCAAAGCAGTGTTATTTTGAGTTTTCAGAGATTAACTTTAATTGTTCCATGTCCCAGATTCACCCTGAGCAAAGCTTGAAGAGCGTGGCCTGTCCCTGGGTCTTGTACCCCCTTCCAGCAGTTGTATTTTCATGTGGTGTTTTATTGGCTCTGTAAGTCTGTTGACCATCCCAATTTTGGTATCTGATAGGGGCTGTTTGGTGGCCTCTTTCACCTACAATTGTTTTTCTTTACTTGCATTCACCTCATTTTGGACCACATCAGGGTTTCTTTGGCATTTATGACTACATAAAAGTCAGAGAATTAGGGCTGTTCATCCCAAGTCATCTCAGCATGGTCCAGTAACTGCGTGTTCTCAGGGACATCTTCACTTTCTGTATCTATCCAGTTGAGGGGTTTACAGTTATTTCAGTTAGATATTTTCTCTTTATTTCACACTTCCATTGCTTTAATCTTTTCGGGTCATGTAGCAGTTTAGTTTAGTTCCTGGTGTGTGTTGCGTCTGGGCCTGTCACTCAATACCTACACCACCAAGGCATCTCACCTGCAAAGGTGCAGGGCAGGGTGTTCTCTTCGAGTCTTCTATAAAAAATGCAAAACCCCAACACTAACAAGATAAACTGCTGTCTGTGGGGGTGAGAGAGAAGGATTGCACCTTGTAGGAGATGTTAGCTTCACCGAACAAAAGCTGTTCAGGAACATGCTAAGCGTTACCTGTCTGCCTGAATATGCCTGAGGGAGAAAAAATTTGCTAAACCTACCAGGAAATCCCTTCAAACCAGCGTTTCTCCTGTGTTGCTGCAGTAGTCCTAATCCCACAGTGTTTCTGAGTACTGGTGATGTCCATGGCTTCCAAGTGGGCAGCCTTGGAACCTGACACAGAATTTTGCTGAGCTTTTCCACCGTAGGGCATCCTTGCTTTATCCTTGCTTCCCGGATAAAATGCAGCCCTCCATTCCTTCAGCCCCTTGGCACTGTCATTCCTTCAAAGCAGTGACCATACAGATGGTTTGGGGAGCACTGAGGGTGACCTGTTTCACTTGTTTGAGGAGGATGAGGAGAAGAATTACTTACCCAAGAGTTAATTGTACATTTGTAGTTCCTCAGCATTTCAATACACTTTCCTAAAGGTCAGTACAGAAATTAATGGGTAATTATCTTCCCTCTTTGTGGAAGAGGACGGGCAGAACCAGTGAAAGCATTGTGCAGCGCTATCGAACTCCTGGCACACCAAACTGAAACCTCCTGTTGCTCCTTTGTTTTGCAGACTCAATGCACATAGAGGATGTTGAGGCAGTGCAGAAACTCCAGGATGTCTTACATGAGGCTCTGCAGGATTACGAGGCCGGGCAGCACATGGAAGATCCTCGTCGTGCAGGCAAGATGTTGATGACTCTCCCGCTTCTGAGGCAAACCTCCACCAAGGCTGTGCAGCATTTCTACAACATCAAACTGGAAGGCAAAGTCCCCATGCACAAACTTTTTTTGGAAATGCTGGAGGCCAAGGTCTGACTAAAGCATCATGGGCATCCCCATCATGCACGTTTTAAAAAAAAAAAAAAAAAGAAAAAAAAAGGGAAAATAAACAGGATAATAATGGCAAAGAAACTTAGTGTTTAATTAAGGAAAAAATGACTAAATGACTGCACTGATATTTAGCAGCAAGACTGTGAAGCAGCTTTCAACTTTTTCTTCTGTGTCTTTCTGATGCAGTTTTTTCTTTTCCTTTTCCTTTTCTCCCTTTTCCTTTCTGTTCTTTCCTTTCCTTTTTTCCTTTTTCTCTTTTTTTTTTCCTTTGCTGCTGAACTTTTTAAAAGAGGTCTCTAATTGAAGAGAGATGGAAGCCAGGCCTGCCAAAGGATGGAAATCCATAATATGGATGCCAGTGAACTTATTATGAACCATAATGTCCCCAATGACAAAGGAATCAAAGAGAGAAGCACCGTACCTAGCAGTACAGTACAACACGATGAACTGACTGAATGCAGTATTAGATTTCATAGGAGCAGTCTCTAATTAGACGACTAAAGCGACGATGCATCGGCTGCTTCTTATCATTGCATTTTCCATCTAGATCAGTTACAGCCATTTGATTCCTTAATTGTTTTTTCAAGTCTTCCAGATATTTCTTAGGTTAGCTACGATGTAACTTTTTCAGGGAATAGTTTAAGCTTTATTCATTCATGCAATACTAAAGAGAAAGAAATACTGCATTTTTGTGCTGGCTTGAACAATGATGAACAATAATGAAGGACAAATGAATCCTGAAGGAAGATTTTTTTAAATGTTTTGTTTCTTCTTACTAATGGAGATTTTTTTGTACCAGCTTTACCAGTTTTCAGCCATTTATTAATGTGGGAATTTATCTTACTAAAGCAATAGTCGAAGGGAAGGTGCATATTATCACGGATGCAATTTATGTTGTGTGCCAGTCTGGTCCAAAACATCCAGTTTCTTAACATGAGCTCCAGTTTATAACTAAATGTTCACTGACTCAAAGGATTAGATTACACCTGCAGTATATCCGAGTAGTCTGCCATACAAATACTCCATGTCAAATACCAATCCGTAACGGTGTTAGGAGACAGCGGCTGCGCAGCGGCCGCCGAGTGATTTCTAACTGCTTCAGTTGCAAATGAACGAGATACGACTGCCTGTTTGCAAAATTGTAACCTCACAAAACCCTATCAACCTGCAGTAGCTTAGAGGCCACCAGGCAAATGCCGCCGTTTGCAAAATTAAGAAATCAGAGTAGTAGACTTCTGACCAAATTGAAGAATTTAACACTTCTATACCTTATTTATTGATTTAGATTTTCGTTTGTAAATGGCGAACCTTAACAAGTAGCTAAACCAGTATATGTGCTTTTCAACCAGTATTGTCACAGCATGAAAGTCAGTCAGTTTCAAGACTGTTACGAGGTGTAATCTAATGTATAAACCGATTAGATGCCCCCAGAAAACTACAGTCGCTAAATAACCAATAAACAATAACCTCCATCAAATGCTATACCAATGTACCAGTGTTAGTAGCTGCTCCCTGTACTATGTGAACATCCTTATTCTATGTACACAGATGTAATTAAAATTGTAATCCTAACAAACAAAAGAAATGTAGTTCAGCTTTTCAATGTTTCATGTTTGCTGTGCTTTTCTGAATTTTTATGTTGCATTCAAAGACTGTTGTCTTGTTCTTCTTGTGGTGTTTGGATTCTTGTGGTGTGTGCTTATAGACACAGGGTAGAATTAGAGACAATATTGGATGTACAATTCCTCAGGAGATTACAGTAGTATATTCTATTCCTTACCGGTAATAAAGTTCTTCCTAGTAATAATTAAGAGATCGAAACTCCAAACAAATACTCGTTATGAACAGATACACACTGAAATCATAATATTTTCAAAACAAGGGATAATTTCTGTAACAGTTTATTATAGAATACCAATGTATAGCTTAGAAATAAAACTTTGAATATTTCAAGATTATAGATAAGTCTAATTTTTAAATGCTGTAAATATAGCTTTTATTCAATCATCTCTCAGATGTTGTTATTAAATCGCTCTGTGTTGTTGCAAAACTTTTTTGGTGCGGACAAGTTTCCAAAACTATTGCTACGTTGTGTGCTTTAAACAAAATAACAATGGGCCGATGCTTTCTCGGCCTCATGCTAGGAAAAAAAAAAAAACTGTGTATCTATCATTAGCTATATGGGACTATATTGTAGATTGTGTTTTCTCAGTAGAGAAGTGACTGTAGTGTGATTCTAGGTAAATCATCATTAGCAATTCATTCAGATGGTCAATAACTTGAAATTTATAGCTGTGATAGGAGTTCAGAAATTGGCACATCCCTTTTGAAAAATGTCAAAAAAAAATACAACTCCTGGGAAAAAGGTGCTGATTCTATAAGATTATTTATATATGTAAGAGTGCAAAAAATAAAAAAGTTTATTTTCCAGAAAGTTTGTGCAGGGTTTAAGTTGCTACTGTTCAAGTACACTATATATATATAAATATATAATATAAATATTGTTTTTGCTGTATCACATTAAAGAACTTGGGCTTCAGGGTCAATAGCCAATCAACTAGAAGTATACAAAAAACACACAAAAAATGGAGATGTGTTAAAGGCACACGGTGCAAACTTTAGTTTTCATTTTCTGTAATTTTTTGGAGCTGCAAAAGAACAAGTATCTCAAGACTGTAAAACCATTACCTGAAACTTAGCTAAAAAAAACTGCACGGGCTTTATAATGTTGTTCATCTTAAACCTTGCTGGAGAAGAGTTCTTTCAAGACCACTTACTTAATGTGAAGTGTTGGGAAAATTTCAAAGGGTGTATGTTTTAGCCATAACAATTTAATTTCTATTTTTGCTTCATTTTTTAATTTTTTCTTATTTAAAGCAATATGATTGTGTAACTCCCAGAAGTTACACATTTGTTTCAATCAGATCAGATTGTTGTATTTATTCCACTATTTTGCATTTAAATGATAACATAAAAAGATATAAAAAATTAAAACTGCTATTTTTCTTATAGAAGAGAAAATGGGTGTTGGTGATTGTATTTTAATTATTTAAGCGTCTCTGTTTACCTGCCTAGGAAAACATTTTACGGCAGTCTTATCGTGCAAAGATCGCAAAAGGACAAAAAAAATTAAACTGCTTATAATAATCCAGGAGTTGCATAATAGCCAGTAGTTAAAAACCGAAACAAAACAACAAATGAAAACAAACATGTCTATAGCTGTAGATGGGCTTCACATCTGTATAGCAATCAACTGTATATTTTTGTGATGTGTATCATACCGTGTGCTCCAACCAATGTCCATTTGTGTAAATGTATTTATTTTATATTGTATATATTGTTAAATGCAAAAAGGAGATATGATTCTGTAACTCCAATCAGTTCAGATGTGTAACTCAAATTATTATGCCTTTCAGGATGATGGTAGAGCAATATTAAACAAGCTTCCACTTTTGATTGCTTTTATTTTATTTTTTGTGTTGTGGGGTTTTTTTGGTTTTGTTTTCTTTTTTGGAGGAGGAAACAGAGCAATTAGCGTTGCCTTTTGTTACTTCCATTCAAAACGGAGCCAGCGTTTGCACTTCTCCCTTAAAGTACGATATGAGTGTAAATAAATGCTATATAAAGCCTTGTCAGAATGAATTCCAGTGTGGTACAAGACATTTTGCATACTCTTAAATATGCAAAATGTCTCATAGCACATTAGAATTCAGGCTGGCAGGCCTTTATATAGCACTTATTTAATCTTAAAGCATCTACACATCAACCTGCATTACTCAAAATCATTGCCTTTCTGTCAATGTCATAAAAGAAAACTTTCCCACTATTTTAAGATCACATTAATATCATATAGAGGTAGTTTTTTGCTTTCTCCATCAACAACTGAGTCTATCATTCATTTCCTACTGCAGGAGACTCCTTTAATGTGTTCTGAGTAAAAATAAAAAATAAATTAAGAAAAAAAAAACAACCTGTATTATTTGATCCAGTGTTGCTGAATGGAAGTAAACAGCCCCCAGAGCAGTGGTACAGACTGGTGTGAACGAAGGTCCCCGAAAGCTGTCGGGATCCAGGCGGGTTGGGCAGAGGGGCCATAAATGGGCTCTGAGCCCCATCCCTCGCAGGGGCTGCAGCCCCCCTCGCTCAGGCTCAGCCCCTCTGTCCTGTGGACCCTTCTGGAACCATCACAGAGGTGCTAATGTGTGCTTTTCTTGCTTTTTAGCCTATCTTGATAGCGTTTTGTCGTCGTGTTCACCAGTGTGTTTCTCACCTTCGCTCCTGGCCATCCTCAGGAGGCTCTGGCTGATGGCACAGGGGCTGCTCGGGGACAGGAGCTGTGTCAGCCACAGCACCAAGGGCTCCTTGTGCTTCACAGCCTCCGAGTGCCAACACAGCCAGTGGCCCCCCTGCCCTGCTGCCAGGGCTGTCTGTGCTATAGCTGTCTTGGGAAATAGGGGCACTTTTTCTGAGTAAAAGGAGCAGCAGGGCGATAGGAAGATGAATCCTGCGTGGACTCTGCAGAGAGGATCAGAACTGGGTTTTTGTGTTGACACTGCTGTGACAGGCACACATGCATCCATACACAGAGTGTGCGTGCACAGAGCTGGCGTTCCCCATTTTTTAGTATTTTCCCCCCTTTTTATTAGTTTCCTGATTTTTAATTATTGCAAAGTACCTCTTCAAAAGAAAACCTAATACTGCACCTTAGAAGTGAAAAAGGCAGTGTTATGAATTTTCACACACAAAAGGAAAATAATTAGTAAAAAGTGGCACTCCTAAATTTCTTCAACATGTTTGACCCTAATCATTGACTAAAGTTTTCATGTACAGTTAAAAAATCATGCTTTCTGTACCATTTTTCATGAGAGGATCATGAAGCACCACACAACAAAAATCGAGCATCACAGAAGAAAAAATACAACTCTCAGATGAAGCCTCTTCTAGGGCTCTACTCCGCATAGTTTTTCTTGGTTTTTTTCTTTCTTCTCCCTGTGCTGTCTCTGCAGTAAAGCCAGGACAGTCACAGAAATCCATTGGAAATGTTTCAGTGGGGAATTTGTCCAGGAGCACAAAGCTTTCTAAACTTCACAAATAGCTACTTAGTCTTTAGAGAAAAGAGGGGTTGGGGTACTGGCATTTGTAGCTCAGACAACACACCCTGCTGTAGCTCTCAACTGCTGCAGCCCCAGCCTGTGGCTACCACAACCCCACTTGGCTAAAATACGATGGCAAACCAAGAGTCCTCCCACTGGGGCTATGGCTCAGTGAAATCAGGTTTTGACTGATGTGCTTTACATCCCCCTTCCCTTCCCCTACTCCACCTGGCTCCCAGGTAAAAGAAGCTGTGCCAGTCCAAGAGTGGGGTTTTGCCTCTGGAGGAGGTGTTTGTTTGACAGCTCCGCTGCCCCTCGCTGCCTCACTCACACCCATGCCCTCAGCCAGAGCTGTCGGTGTTGATCTGAAAGAAAAATGCCACTCCCTGAGCTGGCACCTACGTGGCATGGGATTTGTGGGGGGGCTGTGAATTTTCTCTGGAGCTTTGCAGTCAAGTGATGGCCTAACTTGATGTCATTTGGGCTCTTTGTTTGTTTGGCAGGGATTTTTTGACCTTGTGAGTTCGCAGTGTGAGAAGGTCTGGCAAACACCAACTGGAAGTGTCCTCGTGTGGTCCCTGCAGCTGATCCTTTCTCAGTGAAAGAAAAGGCAGGAAAATCATGTGCCAGTCAGTGCCACTGCACGTGCAGTTATATGTGTTTCTTAACAATGCCAGTGCTGAAAGACTAAATATGGACAAAAAACCACCAAAACCAAAGGGAAGATTATGAAAGAGAACAGAAATGGGAATACTGGCTGTAGACAAGCCCTCATCTTGCCTCTCATTTTTAAGTGACCTCCTGCAGCATTGCCCAGTTGTACCCTAGTGGGAAAAAACTCTACCCTAAGCACAAAAACACCTGAAATTTTTTTGTGTATAGGCTGCTGCAGGAGAAAACATCTCTTTTAAAAATTTTGAACATTACCTGTCCTGAATCTTGCACCAAACTCAAGAATGGGACAGCTTCCACCTGTTTTCTACGTTTTCTTCTATAGCCTTTGTTAGTTTTCCTCAACAGCTTTCTTCACTCACACCTTTCCTTTCCTTTGCGTTTCATCTCTCTTGTGTAATGTAGGTCTCTGATTTCACATGGCACTTTGCTAATTACTCTATCCTTTGTTATCCAGCCTGCCTGCCGTAGCCGCCTCACAAGGCGTGTGTTTTCTCTTGCAATGAAAAGCTGATTCCGGGCGTCCGTGGGTTGCCTTTAACACACAGATCACAAACTTCCTCCTTGTGGTCGCTATTAGGGAAGGGGGGAAAATAGCCCAAGTAACTGTGGGAAAGAATATGGATGCATTTATTTGCTTTTGCCATTTTTATCCCCGAGTGTTTGTGCTGCCACATCCCGGCCATGCTAATCGTTAGTGTTTCGTTAAGATTAAGGGTCGCTGACTCCTGGTGTTCACATTCCCAAGCTGGCTCCTTACAATCTCCGTTAATATAAAGGAGCAAGTGGCGCTAGATTGATTACACACAGGCTCTTATTATTAAGCAGAACAGAAAAGAAAGGAATTTCAAAATATAATCCTCCGCTCCCAGGAGTATTTGTCTTGTTCTCCATGAAGTTAAAGGTCTGAAATAATGTGCCCATCAGGAGCTCAATGTTGCATGTCCATGCCAGTTGGTCCAAGGGCTTGTTATGATGGTAATGACCTGCTGAAACGTGAGCTTTGATGGCAACAATACAATTGCTACCAGCTCACCCGCTGGGAGAAATATTTTATTATTGTCAAATGCCCTCCGCAGAGATTTGTTTTGCCTGTTCCTGTTTAAATTAAATTCAGAGCAGAACTGCATTATTATTTCTCTAGAGTATATTTGAAATAAACAACTAGTCTCCAAATTTAGGATTCCTGGTTAGTTTAAATTTTCTTATTAGCAGAAAAATTACAATAGGTGACAACATAGCTGCAGGAATATTATTATGGCAGCCATATGAGAGATTTACACACTGAGAGCATGGCCTAAAAGCACAAAAACTCCCTTCTACTTTACAAATTCCAGCCAAATTAATAATTAACTGTGCCATAAATTCTGCAGCCTTCAAGAATGATGTCAGTGCTCTTCTGTGTCACACTAGAGGAATTTTGTCATAAGACTAAGTGGTGTTCTTTATGAAGAGCGTTACTTATATGTAGAAAGTGGCCCAGGAAAACAGCCCTTGCCACTCCATATTACAGAAGCTCAGTGAACAAGTGACAGCAGGACTTCAGAGTCATTTACTGCTGCTTTCTCAAGGCAAAACTATCTCCTTACGCCTGTGAAACAGAGCAAATTTTGTTCCACATTAAATGGGCCAGATTATCTCTTCCACAAGCTAAAGAGACAACACTAAATCCCAGCTCATGTAATTTCCTTCAAAATTGTTCTGCTCGGGCTGGGTGTTCCCAGGAGCGCCACCAGCAGAATTATCCGGCAATTCAGCTGTACTTAAATTGGCAGATGTTGGAGATTTAAGACAGTCCTGGAGCCTTAGTACAAATCCTCCACTTCTGTGCTGCCTCCCCTCCCTCTCCATCCCATGCCACAGTGGCTGCCCGCTGCCAGCAGCTGATCCCATGGACTGCCAAGCTGCCGGGCTGTGCCATCCCTGCCTTGTCCAGCCCAGCACCCAGAGCCAGGAGGGCAGCAGGAGATGTGGTCTGGGTTTGCATCTCTGCCTGCTTGCAGACAGGCTCTAACCCTGCGTTTGGCATTCCTGGGGCCCGGTTGCCCCCTTGTTGTTTGCCTTTTCCCTGTCTCCCGAGTGCTCATGCTGGTGGAAAGCTGCTCCGTCTAAAGGCTGGGTGATTTCTGTGCCCTGCTTTGCTGACAGAAGCATTTCCCAGAGAGGCACTTGAGCAGTGCAGCGCAGGCATCCGAGCAAGGGCAGGGTGACAGCTGTGAGACAGGGAATGGTGGGAGGCCAGGTTATCTGCCCCACGTCAGGACATCCATTAGAGCAGCTGCCACACACCTGCAGAGGGGGGGACGCTTGCAGGGGAAGGGGGAGCTGCTGGGCACTCTTGCCCTGCAGCAATGCCCCCATCACCTGCCCTTCCCAGCTCCTTGACAAGCTGCCAGCCACCCACACCAGCCGTGGGCTGACTGGCTCAGAGCAGGGGCTCTTGGAGCCAGACCCACAAGCTGGTGTGGCTGAGGATAGGTGTCTTTTGCAAAGTTTGCCCAGCTGGGAGCAAACTGTGGAACCTGCTGCAGCAGCCCCTCAAAAGGCTTTTTAGAGAGAGAGTTAGAGGGTAAACTGCAGGTGAAAGGGGTTAAAAGAAAAAGTATTTTTAAATCACAAGTGCCTTATGAATCGCACTCCTAACACTCTCCAGTTCAATCTACCATGCTCTATCTAATTTCACAGCTTCATTGGGAATGGCCACAAGGTGAGGGACTGGCACTATGAGGAAGTCAATAAGGGCAGAATTCTCATACCAGGCTGCGAAGGAGTCACAGAAGTGCCAGTGTTACTTGTCAGAGGTTAACTTGGGGTCTACAGGGCTCCTGGGTAGTACTGAATGGAAAACCTCCATATCATCCTCAGTCGCTTCCTTCTTCACTGCAACCCTGATTTAAATGAAAAAAAGGAATACCTGGATCTGAATCCCAGGGAGCATCTCTATATTCTGACACAGAAGCGTTTCAGTCTTCCCTGGGGTCTGCAAGCCTCCCACCCCTCACACTTTCCAAGTGCACAGCTCTCTCTTTAACCACAGCTGACCCTTCACTGAATATTCTGTCCTTTCCTGTGTAACAGAAACACCTTAAAGAATGAGGTGTCTATAGCCCATCGAGGCTGAGCTGTACAGATTAGTCACAGACATGGAATAACCTCCTCTAGCAGGGGCCGTATCCCAGGTCATGCCCGTGGTTTCCACCTCACTTAACTCCCGGCAGGTTGTTCCCACTCTGCTGTGATGAAATCTCAGCATAATCACACAGCCACTTTCTGTGATCACAAAAGAAGTGATAAGTAAGAACATCCTCCCCCAGCCCAGCCTTTTCACTCCTTCTTCCCCTCCAGGCTCCTTGTTCTCCTCCTCTCTGCAGGACTATCTCTGTGTTATCAATGCTGGCCCAAAAGATTTAATGTGGAGTGGAAGCAGGGAATGGGATTTTCCTTGCAGGAAGGGTGCTTTCCCCATCCTGTGGCTCCCAGCTCTAGGCTCAGGGGCTCCAGCCCACACTGTTATTTCTGTCAGGAAGAAGTAGCAGCATAAAGTTCATTTGGGCTCGCCCTGGGGATGCCATTACTCATGTTACTCATGTCCCTAAGATCCATATGAGTGGTCCTTAGTGGACCTGAGTGTATATGCTCAAGTTCAGGCTTGAGTCCAGGCTTTACAAAGAATATTGCAGCATAGTCTCAGCAGACATATGTCTTTAGTTTTTATGCATTCTGTTTGGTTGTCCATGCAGTCTCCATGAGGCTTCCTTGCAATCAGCTTTCTCTGAAAGGGCTCTTTCCCAAAACAAGTGACCCTCTTCCATCTCCTCACACTGTGCTCTTGTGGTTTAAAGACATTTTTGGTTCTCCTCCATTCCCAGATGACTGGCTCAGGGTCAGCCTACCCCAGCAGTCATATATTGCTCCAGATGAGATTGAGATCAGCCATATTCTGGAACATCCAGGTTGATTCCTTTTCTCTGCTCAAGGTACTCTAAAAGCCACAGCCTGATCCTTGTACTACGGGGAGCTTCTGCTGAGTTTAAATGTGCAGAGTGCAACAGATAGAGCTTGCAGCAGTGCCAGTGACCTGGTCACCTGTGTTTTCCAAGGTGCAGCAATGGGGAGAAGGAAGACAAATTTATGTTAGTAAGTTTGTCTCTTGCTCTGGTTTGTGTGAACTTGAACATCCATTTACTGGCTCTTTTCTGTCTGTAGGATAGAATATGATCCCGTGTCCTGCCAAGACTGTGGGAAATAATGAATCAGTCCATGTATGTAAGCAAGGATTGATATTGTCCATGTATTCCTCTCCTTACAGATGGATACAAACAAACTGTGATGGGAGGGAAAAAGTCATTCCTTGAGCCAAATTCCAGATGTTGTAAGGCAGCAACGAGTGATGCAGACAACTACAGGGATGCACTGGTTTGGCTTTGCATCTCAGATTGGATTGAAATGAACAAATTCTTCAATATCTTTCCATGACTCTTTGTCCTCTCCCATTATTATATCTTATCCTCTGACTACAGCAACAACAAAAAAATTGTCTTTGATATATTTGAGATTGTGGTAAGTTGATGGATTTCGGGCAAATTGTTAAGATGGGCCTTGATAATGCTGTAAGAGGTAAACGTGCCTATACTTGCAATATATGGGGTTTTACATAGTTCCTACATTGATTCCCTTGCTCCTTTGTCACCTCGACAGAGACCCACTCACAAGGTGACCATGACAAAAGTCAACAATGGAGAGGGGGATCCCTCCCCCCTCCTTCTCCTTACTCCTTTACATTGACCAAATGTCTTTCTAAATGACTTGCTGAGGCAGGCTATTCTTATATCTTACATATAAATGGACTCTGTCTTACAACGAGAAGATTCAGGGGGAAAAAAATTTCAGCTCCCAATGTGAAAAGATTAAGGTCAGTCACTTTACACTACAAAACCCTTTCACCAGAGCAGCATAACAAAGGGATCCATGAGCCTATCCAAAACATGGTTTATAGCTCCAGGAAAAACAAGAGAGTCTACCACATCCTTTTGGGACTGGACGACTTCTTTATAGACTCACAACAGAAACAGCTGGGCAGAGGAAGGTGGTATTGAATAGGAAGCAAAGGTGACTTGTCTCCCTACTTCCATTAACTTATTGGAATTTTTTTTATGGTGAGAACACCTGCAATCTTGTTTAGCATGATTCACAGAAAATGTATCATATTTTGGATCCCATTGGGTCACCCTGCAGCAAATGCAGTGCTACCTGGGATCCAAATCCCCACAATGGGTGGCTCTGAGCCTTTATGCCTCTTTGTTTCCTGCAGCAGTGTCTAAAAGCAGGCAGCAGAAGCTATGTGGCTCAATACCTGTGCAGCACAACACGCTCCTTGGACTGCTGCAGTTTGGAAATGCCATTCATGAAGTCAAATGCTCTTAACAGATGTTTCAGCTTAAAGATAAATTAATTTTATTTGGCACCATGGCCCAGCCAAATTGCACTTCTTTCAGTAGACTTCATTTTGGCAAAGCAACGAGTATCAGAAAGGACTTACCTAATGCATAAAAAAATCTATTTAAATTTATAGACCATGCCAACAGCAATGGGGATCTGGAGCAGAGTTTGGTTAATATAGATAAACTAATGGTGGCCAGAAGGGGTAGCATACAGCAGTCATCAAGCATGCCCATGGATTTGGAAGAATCTGAAGATGAGAAGGTCATGTCCATGTTAGAAGAGGGAAGTAAAATCTGCAGAAAGGAAAAGAGACCTCTATGTGAAAGAAAATGCAGCTGTGATAAGGGAGAGAGAGAAATATCGACAGAAGAGAGAAAGAATCTATGTAGGAATGGAGTATGTATGAGGGAATAAATGCTCCAGTGTGCTTTTTTGTCATGTTCATAACAGCCTACCACTCTTGGAGGGAATTGGAGTCAATGCAGTTATATTCTAGTGCTATTATCATTAATAGTAGTATTAAGTCAGTGCAGAATATTAATTGGATTAACAAGCCTAAGCAGGTGGGATGCAGATACTGGGATAAAGAGGCATCTCACCAAAAAATCAGAACACTGCTCTTTGATTTTTTGATACAGAACAAAGGGTGGCCTGAGCTGGGCTCCCCTCTGGAACTGATGGGGGCGTGTCAGGATCTTTGTCACACCTGTGACAGCAGGAGTCTTCCAGGTGCTTTAGCCTAATTTGCCCTCATCTGGCATCAGTTTCAGTGATGCCCCAGGGCAATACAGTCTGAGGAACAGGAGGTCCCAATCCCTCTGCATTTAGGGCAGAAAGAGAGAAACTGTTTGTTTGTTTTTTCCTAGGTTGAGTCAGATGTAGTTGAGCTCTTGGGTAGAAGATGTGGGGTGAAAAAATCTTTTCTCTGACCTGTGAGGCACTGTCAGAGATGAATGCTGATGCTACTCAGGAGCTGCTTAAAATCCAGCAGGCTGGTGGTTTGTTTTTAACTACAGTTAAAAGCCTTGGCAGATTATCACTGTTTGGACTGACTGGGCAATGGAGCACTTCATCAGCATGTTCAGTGGAGGAACTTCTGAACTGAAGGGCTTAGAAGGATTGAAAATCCATGGAAAAAAATGGTGAGTGGGCACAAACAACAGCAACCAGGTTACAAGGTACCAAGTGCTTAATTAACATCATGGGCTGTCCCATAAAGCTGAGAAAGTAAAGCCCCAGCCTGGTGTGTGTGCAAAGTGTTCTGTGCTCTTTGGCAGCTGCTGTTCAACTGTGTGAAGGCAAGATGTGTGTGCCCATGTTCCACCTTCCATACAGGCAGCTATTTTTGGAAGCTAATTAGCCCTGTTTAGGAGTGGTGTTAATGTATATTTGTGGGACACAGCATTAGGAAGCAGAAGGCCTCAGCTTGTTGGAAATCAATTTTAATATCCCTATGGCTCTGGTAGTGTGTCAATATACCATATACATGTCTTACAGAGGCTTCTCTTTTGCAATTAAATCCCCCTGATTTACTGCAGACATGACACTCGGCTGAAAGAGCTGTGAGAGGGGTTTTGTTCTCAAGGAAAAGGGGGCAACCAACAATAGTGTTCAGAAATTCCAAACCGTAACTGCTTAATTCTCTTACTTTAAGAGTTATTATCGGATTGTAAGTACATATTTGTTGCTTAGAGGTTGACATTTGGCAGGGACAGTATTTTTGCTGGTTTGGACTTTTCTCTGCATTTTATACTTGCAGTGTTACTGCAGCTTCTTGGCTTCTCTTCTGAACTCCAGCCCCCAAACTGAAGGGATGAGTCTGTGTACTGGGATGAGGCATGGATATTGAGGTGGGCACTGAAACCTTTGAGGTAATAATACATAAAATATTTCTATATCTGCCTTTTACATAAAGCTTCCTCCTGTTTGCCAAACATATGGAAAGAATAAAATTGCTATGCTTTATCCAGTGGCTCACAATTTGTCTTGGATGGAATTATGGCTTTAGCCCAAGAGAGAGGAGGAAGAGAAACCCGTGTGTGAGCAGGGTGGCTTTGGCAGCAGCTGGCAGGAATTCTGCCACTGTTAGGGATTGATTTGTGGGGACACTGTTTCACTCCAGGTCTTCTAAGAACCATGTTCATTCTCCTTTCTTTCAGCCTCCAGCTATCTCTGGAGACTGCAGCATTGGTATTTGCCCCTTTTGTTTTATTTCCCCAAACTGATTTGCACTAGCTCCTGGCCAGAATACAGGATTTTCTTAAAAAGCACAAGCCATTTTTACACTGGTTAAATAAGGAAAAATCTTGTGTAAAACATGTTCTACTTAGTGCACATTTAATGTATTTTTATAAGTATTTTAAACTGGAGTAATTTTGCAACAGTCTTGGGAAACAAACCAAATCAGGTACAACTAATCTGCACAGATTAATTTTGTTCTCCAGCCCATGTCTATGGGTTGGCAATCTTGCCATGCTTATTGATTATCAGACAAGACTACTAATCCCCTTAAGGTCATTAAGTGTACTTAATTAAAGAGCAGTTAGCAGGCTTCTCTTTACCAAGTTAATAGTGGCTGTTAAAAGTGATTTGTACATTACCAATGTGGTAGCCATTAATCTAAAAGTCAATTTGTCATTTATATTTTCCCAAACAAATACATTCAGCTGGTTTTGAAGGCGGCTAGAAATCTTGCTTTTGTTCTTGCAGTCTGTGTAAGGAACAAACTCTGTTTTCTTAAACTCTAAGGCTTAGGCTGCAGCAATTTCTACCTAATCTCTGCATCTCACTGTCTTGTTCCACCCTGAATTGGCAGGGGGAGGAGAGGCTAAAAATCTTGGGAATATTCAGTTCTGGCAAGTTTGACTAAAGGTAAGCAAGATAGAAAAGCTCAAAGTCTTCTCTGACAGAAACCCTGAAGTTCTTTGTCTTTTTGATTGGTAATTGGCACAGAAGAAGTTTCATAGAAGCTTCCCATAAAAGGAGGGGCAGGCACTGATCTCTGCTCTGTGGTGACAGTGACAGGACCCGAGGGAATGGCCTAAAGCTGTGTCAGGGCAGGTTTAGGGTGGATATTACAGAAAGGTTCTTCACCCAGAGGGTTCCAATTGGGCACTGAGAGCTCCCCAGGGCAGTGGTCACAGCACCAGCCTGGCAGAACTCAAGGAGCATTTGGAGACTGCTTTCAGGCACACGGTGTGAATTTTGGGGTGTGCTGTGCAGGGCAGGAGTTGGACTCGACGTTTTTTGTGGGTCCCTTCCAATTCAATATATTCTATGATGCTATGAAGGTCAAGGAAGGAGGCTGAGGGATCAGTCAGGGTGAGTTAACAGACAAGGAAGGGGAATCAGAGATATTGATGATATGGGAGGGTAAGGGAATACAGTGCTATAGGAATCTGAATTTCATTGGTCTGTGAATATCAAACTCAATTTTTTCATTACTGTACACAAACACATAAAAGTTACAATATTATCTATTTCAAGATTAAATGTATAATGAAATGCACAATGTTTTCTGGTTCTTAATGCACATGCAATTTGTTTCAAGAGACATATATACACCAAACCTTCAATATGGATCTTGCTTCACTCTTGCTACAATTAAAGCATGCATTCTTCACCAAAACATAACACATCTGTCATTTTCTCTCTCCTACAAATTTAAATATGTAATTTGAAACTGAAATCAAATGTATCTAGAAAATTATGACTGCTCATCTGAGCTCTTTTTAGGGTGGAGGGTAAGATGAGCATTGCTTCGGGGCTGGTGATGTAGAGGTGTGGTCATTTACAACAGAATAATTACTTCTGAGCACACCCATTCCTGCCTCAGGTACCTCTGAACAGTGCTTAGTGAGGCTCTTCTAGAGAAATGTCAGCCAGTGAGGAAAGCAACTGCTTTCCCTGTTTGACCTGAACAGGCAACTTTGCAAGAGTGGAAAGTCAGATTCGTGGGACTGGAGGAAATCTCAGGGTAGAGAACTCACCTGTAGAATATTTTAGACTTCAGAAACTTGCAAGGATAAAATGTCAGTCACAGAAGTATTGTTTTAACCCATACTAAGGCTCATTTATTTGCCTACAATATTTTATTTTTCTGCTGTATCTGAGATATATATGTATGTAAGTCTTTTACAAAGATAGACCCCATGTTGTAACCTTCTTTTCCCATTAAAAAATGGATTCTATACTTGCCAATGGGATAAAATTCTCATTTTGATCTCTAGATGCAAATATATCTATAAGCCAGGATAAAACATTATCTGTCCTGATCACACAGCCAGTGTCATTCTCTGATAACACCTGCATTTGAGAATTTCTTTACAATATATTATTTTTGCTTTACTAATCAAGCCTGTTTAGAAAGTTGTCAGGCACCTTGACTTATGGTGAAGGTCTGTCTTTGGCAGAAGTACTGATTTACATCTTTTGCCTGCTCCAGTCTATCAGCAGGGCTGTCTGTGATGATGTTGGAAATCAGACCTTGTTTAAAAAACACAACCATACCAAAACAACAAAACAAGTGAAACACACTACAAAAAAAAAACCCAAACAAACAAATTAACACCAAATGTACCAAAAGAATTTTGCTCTAAGTGAATCAGTTCTCCAATTAAATTGAAGGTTTGGCAGCACAAAAAAGATAAGGAAAAAAGGGTTGGGAAAAAAATTAAAGAGTGGAGAAAGTTGTGGTAGAAGGGGGGAACCGTGATTTTATTATTGGGTTTTTTATTATTATTTCATGCTGGTGCTGAGAAAACGTATATGGGTCTGTTCAGGCAAGGTGGAACAAATTGTGTGAAGCAGTGCAGTGACCACCTGGGAAGAGAAGTTTATTTTCTGTGCTTAATACAAACTTAAGAGCACAACCTAGATTTTATACATTTATTAATTCTTTAGGTCAATCACATTAGAAAATTGTAATGATTATTTGTGTGTAATGAAGGAGAAAGAATGCTTTTTAGTTGTTAGGTTGTCTTTTCTTGCTCGCCTTTTTTTTTTTTTTTTTTTTGGCCAAACCAGCATCTCTCCTGAAAAATCGTTTGGTTCCCACTAGGGTGCCAAGGAGAGGTTTTTCACAGCAATGGGCAGGGACAGCAACAGACTTGAGGCTCAGCTGGAGCACCTGTGCAGTCATCTTAATTTTGAAAATGTATATACTGGTAAATGACAGAGCTCCCTCCCCCAAATACATTTAATCTGGAAATTTCCAAGCAGCTTATCTGCTAACAATCTTTTAATATTCTATTTATTTATTTAATATTGTTGCTTGGGCTGCTCATATAATCAGATAAAGGTCATTAAGCCAAATTTATGATTAAATAGGATAAAACTATTTATTCTCTTTACTCAGCCTATTAATGTTATAGCTTATGCTGACTAGATGTCGATATTTCAAATGAAGATACTACATTTTTCAAATATAATAATTATATGAAAAAGCTATATTATCTCATTGTGAGGATTACTTTCCACTACCTTATCTGCCATAATGTCTGCACATATTGGCCTTCAGATTTCCTCGTGCTGCTAACTGCAGACATTCCTCTAAGTCTCCCATCTGGTATCTGCATTAACCTCCACATAGTTTCATTTTGTTATTTTATTCCTTAAGTCATTGTTAGGGATTTAGGGGACTGTTTGTCAGGCTTTCTCATGTTCGCTTGCAAAACAAAGTATCGAGTGTTTTCTCTTTTAATTGCAGCCAAATTGTTTGTGATATGAGACTGTCACAGTGTAAAGCAATTCCGGAGTGCATTAAGGGAAGAGCATTCTTTCAAAACTCTGTTCACTAAAATGTAATTGATTTCAGCGCCTATCTCAAAACTATGGATCCTTGCAGGCTTCCTGGCTTGGGAAAAACAGAGCTTAAGGCCACCCTAAGGCAGAGTGCACCTTGCATCTCCTTCCCTTGTCAGAGCTCAGTGGTATTTGAGTGTTTTTGAGAGCAAAGCTCCTGTAGTTCAGGCTGTTGCTTTTTTTTTTTTTTTTTTTTGGCCAACCTTTTTTCTCCTTTCAATTGTTTCAATTGTCTATGGCCTTGTCTTGAGAGAGGCCTAATTAGAAGCTTGTAATGGCCACAGCTAATTTGATGGGGTTTGTGTAAATGCAGACTGCAAAAGGAAAGCTGAGTTCCTCAGCCAGTCCCTATTGTCACAGGTAGCTGGCCAGTTACCTCCAGTTTCTAAGGTGCCTGGCAGAGATCTGAACCCATCCATGTGTGGTGGAGTCCTAGAAAATAAATGATGTGACCAGCCTAATGCAAATGACATTCTCCTAGGCTGGATGCCGAGGCTGAGCCTCATTATGACAGACTAGTGACCACATGGCAGCAGAAAATTTAAAAACGTGGCAGAAAAAGATAAATTTTACCCATAAAATATTTTGTGGTAGTCTGTTTGAAAGTTCCTAAGTAGCTACAAAGCAGAAGTGCAACCTAGATTTCAAAAAATAATAAATCACCTTTTTCATCCTGGAATTTTCTTATAAGTAAATTTCCAATTCTTTGTGAGAATTATTGTCTTAGTTCACCTCCAGATCGTCTTCTGTCTTGACTCTCTTCCTGTAGAAATTGGACAGTTTTCTCCCCAGTGCTGACTTCTGCCTTCCCCTTCATTCTCCAGGTTTTTGAGTTTCCTGTTCTCTCAACAGCTGGTCTCAATTTCATCATCCAAAACTTCATTTCTCTAGGCAATCAAGCAAATGAATTGTCTTCATCCATGTTTAAAACAAATTCATTCTAAATTAGTCTGTGCCCCTTCAGTGTTAATTTTCCATGACTATTATAGTCATTGAGCTTTATGGCATGAACACAAGCAAATATTAAGTTTGAGGGCTTAAATGTTTTTCAGTGAATTTTAAATTGTGGGCTACATCTTCAGCTGTGATTTGAGTCAGTAGGAGTCTTCAAAGCCAAGTGCTGGGGTTTATATGAGGTGGTAACAACAGCAGCATTGTGTCCTCATGCCAGTTGAAGAGCTGGCCTGTAACTAGTCAAAATAAGTTGCTTCAAATTATTAATATGAATGAACAACTTGTTTTAAAGCAATTACTTAAATTATTCAGCTGTGGAACCAAGAATGTTAAATGTAGCTAAGTATCACTCCAGTGCAGCCTGAGGTTGCCATAAATGAACTGTTTGCTATTTTGTTTATTCTGGGATAGTTGTTTGAAAATTCTTTAATATTCATGATAGTAGTAAACATTTAAAAGTGAGATGCACTGAAGCATTTTGTAGTTGATTTGGAGAACATGGGAATCTTATGCATCCATAAAGTTTGTGAACACTTCTGAGCTAGAGGTAGGATGTATCTCTCACATATGACCCTTCCATCTGAGGAAGTCAAGATATGAATCTTAGGGAGTCAGCTAGCACCTGAGGCCGTGTCTTGGCTTTTCCTCTGAACTATTCTCCAAAGGAACTTAATTTAGGCAGATCAAATTATTCCTCAGAAAAGCCTCACTATCTGCACTCTGTACAAAAGGCACAAAAACCTATTCATAATGTATTTAAAACTCTTACAACCTTATTCTACCTGCAATCGCTTAGCTGAAGCTTATTTCACAGTTCTTAACATTTTCCCCCGAACAATTAGGGTGCTGGTAAATACTGTCAGTCTTTTGCTTAATCTTTGAAGGAAAATGGAAAAGAAATGTATGAAGTATTATTTCAGTCTTTTGTATATATTTTGGGAATGTAGTATTAGATGATGGAAATATTTAATTCCTTGTCAACTTGATCCAGTTTGATTTGGTGATGAGGAAATTATCACTGTGTGGTGCTTCTATGAAGGTAAATTTGACTCAGGAGATGTCAGGAGACAGTGCAAGTGTCCAAATGAAACAGTTCCACCGAACAGATGTCTTCGTCACAGAACTTGATCCTCTTGTTGGCTTTTTGGAGAGAAGTAAAATGCTGAGAAAACGTGGGCTGAGTTACTTTGATAGAGATCACTATTCCGCATTCTGGCTAAAGTATGTTGGCAACCTGTCCATGGATATTTTATTTCTATTTTCATCTGCAATACAGTCAAATAAGCACTCAGTATTTCTGTGGGGTGGTGGGAGGAAAGTTTCTATAATAAAAAGCTGGTGTTAAGTCTGACAGCTTCAAAAGAAAGGCTTTCAGCATCTTTCAAGTTCCCTGTCACTTGCTATCCAGCTGCTGTTGTGGACTAATACACCAAACAGGTTTCAGATGGCTTCAGTGATGCTCAGTGTTTCATTTAAATTTATAAAACATATCCTATTTATCAGGCCAGGAGCGTTTTGCTTTTTATAGCCAGGAGTATTTGGCTTCATGGCATTGTGTGAAACAAACACCCTGGAGTCCCGGCTCCTTGTGCTATTTCAGCTCTCTTCTTATGTGCTGCTGGTGGTGCTTAGTTCAGGCTTCCCTGATGTATCAGTGGATCCACCCTCAGGAGCTTTACGTGGCAGAGAGAAGTATCCCAGCTCTTGATTACAAGAGACTGACAGATTGGTCACGAATGCTGAAGACTAGAAGGCACTTTCTACACCCAGCCTTTACAGAAAATGCTCAAAATAAAAAGGCTTGGAGTTGGGCTATGGAGCAGGGGGAAGGCAAGACACTGCATCTTTTCAGCTCCTTTTTTATTCTATTTGCCTTCAAGCAGTTTTCATCTCATTTGAATAGGAAGGAGCACTGGCAAGTGGAAGAAACCAAGCCTGCTACTGGAAGAAGATGTGTGTGACAATGCATGGGCTATGTGGAGCAAACATTTCATCCCAGTTCAGTTGTAGTTATCCTTTCTATAAAGAGACGCTCAGGAAAGATTATGAATCAGCCTTATGGAAGCAAGCTCCACTTTCACATCACAGAACAGGAATAAGTTTCAAATTGCAGATGTCTGTTTTCTTCCTCTTACTAATTTCTGGACATATTTGAGGTTAATATTTTCCCAGAAGTAAAGCCTTGGAAGGCTTTCATTGTTCCACAAATTGAGTACGATCTTTCATAGGGTAAGGCATCACAAAACTAACTTAGAAGCAAGGAAGAGAAGAACCATCTAAAATATCCTAAGAGGGACACTGACTCCTATAAGTCAGCACAGTGTAGGTGGAAAGAATTCTACATCTTGACTCTGGTTTTTGTCATCTGTCATTTGACCAGGAGCTGAGTCACACTAATTTCAGAAACTGTCAAAAGAGAAAGAATTCATCTCCCAGATAGACACATGATTTTACTTTGACACTGAAAATTTCAGTTCAACAGTTGAAATGGTAAAACAATACAGAGAAACAAATCTTAAGCTGGGTAACCTGAGCTGTCTTGTTTTGAGTCATGCTGGAGGTCCTGAGTCAATACCCTGGGCTACCTCCAAATACCTCAAAGGTTTGAATTGGCTCCAGGGTTTTCCAGACTTCACTTCTGCTGTAAGACTGCTCAGTTTAACCATGTCTTCCTGGATCATCACTTCCAAATTTCTTCAGAACTGTTCCCCTAGAGATATTCATACCAAATTTATGTTCCCCAGCCCTTCTGAGTAAATCTTCTTGCAGGTTTTGGTCAGGCTAGTCACATGAGGCTGAAAGAGGGGAGATAGTTCTCTAATACTGAACTGTGGAGAGGGGAAAAAATGTGACAGAACTGTTTGTCTCAAATTTTTTTTCTCTTGATACCTAGGCAAAAAATGCCTTATACTGTATATAAGTTGAGAAGGATGGATCTGAACCATGAACTTTTTTTAATATGCTAAACTATCACATATTGACAGGATAGCTCCTTCAGCCTCTGCAGTAGGTTAAGGGCACTTTTCATGATGGAGAAATGTGATTTTCAAAGGGCACTTACCATAACCACAAAGAGGATGGCCTTACTTTGTCCCATGGAGGCCAAACACCATTACAAGTGCAATCTAATGTTCTGCTCATGATGATAGTGAGGTTTGCTGGGCCTCAGAAACACTACAGCAGTTTCCAGTACTTTTACCAATATGACTAAATATTGATATTTTTGTAGTTCCAAAATATGTTTGTTCTCTGCCAAAAAGAAAAAAAAAAAGGAGAGAGAAAAATAACTAAATAGCTTCAGTTTACTTTGCATCCTGATTTTAGGTAAAATCAAGATGGGAAGTTGTGCATAGATGCCAAGTGGTACAAAAGAATTAAAAGCTGACAACAAATTTTGATGGTGAGCACTAGATTGCTATGGAGATGACTGGATAAATACGTCAAAAATTAAATAATTCTAAAACTGAAAGTAATTTCAGTTGTTGAAAGAAGTAGGTAACAAGTGTCAAAAGGCTGGATGTACAGTGAAATGCTTAGAAAACAAACCATGAAGTACATATCAGTGATTTGCATAACTGAGTTAATTCTGAGTAAGTTTCAAAAAGCTCAAGGAAAACATTTCAGTGTTTGGGGCTTTTCTTGTAACCAACTACTTCTTGAATAATTAGTAGAGATTAATGGAAAAATAATTGCATTCTTTTGGAAATTAATTTCAAAAAAAGCAGTGTGTATTCAAAGGACTTCTGGAATCCATTTTACAGACTGGAAAGTAAATTGCACCTTTAAAATATGCAAATAAGGTGTTTCATTAATAGTCATCTTGGCCCTGAAAACTGGACTGTAATATGAGCCCACTTTCTCATTTACAGTGTTATCCTCATGTTATGCTGATATGCTGGTATCTTAGTGTTACCTGGTAAAATCTGTATTAAAAATTAACATCAAGTGTGTGGATGATGACAGTAATTACTTTTCTCTATCCCAAACATCCAAACACTCTGAAGGCATAAATATAGATGTTTGCGTGATTTTTGTCAAGGTGTCCTTGAATGAGAGGATTTAAACCTCGACAGTGTTGCTTGGGCCCAAGCCAAGTCATGTGTCCTCATTGGTCTTGAGGCTTTTCCTGTGAATGCAGCTGTCACTCTCCTCTGCAGAGTATCCTAATGGAATGAGACTTCTCTGTCCAGTCCCTGTCTAAGCCTATAGATGTGTGGCTGAGGCTATAGGAACCCCCAGCTATTTAGCACCCCACATTGAACCTGAGAGTTTTTCATTGCTCCAAGACCAACTCTGCAAAAAAAACCAAAAACCCAAACCAACCAAACCCTCTTAATTATGAAATTTATAAAATTATGTATTAAGCAAATTATCTTGATTAAAAATAGATACATATATCATACTTAAAATAAGTATGTGCATATACAATATAATGTGCAAGGGGATCATTGCCTGCTACATTTCAACCTTCTCTATATTCAAAGGCTTCATTGTTGTGGCAATATTGATAAAGCTACATTCTCTAGTCTTCAGCTGTATCAGTAAAAGCATATTGGTGCACATACAGTTTGTTTCCCTTCCCTTAGGAGAACTGGGATGTTAGGATTTACGTTTCCTCTGAGATTTTACAATTGGACTATGGCTATACCAAATTGCCTGCATTTTTTTGCGTACTCCTGATGAAAATTGCACTGATATTTGAGTATATTCATTAGATTGGTCATGAAAATGCAGTGGTAATGGTGCAAAGTCGTTCTGCCTCTCACAAAACAAATGGAACACATCTGCCTATGGTTTTGTCTATTTAATGATATCCTATTTATCTTACACTCACATCCTGTCCCCATTTTCCTCTGTTTTCTGATGTAGCTTTTAAGATCCTGGTCATCGTGGACTGTGCCTTGTCAAGGAAATATGTGTAATTACAGGTGGACTGAGTACAGCCAAGGAGAGTGTACCATGGATCAGTTCTGCCTCCTTCTCCATCAATGGTTTAACTAATTTAGAGCTCTTCCTTTACCTTTGCTAGTAGTTTTTGAATTGTCTGAGCCTCTTCCCCTCTAAAGTTTCTGGGAAGGAGAAGGACACCAGGAAGCATGATATACTAGAAAGTCATACCCCATTCTACATAAGTGGTCCAAAAATTGCCATGATCCCTGGCCTCAGAAAGACTTTAAAGATCAAATAAATATACAACTTGAGATATGTTTCCTCAAAGCAAATGGAGACCATCTAAAAGCTTGCCACACTTAGAATGGATGATCCTGTTCTGGCCAATGTCCTTATACCCAGTTTTGGCACTCACTTGGCTCCTTGGTGAGTGGATTCAATCTGCTAAATCCTCTGGGCGGAGTGGGACTGCCCATTTGGGCAGCAGTCAGCTCTTAGATTCATTCTGCATCCTCTACCAGCACCCTTTCCCTCTGATTATCCTGACATGCTTCCTATGCTGTGTCCTTGTCTTCCACTGGTGTTGCTTATCAAACTTTCTAGACCTACATTTATTCAACTAGAATGCAGTTAAATCAACCTTTCCTCACAGAGCTGCTCCACTGGGAGTTTTGTGGACAAAAACAAAAGGTCTGTTTCATCTGCAGTCACTTTTCTTACTGTGGGAGGCTTCTCTGCTTCCCTGTGCTGTCACCCAGCACTTGGAAGGAATTTCTAGTCTTACACTTTAGAGCATCTTCACCAGTAAAGATGTAAATCCATAATTCCTTGCTGCAACTATTAGTGTGTATTTTCATGTTGTTAATCCTATTTATATTTAATTGGTTGTATAGAAAAGACTTTTAAAGTTCAGGGCCCTACTATCAATTTTCTTTTGCTATGGGATATTAATTACTGACCACTCTCTAACATTTCACAGGACCGGTCCGTTGGAGCATTTGGCCATTATATAATACTTCCAATTTTTGGCTTTTAATAGTAACCTTTTTGTTCATAGCTGAAACTAGATTTACTGCTAAGTTAAGCAGTTTCTTGAACTTCAGAAAAAAGGGTTGGTTTTGACATTTGACAGTTAAACTCAGAAATTTTACTGCACTTGATAATTCTTTCACAATTTGTTCCTTTTGGCACATGTCACGGTGCTTCGCTAAATTCAGCATCAACCTTCTCAATCTATAGAAAGGGAAACCAAGATACAGACATGCAGTTACTAATTTCATAGCTCTGATTAGAACTTGGATTTTCTGACTTCTTTGTTTCTTCTTTGAATAGCTTCCCTTAACCTAGCATCTGAGTTTTATTGTTTGGTTGTTTGTTTTTTTTTTAAACTAGCCTATACTTATCCTAGAATTCTAGAAAAATATGAAGTCCCACAACAGTATGGTATAGATTAAGGTGCACAAAATATCTTAATGGAAAAATGTGCATGCAGTTACAGGAGATTGATGTGATAAAGATAACTGGGAATAATGAACACCTCAAAGTTAGGGTGGTGAATAATGTTAATGTGTTTTACAGGCAGAAGTTTAACAAGCTCAATTCAGTGGTTCTAGGGAGACCTCTGTCTCTTTGAATGTAACACAGTTTTTAAATTATTCTTGAAAGAAGACGGGGCCAGGAGCAGTCGAATCAGTAAAGAAAAGAATGAGGCTTTTACAGATACTTGAAACCTGTGAAAGATGGCATGTAATTCAGCAGGGGAAACTCTGGAGGGAAAGAGTAGGGATGGTGCAGTTGTTGCTCTATATCGGTCTGAAGGTGAGAGGACCTGAATTCAGCTGCATGATGCTCCCCAGGCAGCCATGTCCTTCCAGGGATGAGGGAGTAAATGGGTGCTGGTGGCTAGAAATTATTTGAAGAGCTGTTCCTTGAGAAGGCAATCTGCACTGGGATGGCACAGGGGAGCTGCAAAGGGATGGGAGGAAGAAAACAGGGTGACATGCAACTTGCTTTCTTCTTAGTTCCTTTGGAAGATGGGGAGACAGAAGCAGCTCCTCCCCTGTGTTGCTGCTCATCAGGGATTTCATTGGTGAAGCAAGAAGGATTTAATTCCTTCTTCTGGCATAGGGAGACCTTCAGTGTGTCTTTCCTCTAGAGGACAGGAGGGAGCTGTGATTCTGCTCTGGAGATGATGAAGCTCTTGGTTCATCATTCCTGGGTGTGCTAACCTATCAGCTAAGCAAAGCAGTTTATGGCTCTGGAGTGCTTCCTTCAGGTCTTTCTCTCATGGCATATAGAAGAGAGAGAGCCCATGAGAAGTAAAAGGATTTACCACAAACTTTGGAGAAGTTTGGACTGAGGTAAGTTCAGGTGGAAGCCTTCAGAGGAAAGGAAAAGTGAGTAAGAAGAGAGAGGGGAAAACTAAAGGCCAGAGTATTGTAAGATGTCTGTACTGTGAAGGAGAGGGATAAATTGAAAAGCAGAAGAAATGGGTGGGAAATAAGTATTCTGAGGGGAGAGGATGACTAAAGTTTGAGGGACCTGATCCTTGTTGAAGAGTGAGTCTGAATAGAAAGTGATCAGATCCTTACAGGAGCAAACAGGAGATGTTTGGGGAAGGAGCGTGTCCTTGGGGATGATAAATATGACTTAACTTGCTGTAGTGATTTGCAAGAAGCAACAGGAGGGGCTCCGAAGTAGATGCGAATTTAGAAGCTGAAGGAGAGGGACATAATTGCAGAGGTTTTGACAAAAAGATATTATAAAGATAGGTATTTTGAGAATTGAGAAATAGTAATTTTCAAGAAAAAAACCCAGAAGTTGAACATTTATAGGAGGAAATTATTTATGCTCATGTTGTATGATGCAGTCTACATTTGAAAGCCAGACTCATCTGTCTTCAGAAAATTACCTAATTGTTTGCTATTTGGACAAATACTAATTTAACTTTCTAACATGTGGAGGAAGTTTGGCATATTTTCTTGTTTGGTTGGTTTTGTTTATTTTTTGTTTTGTTTGTTCGAGTTTTTTTACAAAGCACAGCACACCTTTGAAAATAAGGGAAAGATCTTTAGAACAAAAGTTACCTTTGGTGAATCTGTCTGCAATGTCTCAGGTGTAAGTCTCTTCACAGAAGTTTTGGTTACTGACTGCTCCTCCTAGCAGCCATGAAATAGAGGAGTATAGCAGAAGGTCTAAAGAAAATGAAGAGTAGAGGCAGGGATTTGATTGAGATTCTGGAGAAGGTGTTGATGATGAAAACAGAGAATTGATCAGTTAGGTACAAATAACCTAACCCTTCAAAAGAGTTGAAGGCCATAGGATAAATTCAAGAATGAGGTTTGTTTTTGTTTGCTTTTTTTTTTTTTTTAATTAATTTATTTAAAATAATGGGCTAATAAAAAGGAAATTGTTTCTTGGATATGTCCTATGCTGGTAACTGCCAGGGAAGCATATGATGGCTTGGGGTGTGAGGAGAGAAAATGTCAGTTATCAGAGCCCAAGTGCTCCAGTTATATAGGATGATCTTTCCTGCTTGGACAGGTCATTAATACAGCCTATGATGGTCATTGAAAAGAAACTCTGTGTCAAGAAGCCCTTGCAGAGGTTTCCTTTCTCTGGATTTACCATGTGGAGATGTACATTGTATTTCATGTGAAGGAAGCTTGCAAAGCTCATTGCCTAAGAGATTCTTTTGTTTCTGCCTTTCTAGTAACAAAGAAAGTTTTGGGTGCTAAAATAAGTGGTGTGATGTACTGTACTTCTAAAGCTGTTAAAAGGCTCTTAACAGCTCTATAAAATACTTGCCGCCTCCTCCTGTGCTTTCAGAAAATTTTACTCCAATATTTATTTCGCTGGCTTATACAGAATTTCCTCCCCTGTAAAATGTAAGTTATTAATTATTCCTAGGTTGTCATGATCAACTCCCCTCCAGCTATTAAAATGTACTTGCATTGTAGTTTTATTATTGCTTGCAAAATATTGGAAAAAAATAATTTTGCTAGACAGTCGAATTTGAAATATACATATTGACTCAGCAATGCAAATGGATCTTTTATGTTAATTTCCTGCAAATATTCAAATGGTGGAATTTTACAGGAAAAAGCACTCATAAAAGCAAGTCTTTATGAATATTCACTGAAAGTGAATCTTGAATGGTACACTTGAGCCTAATCTTTGAAAGTCATGCTGTGTGGGCTAGTTTACATAGGTCACTTCCGACTACAGGAAAAATCGCAGCATTCAGCTAGTCAGCACTGCACAAATTGGAGCTAATATTGGTTTTAAGGGGTTTGCTGAACATGATACAAAAGCAAGCTTACAATACACTGCAAAATTCTGCATTTTTTCAGAACTCTCTATCAACAGAAGACAAGGCAAAATTGATGAACAAATAAGGTGTCAAAACTTTTCCCATCACTAATGAAAATATTTAAAAGCAATTGTGAAGGTGCAGAACATCCGTGGTGTTTTAGGGGAGAAATGGATTACCTGAAATTCTACTTCACTCATCCCAAGAACTATGATTCTAGGAAATGACTTTAAATTTAATATTGTCATTGCATTGTGTAAATATAAAACACACACATGCAATTTTTCACTGCTTGTGCACACTAGCTTTGTACAATTGCAGTTTTGAGTAAGTGTATTGCTGCATTCCCTTCATTCTCTTACTTTCTCATCCTACCAGAGGATCATTATTACAAAATTAAACACTTTGAAATTTGACAATGGTCATGTTAAGCTTGCCTTTTATGGAAACTTAATTAGCCCATGTGGTTTTACCATCTTCAATAAGATGTTCCACTGAGCATGTGCAAATAGCTAAGTTTGAGGGCTTATATTTGATTTTAGGAAGATGACTTCTCATATACAAGTTTGCCTCAGAGTATTCAAACTTTAGACACGTGGTCTTCAATTTTTCTAGTCAAGGCACAGGCTGCTGTATAACAAGCCAGGCTTTATGTTTTCCTCAGAACCTGCCCTGGCCTCCTAGAGTCTCTGTGTGTCCTGAGACTCACTGTTATCCACGGGTTAAGGAAACAACTGCTATGGAAAGTATTTTTTTTGGATAATGCTATCTGCCATGGATAGGGTGTTGAATCGTTTGGATCAGGAGGCCAGTTATGTGACAACTTTCTGGTGCAGGTCAGATTCTCCAATTACACTGAGGTTCCTTAAGGACCCCAGGGGCTAATGAAGGCTTTCTTCCCTGATGAAATGAACAGTTGTAACTAAAAGCTTGAAGCACTCAAATGACATCACTTTCCTTGTTCCACAATTCTGATTCTGTTAAATGGGCATAATGTATTCTTCATGGGAATTCATTGCATAATTATAGCATACTTTTTTTTTGCCTGGTAGGATTCCCTGTTTTCATAAATGTACGTTATACAGCCTTCAAAACACTCCTGTGAACAGGGTCTGTGTTTCCTCTCATATCAAAGCAGTCATATCTGTATTCCTCTCAAAATCACTCTCAGGATGTTTTTTGTTTGTGGTACAGTTTACATTGCTTGCCTGTTCTTGGTTGCAAAGGCCTTTGGATGCTTTCTCATCATTTAACCTCCTGCAGGTATTTTATTGATTACACTTCTGATGAACAACAATGTAATGATCCTTGACCTGGGTAGTTATTGGCTTGCAATGTGGTTTTGCAAGGTTTGTACTGCTGTCTTGTGTATTTGGATGAAATATTCAAAGGGGAAAACTGTCATTTCTGATTGTTATTTTGGGGAATAGAGGGTGCTATATGAGTCATGGCCACTTCCCCAAACTGAGCACTATTGAAAGATGCTATAGTCTGTCTGGGAGGTGGTGAGGCTGTCAAGTATTGACAGAATAGAAAGACCATTTTGTGGTGAATGTATCCTGACTTTCCTCTGAGACATCTGTTAGACCTGAAAGGATTCTTGGAGCAAGCCTGCTGGCTGCTAGAAAGGGATGGGAGGAAGCAAAACTTGATTTTATTTATTTCTTTATTAATGTTTCACAAATGCCAAGAAATACACACAAACCGGTCTGGTGTCTTTGACCACTTGCTAAGTTCCTACCATGCTCATAGTTGTTCCTGTTCTTTGATGTCCTGAGATGGAAGCTAATATCTAGGATTTTATTACCATATTTTCTGTCCTCTCTCCCTTGTGTAAGACCTGGTTTGTTCTGGATGTTCAAAAGCTCTGGGTGTCGCACTGTGGATGGTACTGTGGAAGCACATGGTCTGACTGTGTTTATCTAGAAATGCTTTATGGACTGAGTTCTTGCACTGTGCCTCAGACAAATGTTTTCCCCCTGCCCTTCTGTGGTAAACCAAGTTCTTTACATTTGAATACTTTAAGGCATGTAATTCTGACAACAGAGCTACGATGCTGAATGACTACCAGAATATGAAAACACTGCAAAATGACTGATAACACTTCAGCAGGCATTACTATTTATCTTTTGTGACCTTAGGAAAAAGATCTGTATTAAAGCAGAGATGTTCCAGGAATGGTCAAGGAACTTGTTTGATATGGGATGAAGGGCTTGTTAAAATGCATTAAGAGTTATGACAGAGGATGATTTCTTAGCAGTTGTATGTGTTGCCAAAGAATTTAGTCACTACGTAGCCAGTAAAAGTCCAAATATGCTAAGGTGACAAGTTACTGGAGGCAACAGCAGCAAAAATTGTAGAGAAAAACAACGGCCAGGTTGCAGCTCAAGCAACTTCCATAATAAAGACAAAATTTATAGATGCTTCCTCTATCCTCAGGGAACGTATTAATTGGTGCTTCTCTGTCCAGAAACACACGTAAACAACAACCCGTCGTAGCTCATGCTCGGCTCACCGACACCTTCGCAGCTCGCTTGAGGCCCGAGCGCGGCCAAAGAGAGAAACGCGACGCGGGAAACCGCGCCTGGGGCTGGATGTTCCTTCGCCGCACAGCTTCGCTGTGGGAAGCGAGCCCGGCGCGACACTGCAGTGCCGTGCAGTGCAGTGCAGTGCCGTGCAATGCAGTGCCGTGCAATGCAGCGCAATGCAGCGCAGTGCAGCGTGTGCCGGCGCTGTGCCCGCTCCGGCCAGCGCTGCCGCTTTAACAGCGGCCCCGGGCCCGGGGGCGGGGAAGGCCGCGCCGTTGCCGGGCGACGGCGGCGTCGCCGCGGGGAGCGCCGGGCTCCGCTGGCCCCGCTGCCTGCGCGCCGCTCCCGGCCGGGCAAGAGCGGCTCCTTCAGCCCTTCTTCCACCGCTGCCCCGGCCCGGCGCGCCCCGGCGCTGGCGCTCGCTGTTAGAAAAAGCTCCTCCGCACGGGACAGATGGGGAACGTGGTTTTAATCAGCTTTGCCGAGCGCTGAGAGGAGCAGCCGGCTTGAGGTGGGCGGCGGGGTAAGGCGCGAGGGGACGGTGGGAACACCGCTCCTGGCTGCCCGGGGAGCGGGGTGTCCGTCGGGAATAGCGCGGTGGGGATGGCAGCTGCCAGGGAGCGCTGCGACGCTAAGGTGAGCGCCGGGGGGCTGTAGGCGTGAGGTCCGACCAACTTGCCCGGAATCCTCAGCAGAGACTTTGAGAAGCCCAAGTTGCTTGGCCTGGTTTTGCTGCCGTGTCCCGTATTCCTTACTGTGACACACAAAGCCAGGTGACGCGACAGATCCGGGATAAACTCGGCTCGGCCATGAGCCTGCGCGCCCTCGAGCCGGCTTGTCCCATGGCCTGGGCCTGCAGGAATGTCTCGGCCCTAGCCGGCACGGGTGTGCAGGTGGGCCTGCTGGCTGGGATCTGAGCGAAGAACTCAAACCCTTGAAACCCTCCTAGCCGGGCATCACTTCTGTTGTTCCAAGACAGCAGGTTCCTCCCATGGACTGTGTCTGTTTTCTGTGGTTTGCAGGTGCTGGCTGTCCCCCACGTGCGTTTCGCTGGCCTGAAGACGTAGATGTCCCTTGCGACTGAGTCCTTGCGTGGGTGTTTTGGGGATGAAACGCTGCACAAACTCTTAAAGCACAGCACCTGAGGACATTGCTGCCGACATGGACATCATTATTTATTTACGTTTGCTTTAATCAGGAGGAGCTTTTTTATAAACATGAATTGCCGAGCTCTTTCCTTGACATGTCGTTTCTTGTTTCATGCTATTGAAACATTAATCTTAACTTATTATGACTCCTTTGTGTTGGTCAGCTCTCAGGGACATTTCCCTAGGCTTGAAAATGTGGGAGCTTTCAAGAATGTGTCAATCGTGCCAACTCAAGCCACTTGTGGGCTGCCAGACCGAAGTACTTTTTGTCATAGCTCAGTAGCTGTTCAAAGTATTATATCCTGCACTCAGAGGTTTTGTGTTCAGGAATGTCCATATAGGTCGTCGCATTCATCCTTCAGATCACTTCTTTCAGAAGGCCTTGGTTCTTGTATCACAGAGGACAAGAGGGACTTGCATCCAGGGTCCTCCAGCAATGCTTCCAGTTTTATTTTTCATAATCACAAGGATTGCTTCTCTACTTCCCATCCTCCAAGGCTTGGAGCTTCATTTACATTAACTGTATGGTTGAAACCTGAGCAAGAAGGTGTAATGTAAGTAGTATTGAAGGTGTTTACTTTCCTGGTGCTCTTAAAAAAATTGATGTAGTCATGGCCATTATTAGCAAACTCTTTAAACTTTTAAAAGGTGTGGTGGGAAACTGTGACGTTTATAGACCCGTATTTAGGTTGGGGTCTTCCCAGATGTCAAGACAAGTGTCTCCAGTTTCAGTGGCATTGGCTCAGATGATAATCCAATGGCTTTCAATGTTTGAAACTATTCATATATAACGTGCATGCCTTTTCTCAAAAAGAGAAATGTACGTTTTCAATTCACATTCCTTCTAAAAGCAGCTAGAAAGTCATGTCACAGGGTTGTGCTGTTGCTGCTTTTGTGATGAAAAAATGTTATTTAAGATGTTAGGATGTTGTCCAACACAGGTTTGTCTTAAAAACAAACAAGGAAAACCACCAAAATGTGTATATTAGACATACAGAAGAGAGGTCATAGTGTTTCTGGATGATCTGGGGGATGTTGCCTGATTGGCAGACTGTGGTGCTGCTTTAACAAAGGATTCCACTATTTAAACTGCCAGTGAAATTTCACTAGGTACTCACAAAATAGAGGTGGATAAGCATGCTCCCTCTCCTATTTGCCTACATGTTGCATTTTCAGGAAATACTGCTGTTAGAAGTGACCTTTCAGCTTGACTGGGCCTTACTATAATGAAAAACCTGCTTTTTGAAAAACGCATCCCAGATCCTGCAAAAATAGTTCTGTCATCTGTCACAAAATGCAGAGCCTCCTACTCTTTCTTACCTTTGTTGTGCAGATCTTTTTAAAATAAAACACAAAAAGAGTTTGTTCTTTTGGACTACATGCCACAAATTATTTTATACTTGTGTTCATAACTTATTCTTAGAATGTATCTAATGATGTGCTTTGTTGAGGTATTCTTGATACTTATTTTGCATACTGACGTGAAATAGTCACTTGTCTCAGGGTAGCAAAATCATCAGAAAAAATAGAACTATCTAAAATCATAATGTAAAATTATAGTATGTTTTATGCAATGATAATTACCTTAAAAAACTTGACATAACTGTAGGATTTGTGGTTATGGAGTGGAAATAAATGATATCTGCAGAGCAAAAGGGACTTTTGAGTTGAAGTTAAATCATTTCAGCTGGTGGTATGTGTAAAGGTGTCTTTGGCCCCTATGGTTTTCTATATAATGGTTGAATCTTAAACATCAGGAAGTCTCTCTGGTGTGTTCCCATGCCATGAATTCCTGTCCACACACATGTGAGCTCATCAGAGTCTCCTTCAGAAGAGCACATGCCTAACTTGAAGCAGAAGCATCCTGCTAATTTCCAAGCAAGCTGTTCCAACCGATGTATTGAGTGAGATCTGTGCAAGTCTTTTGTCACTGGGATAGGCTTTGATGCATGGAGCCTAAAACAATGAAATGTTATGTCCTTAGTTTCAAATGATTAAGTGCTGTGAAGAAACCAGACTCTGCTGATGACTGATAAGCCATGGACTAGTGTAAAAGATTAGCTTCCAATTGCTGCTGTGTTAATAACTACACAGTGTACATATTCCTGTTCAGCGGGTTTTATAGATCACTTTAAAATTTAAATGTTTTTATTCAATTTTTGTAATACATCACTTCATTCTTATGCTTTATGCGATTTGCTGCTATTCAGCATGTAGGAAAGACAATGGTAAAGCCTAGTCCTGAAAACTGAAGATAGACAGTAGTTATTCCAGTGGTCAGGATGATATGCCACTGTCCAGGTGCTTTTGTTTCACGGGCACAGAAAGAATTGTGTTAATTTTTCTTTTTTTCATGAAAGGAATACTGAGCTCCACTTCTGGTGGAACAGCTGTTGCACATGAATTGCCATTGAAGCTTGACTCAGAAAGCATTTTACAAAAGAGAAAAATTTACCAGCAGACTAAGATGCTTTCCCTTTTATTATATTGGCTTAGTGAGTCCGTAGTGAGGTTGGCAGATGAAGTTTGACTTCCTGGATGTCCTACATTTTGCAGTCCCTGATGGGGAATTGTCCCTGTTACATATCATTTGTGAGACCTTTTAAACCAAATGATCACAGCAGAGGAGCCTCACAGAACTGGAATGCATTCTAACAAATTCTTTGTGTTCCCACCAAAGCAATAGGCAGATGAGCCAGAAGGAGCTGCTCATTTTGCAAGTAGAATGAAAGTTTAACAAGGTGGTTTTTTTACTGCCAAAGTGCTCTTACATCAAGTACAGCAGACCCCTGTGTTTCGGATGTACCATACTAAAGTGGTTTTGTGCTGAATTTTATATGGTCTACCTGTTAGAGTGTGCACTTAGGAAAGAAGTTAGGAGTGCTGCTGCACAGTATCCCATTACACCCTGTCACATTCTGATAGACACGGACCCATGTAAGAGAATAGCAGGATTTTTGTTAGAAGTTAGTGATCTAGCTAAAATGAGAGGGTGATGTGGCCATCCGAGTCTGAAGGCCCTTTAAAGATTGCACATAAGCAGAGACACCAAGAATTTTTTCATGAGTTTCATATACCAAGTTTTCTTATGTGAATCTGGGAGACAATACACTTTGACATAGAGAGAAGAGTCAGGTCATGTTACAGATTTATTTGGAGCCCTGATAATCTTCTAAGATGTTTAGTAGAGATATTTGTAGGCATGCTTTTAAGTCACTGCATATTGGAAATATTGAAGAAAAGCAAGAGTGAGAAAGCATTGACATTTGTACTCCAGTCTTTAAATTTTCTTTCTCTTTAGGCAGCAAGTGAGCAGAGTTCTTGCCCCTGAGTTTCATTCTTGCCTCATGCATCCTCTCTTGCTGCATGTACTCATCAGTTAATAGAATTGCCTTCAGTAAGCCTGTATGTGGCCTGTATGTAAGAATTAGCACAATATAGGAAACTCTATATGATGATAGCCCTTCACAATGGAATAAGGTAAGAGTATTGGTACAAGCCTTGCATAGGTGAATAACCATTACAGGCAGCTTATACCAATGTAGTGTGAACTGGAGTAAACTCAGATGCCCAGAAGATAGTGATGGTGGCAGGAAGTGAGACGAGACCTTTTACAAGCAAAAGGATCAGCAAGAATGGCCTGATTGTGAAGTGGGTAGCACATGGATTTTTTAAAACTTTATTTATCTAAGGGACTAAAATCATATGGTATTACTTATTATCCATTCAGAAGTTTTATATTAGGAATTAGACTATAAGGGGTATATGCCTTAAGATACCATGCATCTGATTTTGAAACGGTGCAGATGTTTGCATTTGCTCCAGTTAATGTGTGGGCAGCACCAGTGCAGTCAGGTTAGAGTCTCTAGAGTATTTTTCTCTTTGAAAACTGACCGAGTGGATTTGTTATTGGCTTTTCTTCCCTCCAACCCCACCGCTGAGATCTATGTAGTCAGGTATTGGCTCTGTGGGACTGCAGGTTACCAGAAGTCGAAGACTTCACAAAGAATAGTGGCTTCTCTCTGTAATCATGGCTGGAATGGAAAATCAAGCTCAAAGTCAGAAGTAATGGCTCTTCCTGTTTCACCTATGTTAGAACTAGTTTGGATTTTTTCTTTTTTCTTTTTCCTTCCCTCTCTTCTCTTTTCCCTCTTGATTTTCCTCTTTTACTGGTAAGTCACAATTCACATTTGTTCTTTCCTGTTTTCAAAGTGATGTACATCAAGGTCGCTTCCCTTCTTAAAGTCATGACACCTTTGGGGATAAAAACAATGTGGGGATGTTTGTTTTAGATAAGTAAAATAAACAAAACCTGGATTATCCAATTATTGTTTATCCAGGAACTGGGTAAATCCAGTTCCTAAATATTTTGCTACTTAGCTGAGCCTTCCTTCACATTTATTATCTAACAAAACTAGCATGTTTACAAGCAAACAAAATATTGAAAAGACCGGTGGACAATTTATTAAGAAATGTGGTTTTAGTAAGGTTGGGAAAACAGAAGTCTTCATTTTGCAAGGTGTCTCATTGACAACATTCCAGGAGGAACAGAAGGAATTAATTTTTCTCTTGGATTTAAAAGTGAATTAGTGAATAATGGCAATATCAAAGAACAGCCTCTTTGATAGTTTTCTTTTATAAATGCAGAATAGATGAAGACACTTATCAGTAGATAGGGATTTTCTGTTTTTATTTTTTTGTCTCTGAAATATGTGTAAGTAAATACTAATCTCATACAAATCTTATATGGTTCCCTCTTGTAATTTAGGGCACTAATTTAGTCTGGTGGAATTGATAAAATACTTGATTTTCTGTGGGTCAATACATTGAAAACTGTATTTCTTGAGCAGCTCAAATGGGAAGGGTAGAACTTTGTCATTTTTTCTTGTATTTATGATTGCCTTAATAAAATACCTAGTTGTTACACAACCATATGGAGCCTGTGCTTTCTCAGGACTCTTGACATCACGGTGATTGAATTGGCAAAAACATTTCAGCAAATTGAAACGCAAAATGGGTTGCTATGGATGATATTCTCTGTACCTTATATGACGTTGCATTTGCTATTGATGTGACTTCTTTGTGGGGAAAAAAATTCCTAATAAGTGTCTGGATAGCCTTCTTACCTTGCTCTTAGGTTAAAGAAAGGCACTGCAAAGAGGAGAGTGTAGGGTAAGCTGGTGTTAGGGCTGCCTTACCTGCACAGATTGGGTGGAAAGATGGAAGACTTATTACCAAAGCATGTAATTTGTACTGCTTTTTGTGGTTGTATTGCCTTTGCCTTGATAGACTAAGGAAAATTAAAATGCCTCTATGGGATGTTCTAAATTGCACAGCTTTGTATGAAAAATGTGGCAGAGACCTGCACAGTCACTATGGTTTCTGTCATGGAACCTTCAAGAGAGGAGGCAAACCGGACCTCTCTTCCACCCCCAAATGAGCTGGGGTTGCAAACACTCAATAAACAAAGCAAAAGACAAAAAGCCCCAACCAAAACCCCAAAACAACCCAAAACCCCAAAACAACCCAAAACCCCCACAGATCAAGATAGAAAATATCTTTGCTGAAGTTCTTTTACACTTAGTACATCCTGTGACTTTCACTGTCACAGAGCATCTTCTCAAGAGCTGTACTTTTAATGTTTATTTTAATACATTCTGGTTAGCATCACTTTACAGGATAGCACCTTGGCAAGAATGCGTATATGTGTGTGCCTCTGACCTTATGTTGTTTTTCTTGTTTATTTCCAAAGGTGTGTGATGGAAAAGGCTATTGATGGGCAGACTGTGCTCAAACTCACAATCTCTGAGAAAGAGACCATGTTTTATTATCGCACAGTAAATGGTTTGCAGCCACCAATAAAAGTAATGACACTGGGGAGAATTCTTGTGAAGAAATGGATTCATCTTACTGTGCAGGTGAGTAAAATAAAAACCATTTAATATTTGTTGAAATACAACATTTGTGTGAGAGTGGTATAACTATATAAATACAAAAGCATAAATTGGGGGATGTAGGTGATAACTCTGGTCTTGTAGGTGAGGATCTTAATTTGGGAGCTCATTTTGATGCAGTTGCTAATTTAGCACTGGAAAGAAATACTGTGCCCATTCTTCTGAATAAGCAGACAAAACTGAAAATTTGTTCTGTACAAAACTGGAAATTCTCACCTTCAAAAACATGAGTATGTGAGGTGAAGAAAAGCATCTTAGATACTTATACATAACATTACCAATTAGTCTTGCATCTCAGATTATTTCTGATAGAAAGGAATGCCATTCTCTTTTGTACATGCAAATGTAGTTACCTTATGTAGTTGTGTTCCATTTAATTTTAAAAACTTCTTACAGTACACATAAGTAAATATGTGAGTTTGTGCAGAATCAGTCAAGCTAGTAAGTTACAGAGTTATTACCTCATATTTTAAGAATATGATTCAGAATTGTTAGAGCACAATCCCTGTGTTCTAAAAATCTGTTGACATAACTTTTTAATAAGAGTACAAATATCCACCAAGGATAAAGCAAAATTGAGTTTGTTAAAATTTGAACTGTATGTACAAAAATCAGTAAACAAACACAGAAGAAATTAAAATTCATTTATTTGCATGTCTTGTAATTCCCAACAGACGCCCTAGTAAATTCTATTTGTGAGCCAAGTTCAACTAATAATTATAAAACGCAATTATCAGGTACTGAAATGTTTATCTTTTCCTTTCTTCATTTCCTTTATCCGTTCTATTAAATTTCATTTGGTCTACAGCACAATCAAGAATAGTTTTGTTGCTTTCTTGAAACTTGCTAAAAGGTATTGACTGTGATTGGGATTTTCAGTGCTGATCTTGTCACTTGTAAGTAGTATCGAAGCCGACGTCTTGATTTTTTTTTTTTTTTTTTGCAGTTTTCTTTTTTCCAGGATAACAGCATGGTAGTGTGAATAAGATTTTGGCTGTTGGATTAAAAGAGTGACCTTAAGGTAGTACTAATGAACTTTACACTTCAAGGACTCCAAGGGTGCTATATTACTGCTCTTACTGTCAGCTGCATTTTGTACCTCAGAAACTGCTAAAGCCTGGCATAGCCAAGTGAAAGTGAAAGGGCTGGTTAAACACACACAGATCTTGAACTGCATTACAAAGGAATGTGAAAGTGAAGCACTCTGTGGAATTTGGTCCTTTGTTTCTCTGTAGACAGTTGTTAATTCATAACAGGAGTAAAGAAATACAGGTTCTAGACCCTTAAAGAGACTGCAGGATTAATGCCTTTTTGAAGTTTCTGAGCTCAGGGTAGAACCTTCCTGTGTTTGGTGCTATGGTAGGATGCAACTTGCCATTAAAGATGATAGTGGCTGCAGCCTGATCTATTTAACCCTGGGCCTGGCTATCAAACTTGGTTGGTTTGTTTGTTTTTAGCAGGGGGCCAAAAAGCATTGTTTTTCCCATAAATAGACAATGACAACATGAGCAAGACTATACAGAAATATGCAAAAGTAACTTCCATCTGGAAGCGTCTGTGCCTCATACACCCAGATGCTAGGCAACAGACACTGTGACAGCGAGTGCAAAGTGTTGGTTACAGATGTGAAACTGAATTTAGAGAGAGAAAAAATATGGTGGGATGGCAGATATGTTTGGAATTCAGGTGTAAAAGCATATGCCTATTCAGGAATGATAAAAAATGAAAGCTAAATGGTGGAATAGCACCAAATAGTAATTAAATGATAAGAGGGAAGGAAAGAAGAAAGGATAGCACAGACTGAAAATAATTTCTTTGGAATAAAATAATTCCAGGGGAAGAGAAGGCTAGTAAATTAATTCTACTGAGGTAATCTAGGAATTTAAATCCTTGGTTTGTATTTAGATGTGTAATTTGTTAGAGGGAACTACTACTAAGAGCTGTGTCATTGCAGAGACTTATTTTCCAGTTTATAGCTGGGAAATTTAAGTTCTACTAACAAGAGCAGGGCCCAAACATTCCTGTGTGTTCTGCATGAAGGGTTTCTTCATCGAATAGTTGCTGAAGCAGAAAGTCTGGGTATACCAGCTTTGTTAAGTGATGAGGGCGTTATCAGAGGTGTAGGTCTCAAGAATAATGTTGAGCATTCATAACTAGAGTCAGATGAAATAGAAGAGTAAACAGTTCTTTGGTTCCCTGAGTACACTTTTGGGTTTCAGAGAGAACAAACACATGCAACTATTTTAATGAAACAAGATAAACTTTGAAGTTTGGAGATTGAATGGAAAAAAGCCTGGAGGTTTTTAAAAATTAATACAATAGAATTAAGAGAAATTTCTACCCTTAAAGGAAAAAATTATGGATATGTACTGCCCAGGCTTATCTGTGTGAATAAGTACCCCTGCAGTTAGAGAGGGCAGAGTGTGTGAGCACTGGGGAATGGGGAAGAAGATTCACAGAGAATGCTGTGTAGGATAGAAATAAAACTAGAAAGGGATTGATATGAATTAGATTGTCAAATGGTAAAAAATCCTTACAATTTTTTTTTTGTGCAAGAAGGCAAGACTCGAGTACAGTGACAGTATGCTTGAGATTAAGGATGACTTGAGTAAGGTCCCCAGGATAAATAAATAAATATCTTGGTTCTGTTTTCAGGAGTCACAGAGAAAAACCCATCAGGGTAACGGAAATTAATGTATGGAAACAAAAGTGATCATAAAGAGTAGAAATATGAATTAGCAAGCTTATTGTGTACATACTGCGGCAAACAGATGGTCTTTGTCCAAAAATTCTGGAAGAACTGGCAGGTAAAATCGTTTGAAGAGAGATATTCTATTCAGAGCTACCAGTCAGAGATGGAGCTATAATGTTTCTGTTTAGGAAAGGTGTCATTTTGATGCCAGCCAGCAGCCAAGCACCTGGGCCCTCCTCACCCCTGTCAGTGGAACGGGGGAGACAACAGAAATAGCGAAAGTGAGAAAAAGTCATGAAGGAAAGGGACTGGGAGGGGAGCAAAGGGATGCAAAGGCAATCACTCACCACCTCCCAGAAGTAGACCACTGCCCAGTCAATTTCTTAGCAGCAGGCCACCTTGGAAGTAAAGATCCTGTCTCCTCACATTTCTTTTTCTACCCTAGTTTTTATTGTTGAGCATGAGGCTATAGAGTAAGGAATATCTTTTTGTCCCAGCTGTCTCCCTTCCCAGTTTCTTAGTCCAACTCTGGCTTACTGCTGAGGTGGGATGAGGAGTTCAACTGGGAAAAGAGAAGGGCTTCACACTGGACAAGCTCTCTTCAGCAATAGCTAAAATACTAATGTGCTATCAATGCTGTTTTAACCCCAAATTTGAAACACAGCAGCCTACAGGGTGTTGTGAAAAATTTTACCTCCACCCCAGCCAAAGCACCTGCCAAGGGGGAGGAAAAAGGATCTTGGTAATGCAGACTTATGTCTTGATGCAGTGGCGTATGAGGATTTAGAAAAGATCTTTGAAGAAATAGATAAAGATGTGGAGCTAAATGAAAAAGGGGATAAAATGCAGCGTGGATTTCCTATAGATAGCTCATCACTGTCTAACCTCTTAGCTTTTTTTTTTTTTTCGATGAGAAAGCTGATTTTCAGGCAAAGTAAATGTGTCAGATTTCCTCTATCTGGAGTTTGAGTTTAGCATTGATGTGACAACCTATGAGAAGTTGTAGGGTCAAAGGGAATGCTCATGGGAAGGTTTGCAATAGATACTGCTCAAAGGAACTTGCTTATAATCCTGGGGAGGGGGCAAGCACAAAACCAATTGAAATATTTGAGAATTAGTCTCTGGACCTGCCTTGTGTTTCATTTTTGTTAATGATCTTGGCAGAAATATTACGAGTGTACCTATCATAGCAGCTAGTAACAGACATAATCAGAAAGGGGAACAACAAAATGTTGTACAAGAAGAATGGCATGACCAGAAAGACTCAGGGAATTGGCATGAAATAAAATTGCCATTACAAAATGCAAAGTAGTGAATTTGAAACTCTTCTACAAAATTTTCTACTGTTCTAGTTGTTTTCAGTTAGTGAGGATCAAATATTTCAGGCTTCTGAAAGTTTTAGGGTCCTTTTGTGTGTTTGATCTTGATTTAATGATATTTTTCACTTATATTTTTCGAGGCATATAACTCTGAAGGTACACACCTGAAGTAAAAGATACATAGCCTTAACTTAAAATAATCTAATATGCGCTGAAGTGAAATTTCAGAAAAATTGGCATCTTAAAATCTTAACTTCTGAAGAAATAAAAAAGTTGAGCATAATTAAGGTCAATTGTGTACCATATTATCTCTGGAAAGTGATACCAATATCAGATTTATTTCAGTTATTAACAGCAGCACCATTGTGTATTTTCTTTTTCAGTTTCAGTGTTAAGAGTCTTGCACTTTCGCTTTGAAACTTCAGAATTTATTTAACCAATTAAGAAGAGTGGAGTTTAAACATGAATTTGCAGATACAGATGAGGCTGCTGAAACAGGAGATTCTTTGAGAACATGTCAGATTGATGTTTTTGTTTCATATTTAGTGTCTGCAATTATAAAAATAGTCTTTTTGCTAGCCTTTATTTTGCCTGATCATATCTATGTAACTCTGCCGTGTTTTGGCAGACTATAGCATATTAAAAGCTTTGGAAAGTAAGTTTAAAATCTAAATGCAGAGAGGTAACCGTGACTGAATTACTCTCCTGGGAGGAAAATGCTCTTAGAGTGCCTATTGAAATCAGCATTATCATTTCAATACATGTCAAATATGAGTCATTGCCTAGTTTAGGCAAAATTTCTTTATAAATCTTTAAATCTTCCAGTTCTTTCAAGAAAAGGTTAAAGTACTTATGATTTAATGAGACCGCTTTACATCATAACTGTTTGACTATCAGGAGAAAACTTGTCCTTTCCAATTTGTGAAATCCTTTTATTTTCTGCACAAGTTTTTGAATACTTTACAGTTTATTTTATAAGCAAAGAACCTGAGACTTAAAAGCAGGGAGCCAAACATTTATTCTATACACTCCCTGTGTATGTGTTACTAAATACAGGGTGTTCTAAACTGTATAGTCCCTAAGTTTAGTAAGGACATGAGAAAGCAAGAAAGCATTTTGATTTAACAAACCACTTTGATCTCCTCTTTGAAGTCACCGCTTACTATATATTAAGAGTAGTTTGTCAGGCCCAAGAAAGGACAAAGAAGGAAGTAGAGAATTTGCATTAATTCTGCATTTGGGAGCTTCTTGTCTGTTAATTGCAAATTGTGTGTTGAAAATATTTGTGAGGGTGCAGTCTATCCATATGGCTGGCGCTCTGCTCCTGCCAGACTGCAGAAACAAAACTCACGTTACAGTCTGTCATGTATTTGAGTGTGTGTTTAAAGAACTGTTCACAGACACAACGAGCACGGAGCTGCTTCACCATTTATTCTGCTACTGTTGTAGGCCATTCAGGTACTGCTGCTGGACATGCAGCCTCTGTGTTCTTTGATATGAGTAAAACTTTTCTGTTTTTGCCTGCATCCAGAGGTCCTACTATGTTTCTTGCCTCTTCTCCTCCTCTTCTATGGGTACTAGGATGCTGACTGTGTAAATCTGAAGGCTCTGTTGTAACTTCAGCTTCTTGAGAAAACAGGAAGGTTATTTCCCAGATGATTGATTCTACTCACACTGTCTCTTAAAACTACTTCCTTTTTTGCCTGAATATGAGTTTGAATATATTTGCAGATTTAAATTAGCAGTCTAACAGCTGCCTCAGAACACAAGGCAAGGAACTTCGCCTGGGCTAAGATTTTAATTTCAGAGAATGCCAAAAATACAGGTTTTGTCAATGCCGTCCTGATTCCACTTCTGGAAATGTTTTTTGTAGTTGCAGTTTCAAATACCACTGAAATCTGCCCAGACTCTGTTATATACGGTAGGAATGGAATTAAGCCTTTGTATGGCCAGTGCTGAGAGGAGGTAGTGAATGTTTTGCAGAAGCTGTGCTTTATTTATCTGGAGAGTTTCAAGATTTGAAAACCATCTTCAATTTACTTTGCAAGCAGTTTCTTTCCTTATACAAAAGTAAGTTGCAGCCAACTAAATTGTATTTTTAATAATGAAAACACTCAATTAAGAACGATTTGCCTTCTTATTTTTCTCCTAGTCTCAAAACTTTAACTGTCCTCTAGGTCTCAGGTACTTTTGTGTCCCCTTTAGTTGCATGGGGAGAAACTCTGAGAGTTTGGAAGTGTCTCCTTGTACTTGTTATAGCTGTTGGTATACTGCACTAAGAGGAGACTTGCTGGGTGCATCTACATTGGCACTTTTGTGTTAGGGAGAAGTTCTTGTTGATCCAGGTTTGCCTTCTGTCTATTTTGAGTCTTGTTTGACTGAAGATATGATATGCTTCAATTTGATTCCATTTTGGGGAGACCAAGCTTGAAGTTGTACAGTGGAGTATCACCATTTGGAGTACACCGTTTGCAATATGGGCAGAAGGTCCTCCAGCAAGTAGTTCTTGGTATGCACAGTGTGTGAACAGAAAACAGGCAACTGATTCCAGCATCTTTGCTGGTAGATATGAATCACAAATATTGAATAATTGTCCTTTCCTCTTTATGCTGTGCAAGTTTTTAAGTAAATATTTTCACAGGATACTTGAAACTTTTTTGGTGAGTCTAAAAACTTCATGAATACAGCCAAATAAAAGAGCTTTTGTGTTCTGAGATTTTCTGCTTGTTTGTTTTTGGGTTTATTTGTTTGTTTTGAGGGTTTGTTTGTTTATTTTTAAAAGTAATTTCTACTTTTGTTTCAGGTTTTTGTAGTTTAAAGACAGACTTATATCGAAAGTCTGATCAAGAAATGGAAGGTGAAACTTTCAGGTTGTCCTTTGTGCAACCTCCATTATTTATGTGTGAACTCTGTCTTACATCTTGTGTTAACATCTGTGTGTGCAACAAATGGAGGGTGACATAAATTACATGTATAGATCTTGTACAACACAAAATCTGTGTGTGCTGGTGGCAGTCCAGAGGGAAATCTTGTAAGACTTCACATGTATAATTTTCTCATGGAAGCAAAGAATACTTCCTGGCTCTGAACTACTTACCAGCTTGTGTGGAAAGTAGAAAGTTGTGGGATGGAAGAGAGGGAGGAACTCCTCCTGTCCATGTATCTCATTCCAGGCCTTGGCTCAATAATGCTGTAATTTTTGCATAATTTAAGGACTCCTCCGTCTGTTGGATAGCTGTCTAGATTGCTTGTCTTAGTGTTTGAAAAAAGAGTAATTAATAGGAACAACTTTATTTTAGATGTATCACTGACTTATTTTCTGACAATGAGTGGGTTTTGATGCTTCTTGAGCTAGACTGTCTTGAATAGTCACTAACTGACCTGTTTTTAATTTAATAGTCATATATTTTTCTTATAATTTACAAATTGGCATATATATAATTATAGATAATTATATATATAAATATATGTAATTTATATTTTGGCATTGGACTTTTGTGGCAATGAGTTCTTCATAGGAAATTATGGCTGTATGAAATTGATCTTTATTTTAAATCTGGTGTCTGCCAACTTCTTTTTGCCAATTTCTTTTTCCAGTTTCCTTCTCTTTATTGTTCTCATGCTTCTTGATATTTTGATTATGGAACTTTATCATTTATAAGTTAGATTTATCCTTATATTGAAGCCATTCTGCATTTTGTTCATCCTCATTGATCTTTTCAGAAACTTTTGGAGTTATTTGAGGATGCAAGGGACAGAACTCCACTTGTTATCCCAGACACTTTGCACTGTAAATTTCTAAAAAATAAAATTTTGTGGGCTTATTTTTAATTTCTTTCCCAATAAGGAATGTTTCCTTTTCATTCATTAGTGAGGGAATCTCTATAGTAACTCCAAGACCACTTGGAGCAGTGACTGTTTCAAATTTTGTGTTGTTTGCGTGGACAAGAATATTTTTCTTGTCTGCTACCTTGTGGTTAACAAGACATTTAGTCTGCCTGTTCCTTAACTATTTTGAGATCCTTTGTACCTTTGAAGTAAGCTTTGACTTTTATTGTCTACACATATTCACTCTGTCTTTTTTTCACCTCACTTTTCAAGCCTGTACATAATGTTAGATAGCAGAGATTGTTGGAATTAGTGATAAACTACTGTCTGTGTGAAATGTGACCATTCAACCTCTCCCAAGATTGAAACCTTTCTAAAAAGCCAGTATATTATATTGGTCAATTCTTCTTATCTACATACATGTTTATTTCAAAGAATTCAAATTGGATCTTGATTTCCTTCCACAAAAGTCATGTTGCATTTTCTAGTGTACAGTATAAACTCATGTGCTTTTCCAGCCAATTCATCCAGTACAGATTTGATTTGATGGATTTTCAGAAGAAATGATCCAAGACCTCTTGATGCATCACGTCTATAACTTTAATTTCCACATTGTTCTTTGCTCTATGCAGGGCTAATTGAAAATAGGTCAGAGGGTTTTTTTTGTTTCTGCTTCTTTTCTGATCTTCTAGTGAATCTGAAGGTACTTTAAAAGAAAAAAACAAAACCAAAATTAAAAAAGGCTGGAATACCAGCTTCTGTAATATATTTTAATACAATTATTTCATTTACTTTATCAATTTGAACTTTCTTTAAGGCATAGCAACACTTTTTCAGTGGTATGATCTGTGTAATTCCTGACATTCAGATTCAAACATCTTGGGCTTTAATTTCAAAGACAGGTATCTTTTGTCACCATTTACAGTCTATGTGCATGATTAGTTAGGACATTTCTGATTTAGATACTTGATTTTTACCCCAACTTTTTGTTTCTTTCCCATCTTGATACACAAATATACTGCCGTTATTTTGGTATAGGAGCAGCTGACCCTCCTTTGATTCTGTCTGTTCTAGAAAAAGGTTTCAGTTTGGAATGACCTAAATCCCTTCCTCCAAGCACTGCTTGTGTGCAGAGTCATGCAGCCTTGCTTGTTTGACCCTTCATGATACTGGCAACATTTCAAAGAATGGCACTGGCTTTTTATCTTCTGCCTCCTGAATAAAAGCCAAAATACTTTCCTCACAAACCTCTCGTCTCTCCTTTCTGGTGGTGTTCAGGTGTATCCTTGCTATTGACTGATTGTAGATGGCCTATCTATCTTGTGAGGTTCATCCTCGTTGCACCTCTAAGCAAATCATGTGATATTTAGTAGCAGCATAGAATAAACACTCAATATTGCTCCTAATCCAAACTTCAAACTTCTGTTTCTTTACATTAAAATTCTTACCCTTGAAGATTTATCCTCAGTACTCAGAGATATGTGCCTTTCTCTTTTCAGCTTGATGACCATGTCCCATGGGACTTGTGTGATTCTTGGAATCAGGACTGGTCAAAAGAAAAAGTCTGTTGTCCTTCTGAGCTTCTCTAGTTACTACTCACTTGTGCCTTATGTATATACCTATTGTCTGTTAGTCAGGTAATTGTGCACGTAACAGGTTGCATGGCCACTCTTCTGCTGGACTTCTGAGTGCATTTAATAATGTTTGAAGGGCCTTTATCCTTCTCCTTAAATTGTGTTTATTGACATCCTCATCTGTGCTGTGCAGTAAATCTTCCTGGCTTTTCTGTGCCTTAACTCGAGGCCTGTACTCTAAAATGCTCAGGACATCACTATGCACTTTATAAGCAGCCTCCCCTGGTCATCTCTTGGCCCATCTCTAGCAAAATGTAGTCGAGGGAGCTGATGCACAAACTATTTAATTTAACTTTTTCCAAAAATAAACTATTGACAATAAGCTACTAAAACACTGTCCTTCAAAGTCCGTTTTGGTCTGTGTGCAATTAACAGCACAGTTTGGATCTGTGGCAAAGCTTGGCTGCTAAGATGCTTAGTAACTCTGGAAAAAAAGCAGTTATTATAAAAAATGAAAATTGAAGCTTACTGTGAATTGCCATCAAAAAGACCGTTGGAGAGTTACAGTACAAAGGAATAGTTGAATGACCATTTCTAAAGGACTTTGTGATGGACTGAAGAAAGCAGGGCACAGAGGAGGAGGGAAAGGCCTGAAGTAAGGTTGTGGGGAGGAATATAAAAAGAATCACAGACTTTTTTGTGGCTCCTTAGCCATGAAAAGAAACTAAGCCCTGAAAGAAGAGATGAGACTTTATTTGCAAAAATCCTTTAACTGGATACATGGAACTTTTTGTGGCAAGGCATTCAGAGGGCAAGAATAATTGCTTTCTTCTTATGTAAATCATCCCCCAAAAAGACAGAGGAATGGATTTTCTACTTTTCAGTCCCAGCAGAGCTGTTCAGCTCTGTTTTGTAGAACCAGTGTATTCTTGCATTAAATTTGGGAATGTCTTAGGAGTCATAGTACTGAGTGGCGTAAAATGGTGCAAAATCTTCGCATATAATCAGTTTAAAAGACTAGAATTTAATATGCAGCTGGTAGTGTCATAAAAGGTTAATAATTGTATATTAGTAACAGCTCTCCTCATTTGTGCAGGTATCTGCTTATTCTTTGACTAGTGAAGCAGAAGACCTTATTCAGAAGGGACATTTCATTTGACATCCACATCTCATCCCTAATTTACATGATTACAAGTAGTTCGTGCAAATTCCGAATCAGTGGTTTTGCTGTATTTTAAACGGAGGGGGCAGAGAGAAAATATGCATTGTTATGAGATTATCTAAAATGTACTTCCTGACCTTTTGCTTCAATTAATTGTGGCAAGTCTGTGTAACTGTTTTAGCTACTAAAGAGCAGCTTGTTGAATCCTTAATACTTGTCTCCTTTCATGTTACTGTAGTGATCATCGAATGTTGAATCTGATTTCTTCTGTGATTTGGGGAAAGTAGAGTCATTATGCAGCAAGAATGCAATTGTTCTTCATGCATTTTCAGGTCTGGTGACTAGGATCCTCTCATGTTTTTTTTTGTTTGTAACTCATTTACAGCACAGGTGTCACTTGCTACAGCTTTCAGTGTAAAAAGAATTGAGTTTGATCAACGGTTGAAATAGTTATAGTAAAGCTTATTTGTTAATTACTTTAGTTTCTAACAGAATCTGTATTTGCAGTTTTGCACTCCTGGCTTCTGTCTGCCACTCCCCTGCCCCGATGTGTTTGTTCAGTTCTGAGGCATCAGTAACAGATTGATACAGCTCTACTGACACTGGCAATAAAGGATATTGGTGCAGTGCTGGCTGGGGTGGAAAGTGGCATAGCTGTAATTAACCATTTTAATACTACCTCACACTACTGAAATACTTTCAAACTACTGGCCAACAAAAGATTGGGTGAAAATTGCCAATCTATAAGTAGAATGAATACTCCATGCAAAAGGATCACTAATCCTGATTCAATGTTGATTCTAAAGCAGTGTTCACTTTTAAAAATAGCAATTCTTTTAAAATACAGACCATTTCAAAAGCTGTCTCTTTTCACATTGATCTTTCTTTGTCTCCAGCCTGTTTTATCAGATAATTGAGTATGGGTTACACCACTCAGTTTTTTAATACAGTAGTAAAATCACCTCATATAAAAAATTAACAACTTTTATGTTTCTTATTTTGGATCCTTCTGCTTGCTTTCACTTGCATTTTTGCATCTTGAAGGCTTTGTTCATGAAATAGCTATTAGTTTTTCTTAAGCTTGTAAACTGCCTTATGGATCAGTCTGCTTTCCAGTTTCTGCTTTTTGATTTTTCTGTTTAGAGTCACATTTATATTAATAAATGGCTTATTCTTGAACAGAGTTAGTTGTTTCAGGAACATTCCAGGGTTCCTTTCCCCTTATACCCACCCCTCCCCCCGCCCCCCTTTTTTTTTTTAATTTATGTTGTTCTTCAGGGAATTTGAGCTGAACTAGTGGATCTATGCACGAAAAGAAAGACTTGGATTGAAGGAAAACCATTTCCCACTGAGAAGGGATTAACATTGTAGGAGATAGTGAAAAAGAAAAGTAAAGGAGGGCAAAGAGAAAAGCTAAATATCCTTTATACAAATGCTAGGAGCATATGTAATAAGACTGCTGAATGGGAGTGACATGTTTTCAAGGATAAGAAAGATATTATTGGAATAAGAGCGACAACCAGGAAAATGAAGGGGGATTTAAAATGCCAAGATACACAGTTTCAGTGAAGGGAGAGCTAATATTAAGCTGAAAGAGATGTAACAATATTGCTGAGGGATGATACTCCATCTGCAGTAGGAAACCCTCCTGCCCTCACCCCCTCCATTTCAATTTTTTTTAAACTACTTTTTTAAAAAACTAAGTTTAGTCGTTTGCATGAAAGCTAAGGACAGTTTAATGTAGTTGTGATTCTTGGCTGTTGTACCAGATTTGCTGGTGGTCAGAAAAAAAGCCCTGGCCATAAAAGTATTTAAGACATCTAATGGTCTCTAAGAAAACCAGAACTTTGATTTGAAGAATGCTGGTGTATTGAAGATGAGACAGTAGGGAGAGAGATTGTTAGAGATCAGTTATGATAGGAACTGTGTTAAAACTACAAATGAGAGCACGTTTCTGCTGCTAATGTAAGGCTGCTATCTTCATACTGTTAACGAAGCAGTGGAGAATGTTGTCACAGTTATGGAAAAACTGTAAATATAAATCTGTATGTGGAGACAAGAAGCAAAATCAAATTATAAAAAATCATGAAATTTGAAATGGTTGTGGGGTGGGGGTTTGAGCTGGATGGAGAAGCAGCCCTAAAGTTATTGATTTCAGCAAAGCTAACTTTGAAGGAAAGCAAAATGCTCCTGGGGTTTTTGCCTGCAATCCTGTGATGAATGGGAAATCCACTCCACACAAGTAGAGAGTACATAGTGTATAAAACACGTAGAGAGGCTGCAATTAAAATTCATCCCAGTTAAGTCAAGAAAAGGAAAGGCCGATATGGGCCTGAGGCAAAAGAAGGAAAGGCAAAGAGACAACTTGCCCCTCCCGACCTTATGCTTTTTCCTTCCCCTTCGCTGTTCTTTACCATTTCTTCTACTGTCCCTTTATCCTCTCCAGCCCTTCTGTTTTAAGATAGTTCTGTCGCTGTGGTCCCCTGATGAGGTTTCTTCCTCAAGTCTCTTGTTTTTTTCACAGTGGATTTCTCGGTGTGGACATAACTGTTCAGAGTGCTCATAACATGGGCATGAGTCTTTCTCCCCTCTTCTCCCCAAAACCACAGTCTGTATCCACTTCAACGTGGTTGCAAGCTGTATTTAGTAGACATATTTTTTTATTTCCCAGCTTCTTTTATCTGTTTGTGAATCTGGGATGATTTCAATTTACTGTGTGGCAAGGGAAACCTGGAGCTGGGAAGGGCAAGCATGGGGGTTTGTAACAGCTTATATAGATGGTGTCAATATGTGAAAATCTTTAGAAAAAGACACTGTGCTGTGCTGTAACATCTGCTGAAATGCAGGATTTCTCTGAGAGACCAGAGTGAAACAAACACACACAGGTTGCAGGTGGTATTCCTTTCTTTTGTGCAAAGTTAGGATACAAATAGTGTCTTCTTTTGGGACTCTCTGTGCAAGTTGCTTTATTGTTCGACCTCCTACATACACGTGTTATCAGACATCTTGTTTCAAGGTGTAAAGAACGGATGTGAGGAAGAAAGCAAATTTAACATATTTGAGATCAGAATCTGGGCAGCTGTAAAATGACATTACTGGCGCTGAAGGCAGTTTATAGTAGCTGAAGATTTGGCCCTTAACGCAAACAGTTTGAACAAATTTTGATCTGGCATTTTATTTTTAAAAGGTGAACAAAGATTATAATGGCAGAAGTGGATTTTGGAGAGAGATTTAATGGGACATTGGTGGAAGATTGAATGGTCTTTTTCCGTCAATCTGTATTCTCTCTTTTTCTTTTTTAAATTGCAGTGATTTGTTAACTGCAGGGATTGGCAACAGGCAGAGAGGATGACCATGTGGTCTTATAGCATTCAGCTGATGCCCTGTTTCTGAAGATGGTATGAGGGATCATAAAGTTTAGTTCCATGTGTATTGTGATGATAGTTGCATCTATATTTAAAGCTTTCTGTCACTGAAGCACTCTTGGTGTTGTCAGATGTCTATTGGACTGGATGAGCTGCAACTTCTTGCAATTGAATGTCAATAAGACCAAAGCAATTTTGGTTGATTCATAGCACCAGCTTAAGCATATTCACTTGCACAGATTACATTTGACAGATAGTTACCTTCAGCTGAACTCTGTGGTTAGAAGCCTTGGTATATTCTTGACAGTGAGCTTAGAGCTGATGCCTTATGTTTATTTCATATTCTGTTTTTGCCTTCCTAATACTGTATGTGTATGTCTACATTTAAATAAACTCACAGCTGAAGTACTAGTCACTCCACTTGTTATCTCTGGACAGAATGTTGTGATGAGTCAATTTCAGTATTTAAAAAATGGTGGGTTTTTTTCTCGTTTAGGCAGTTTTAATTTCAAAAGCTATCTAATGAAGGATTTTTTTTTAAATCAGAAACTTCTGGAAGAGTGTCTATCAAAGTCTAACAAGAAGAGGATAAGAAAAAAAAGAGGTAGAGGATGTAAGCAAAGATGAAAAAGTATTATTCTCTTTGGAATGTTTTTCTGGTATTCTATCAGTTTTCTGGCCTGCAGGAAATATAGTCAGTACAGGTGTTCTTACCCTATTATGTTAGTGAAAGTTGAAATCCTCTGGATTCTGCAACAAAATTGTGCACAGTGTTATCAAATACTGATGTGTGTTTGCAAAATTTGTAGGGGATGCTAAGAAAGACATCTTTCCTTGTAATGTCTCATAACAGTTCTAAAATAGTCTGGGTTAAAATAGTTTCAGTCCTCTATTCAGTTAGTTGATCCCGTTTCTGGTGAACTTGCATACATTGAAACTTCATTTGGAACATACTGAAGAATCAAACTTTTGAATTATTTCAAATAATTTCCCTCTGTGGGTTCCTAGTCAGCTTAAAGCAGCATCCTGATTTTGAAGAAAAAAATCAGTGATTTAACACCAAATAGCTTGTACATATACTGTTTCCACTCACTCAGAAATTCAGTTTCTGTTCTTAAAGGTAAAGGTGATTTTCCTATAAAGCTTAAAGAGGTTCTGAAAGGGAGATTTTTAGAATTCCAACTCTGAGTGAAGAATAGGATTGCAGCATCCTTGAATTTTGATAGGAATGAACCAAAAATAAAATACTTAAATTAAAATGTTGCTAGCTGCGTATTTCAGGTAGACTGATGTGTTCTGGTGAGAAGACAGAGTTGACTCTGTAGTTTTGGCAAGAGTTAGATAATGAATCTCAGCCTAGAGCTATGTTGGCAGGTCTTCCTTCTAAAAATGACAGAGTGATTGAAAGTAAAGGAATTTCCCCTAACCATGGACGGTAACTTAAGCACTTTCTTTTGGAAAATCATCACAATCAAGTCCCTGGTTACTTATGGTAATGGTGGCAATGAAAAGCCTTGAGGCTTCTTTGTTTCCTTCCTGTAAAATGCTGTTTGTCCTGAGAACCAGGAGTGTGTGAAAAGCATCACACTGAAACCTCCATAGTAGCCAGGGTTGCACTTTGCCTCTATCATCTTCTGTTCTTTTTCCTTCAGACTTGCAGCTAAGTTGCTTCAAATGCTTAAAATACAGAGGGGTGAATTTGGGTTAGCCTAGGGACATGGACTTCTTACAGCTTAAAAACTACATTTTTTTGCCATGTGAAGGTAGTATAGTATTTGAATATGGAAAGAGAGGAATTTAGCAATTTGAGCCAATCATTTAGTAAGAGCAAATAAAACTGATTTTATTATGTGTGTAGCTTTGGAATTTACTATTGGGCAAACCAACTAAAAACAGACTGAAGATTTGAAATTGTGACAGGGTTGTAGCTGGAGCAGCACCAACCTCACTGGCAAACTCATCAGGCAGTTCTTTTGCTGATACAGAAGGTGCTATTTGTCTGTCAAGTGTTATGCAGATTAATTGTCTGAGCTGGCTTGTCCTCTTGGATATTATTCTTTAATTTCCACAGCCCTCCCTCCCACAAACCCCCTGTCCCTATTAACATGGTTATTAGCGTCTTTTTTGGTCTATATGAGAACAAGTTCATAGACAAATTTCTCTTGACATATCCTTGTTCTCATATGTTTGGTACATAAATTCATTATCTCTTGCCAAGCTTTAGATCTGCCAAGTTCCCTCTGTTATCTCAATTTTCATTCCAGATTAAAAAAAAAAATGAAATGCAAAGCACAAAACACTAAAAATGGACCCTTTTATTTTAAAGGTTGTAAGCTTTGTCTCTTAGAGGGGGAAAAATAAAAATAAAAGACCACAGGAGACTTTGATATATATAAAACATCTGCCCAAACATCTCTAGCAATAATATCATCCCAGTGATAGTTCTTATTCTTGAATTATCTGTTCAACTAAGATTTTAAATTTGGGTTAGATTGCATTTTTTACTTTGTAAGGACAGCTAAGCCATATGGGACTGTAGGAGCAGGCTCTGTATTAGTGCTGGTGAGTAATGTGTGGAGTAGAAGATGGTTGAGAGTGATGTGGAATCCGGACTCATTTGTAGAGGTTAAACTGCAGGAACCTCTTTTATTTTCTAAAGCAGTCGTCAGGTGGCTGCTAGATTACCTGAAGGATTGGGAGGAATAGAGGAGTTTTGGAGTCTTGGGGTCATAGAATCATAGAATATCCTGAGTTGGAAGAGACCCACACAGATCAAAAATGTCCAGCTCCTGGCCCTGCACAGCACCAGCCCCAAGAGTGCCCGAGAGCATTGTCCAAACACTTCTTGAACTCTGTCAGGCTTGGGCTGTGACCACTTCCCTGGGCATCCTGTTCCAGAGCCCATCCACCCTCTGGATGATGAACCTTGTCCCAGTGTCTGGCCTGCATCTCCCCTGACACAGCTTCATGCCAGTCTCTTGGGCCCCATCACTGATCACCAGAGAGAAGAGATCAGTGCCTGCCCCTCTCCTTCCCAGGTTAAACTGTTTTGTTCCTTGTTGATTATATTAATGTTTGAGAATAATAATGTATAAAATGATATATATTAATGTTTGAGAAAAATAATACCTGGGGGCAAGAATCTGCTCCCATGTTTATTCACTACATTTATCATATTGTTTGGGTTCTTTTTTACTTTTTTTTCTTTTTTGTTTGCTTGGTCTTTTTAAAGCTAAATGTAAATATAGTAGACAAAAAAGAGGAAGTAAAAATTAGTAGAATAATGTAAAATGCGAATAAGGCAAAAATGGGGGCTAGGGAAAGAGCCTTTAAAATGAATGTTCAAGGTATGTAAATTCTGCAATTTATTCAATGAGGAAAGGTGTTGAATTGTGGCAGAAAGTTATCTGCCATTTCTGATTCATCAATTTAAGGACACGCAGGTGCTCAGATTTTTTAAAAAATATATAAAATTGTGGTTTTGGTCACTAGCTCTGCTTAAATGACAGCTGAAAGTAAGCTTGGATTCATGCTAGTGGTTTCATCCTCGTTTCTCAAAAATTCTTTTGCTTAAGTCCATATCGCTGACCTTTCCTCTTTACAGAAAATCATTTATGAAATATTAAAGCTGTGTGGAAGCCTTTGTAATTGCAGCTTCAGCAAGATTTGCAATTATGCAAGGAAATACTGAAATACATACCTGTGTGCATCTCATCTCTTTGATATGCAAAAGCCCTTTACTCTTGCTTTTATTAACTGTTACGCTTCTGTTTCTCACCTGCTTTTGCAGTGGAAATACATGAACCTACATGTCCTCCAGTGGTAGAATATGCTGTATATCTTTATATGAGCAGGCAAAAAGAGCATATTTAGACAGGTTGAAGGTGAAAAAGATTTTTATGCTCAAGTTTCTGATTAGACCATTATAGCAGCATCACTAATTCCTCTCCTTCCATTTATTGTCTTCTTTCCTCTGTTGTCATCAATGACCACTGTTGATTTGTTGACTCTATTAAAGTATTCAAGGAAGCCACAGGCCTGTCATTTTGGTCATAACCTTAATCTGTTTTCTCACCTTGGGAGAAAATGTGTTAATACAGTGTCTGTTTCTATAGAATGGACTCATTGAGAAAGTTCCTGGTGCAAATCTGCAATACATTTAGAAGGAAAAAAAAGGTTTTCTGAATCTTGATCATTTTAACAGATAGCAAGCTGTGTTTAGCTGGAAATTTTTATAAGAACCACACCAAACTAAGTAACAGTATGCAATTGCAATGGTACATTGTGTAGTAATTTTTGAGCTGGGTGAATTGCAGCTCCTCCTGATTTCTCTTAATCTCTGATTCCTTGTTATTTCTGAATGATTAAGCAAATAATTTATGCTAGCTTCTGCTTTAATTTACATCTCTGTAAAGCCTGTGTAACTTTATTGATTCTGGAATTGCTTTAGTTTTTAAGATAAGTAAAGGGAGGGATCACTCCTGCTAGCTGATTTGGAAAATAAATTGAACTTTTCCCCCCTTCCCCCTTTTTTCTTTATGCTTTACAAGATAAGTTGTATAGTTATCTAATTGCTTCTCATAATACATTTTAAAATTCTTCATATTGTGTATCATCTTACTTATAATAATTATTTCTAATTCTGAATAACCACCTGCTGTGCAAATAGGGCTTATTTTATGGAAAATGAAAACAGACTTGTTTGAGTTTTCTTACAGTTTATTTTTTGTTCTCTTATTTGGGGGAGAATTTGTTGGGTTTTTTTCTTGTACTTGAGAAACTGACATTGTGTTTTAGTTTGTATAAACTTCTTAAATTTAACTTGCATTTGCAAACTAGCTAAATTTGCATATTTAACTTAAAAATTAGCTTTTTTTCCCCAATTTTAGTATGTAGATATCTGGGTTTTGGAATAATCTCGTTCACAGTCAGGTAAATATCATATATCCCTGAGCTGCTCCTTTTTCATCTTATTTGAAAACAGTAGTGTCCATTACATGTGCTGGAATGTAAGAATTTCCTAATATTGGAAGATGCATTTTTGGTCCTTGTTTTATCTGTGTCAGTCAATCCTGCCCTTGCCATCTGAGACTTTGTGTGATGGTCAGAATAGCTGCAAGAGCTGAAGCTGCAGTTGAAGTGCTTGCCATCACTAAGTTGGCTGGAAAACTAAGTAGGCCAGGGTTGGTATCATTTGGCTTAAATGATTGGAAAAGATTTTTTTTTTATTCCTTTCATTTTTGGTGCCAGAGTTTCCTCTGTTGTGGAACTCCTCATTTATGGCCTGCAAATCTGGGAAGCAATCCTTCTGGTTTATTAATCTGTCTTGCCAGACACTGTGATCTAGTTATTAGAACAAAAGATGATGAAAGGAAATGTTGAGATTAAATTGTACTTTATGGTTACTGGAAGCTATGATGAATAAGAGTAAAAAATGTATATTCAACCAGTGGAAGAGATTACTGTTGCCTTGAAATAACTCCCTTTAATTTATCTGTAATATTTTAATAAATCTTTCCCATGCCAATGAATATTGGAATAGGAAAGATAAAATAAAGGAGAGGGTTATACTAACTGAAAAACAGGTGTCTTTGAAGCATATACTTTTACAAATTAAAATATTTGGGAGACTACTGTTCATCTGTTGGTTGTGTGTCATTTAGTGCAGTGAAGCTTTGATCTCTGGTTAGTGATCTTTAGCTGTGCTGTGATGCATTTAGGGATTCTAGGGATTTTTTTTTAATGGAACATAAAGGATTCTTTTCTTTTTTATCTCCTTCCTATCTTATTTATTAGAAATCATTTTCTATGAGGTATATGGGTAGTATTAATATTAGGAATGACTTCTAATGGAAAAATCCTACTAATGTGAAAAGATCATAGTGTTCACTAAAGAAAGGTTCAGTTAACTTTATTGATTTTGGCTGAAATGGTGCAATTCAATTCCACATGGAAGAGACTAAAATTGTCTCAGTTGCCTTTATACATATATGTAAGAGGACATTTTGATGACAGGATGATTAATGCGTGTGAAGGAAAAGCGTATGTTGCTTAAGTGGGCCAGATATCACACATATACATTGCAAGGTAATAAATGTGTTATTGTGTGACAGTCAAAACTCAGTAGTTTGTGGTCTCAGAATTCTCCCAAACTGGCTTCAGCTTCAAAAGGGTCATTGTAGTTCAAAAAAGTGGAGTCAATATAACTGTCTTCTACTTGATATAGAAATCTCTTCTGCCTCTGTGTTGATAATGAGGAATATTAGGCTTTTTGTTTTTTTGAAAAAAGCATATTGTTAATTTTTATTGCACTGTTACATATTTTTACAATACCTATTCTACTTTTTACCTGTGACTGTTGCATTATTTTTTAATTTATATGTTGGTATTCCAATGTGCATTATACCTATAAGTACAATACAAGGCTTATAAAAAAAGGAGAAAGAAAGAACCCACAGTATTCTTCAGTCAAGGAGCTTCTGCTTCTTGCCATTTAGCCAGTGCAACTGCTCTGAAGTAAGTGGAGTACTTGTTTGTAATGTTTCTTTTTTGCGATTACTACAATATAGTGGAAGTTAGCAGTTCCATTAGCACTTAATACATGAAAATACTGGCTTTTGTTTGCGTGACAGTTCTAACTGATCTAAACCAAGTGGCAAAATTCGTGTTAAATTTCATTGTGTTTTCATGGGTAGGATCTGAAGAGCACAGATCTTTAGGTAAGAAAATAAAATTGCAATATATTTCCTGTACCTATCTAATTTTATTAACAATAACATGGACACAATCCTGGGAATGACCCTGCTTGAACAGGGAGGTTGGACCACATGATCCACTGTGGTCTCTTCCAACCTTACCCAATCTTTATTTTGTGATTCTGCAGTACTGTGACCCATAGGGCAGGGAAGCTTTCCTTGCTAGGAAGTGCTTTTACTTGGTATTGCTGTCTCTGATGCACAATTTGCTTGTGCTGGAGAACCATAAGCCTAATTTGGGATACACTGAAGAAACTTGCCTCACAGGTCTTTGGCCCAGTATCTCTCATCTTTAAAACTCTCCCAGATCATACCAAGAATGCTGTTAGAGGAAAGAGTGTTAGTATTTTTCACCACCTCAGTTCACCATCATATTAATTTTCCATTGCTTGGAGTTGATGTTAGGTTTGATGTTGTCAGATGCCAGTGTAGCGAATGGATCCTTAGTAACTAATCCTTGCCACCTCCTTGAGAGGTGATTTGCTGTATCTGACAGATGGGAAAGCACAGGAGCGTGAGGTGGTTGCAGAGCCGGGATTAGAGTGCTGATGTCCCATGCTTCTGGTTCTGTACTCTGCACAACCACAAAGCCAACATTTCCTACCTATCTCCTGTTGCTCTCTTGGGGCAAATTCCTATTGAACATTATTAATAAGGACAACTGGGGAATAATCCTGTTGTCCTAGTTAGGAGGGAAGATGTTCTTTTCGTTCTGTGTTATTGTATGGAATTTAATGCTAACGGTCAGGAGACCTTAAATAAGTACATCAAACTGCCCTTTTGGTGCCAGCCTTTCTTCTTATTTAGCTTAGTCTAAACTGACACCAAACTTTGAGACCTCCTCTCCTCCCACAGTGGAGAGCCGCTGGGATTTTTTATACCACACATGGTTTCCCTCCTACATTTTCCTCCCATGTCAGATATTCATACCCCCTTTAATAACCAGCAGGGGGATCATTACATTGAGCTACTGCCAAATGCATAATGACTGCTGCCTTTGCCTTACACAGTCACTGCACTACTGATATCCAATTCAGCATTGTAAAGTGCTTAGGGCTACCTTGGGGATGTGCTATATTAAACCCAACTATTCTAAATCCTATTTAATACAAAGAGATTGGTGGTGGGGGAGGGGGGAGGGAGATTTAAAATTGTCATTAGTCACCTATTTTCAACAAGTAAAAATACCTGGTCACTTAGGGCCCAATTCTGTCGCTCTCAAGTCATAAATAGACCCCCTGATTTTCCTATGGGGTGCAAGGAGGTGGGCACTCTACTTGCCACAGATGGAGGGAGAATTAGGTCCTATAAAGCTGTGCCTGAGACAGTAAGTTTTCCAGAAGCTGATGGGAGTGAACGTGCTCATTTCTGAATTTCCTTTACAAATGTTTTACAGTGGAAACAGGAAAGCAGAAACATGCTTCATATCTGACTAAAAATAAAGGTACTCTTAAACTTGTAAAAGACAACATTTTTATTTGAGTGATATGACAGAGCTGCCACAGGAGTGTTACCTGCTATAAAGAAAGCTTAAGAATTATTACCTTTATTAGACCAGTGACACTGAGCTTTAGCCATACATTTCTAACTTCTGTCCCTCTACAGAGACAATTTTCTTTTCTTAAATAAACTGTCATGCTAGTGTTAATATATTGTTGGCTCCCTCATACTCTGAGAATACTGCTGATATAAAACATGTATATGTTAGATTGGTAATAGTATCTTTAGTGTAGCTGACTAGAACAAATGTGTTTCCCTCATGGCTGTGCTAATGTGATAAAGGAAAATTGGCTGTTCATCAGCTTTTGGCTGGGTAAAGACAGTAGAGATGGAACCACATTCTTTTTTATGCATTAATACCACTGAGAACTTTTCACTAGTTATATTTCATGTGCAGGCATGTTGTGCAAAGATGTTGTAAAACATGAGATAATGCTACAAATAACAAAGTAGAAAAGCCTGTATCTTTTATGATGATAACAGTCAAACACCAAATGACAGTAACAGGCTGTAAAAAATGTGATGCAGAAAAAAAATGCAATGTAACCACAATATATACGTATACTTAGGCTCTTGCAAATAGGGCATCAGATGTTTAGAGGGCTTTGTATTAAAATTAAATAAAGAAAATGTTGTATTTAGGTCATTGATGTGTCAACACAAAAGATAATTTAAAATGGAGAGATGTATTTTGAGCGGTGAAACTCATATGCAATAACTTTTTGAACAAATCTCAAGGCTTAGTAATTATGATAATAGCCTTCAAATTTCCATCAGTGGAAGGGCAATAAATATTCCTGTCTAAATTTGGGAAATATTGACTGAATCTGGAAATGGCAATAAAGCTCAGCATGCATGTGTATGTTTGAAAGTACAGTTTAAGGAGGAAAAATTCATTTGTACAATCTTGTGTGAAGCCAAAAAAAGGAAAAAAAAAGGCCAAACAAACCCCTCCATCTTATTTCATGTTTTCTTTCTTAAAATGCTGATAGACTCATGTTGCCCAAGGCACTGATGCTGATCATCTGAGCTCAGATTTATAGATAATTGTGTCCATTTATCTTGGTCTGAAATTTGAAAGATTTTATTGTCAGAGTAGTATTGTGTTTGCTTATATTGTGGTTTTCAAGCTGGTATTTTGTAAACTGGTAAATAAGTTCTGTCTTTCCTTTTTTTGTAACAAATTATTCTGGATTGTAAACCTTCTATGTCCTCACATAGGTATTGTTCTTATGGAAGCAATAATTCCAGGTTTATTTTCTTTTGATTGACGTGACTGTCAAGATGAGCTAAAGTGCTCTAGTTTTATTGGCCTTGATAGACATGATTCATCAGGCATCCATATCTGCAAAATTAAAATAATGCTCTGTAAATTGGCAGCAGCAAAATGGTGTTTCAAAATGTTAATGCTACCAAGTTCTCACATGAAAAAAGCTTTATGCAAGCTAAACATTGCTAAAACTCAACTAATTTAAATGTTTTTTTGCAAATAAACTTTCTGAAATTAAAATTTTCTAAGTCAAACTTAGTTTCTATAATAACTTCATTATTGGGAACCTGGACACAATACTTCTGGTTTTCATTTTGTGTGGGCCTGGATTTTTTGAATGAAAGTATTGAATTTAATGTAATGTAAGGCTGAAAGACACTCTCATATTATTAAACTTTTCCTAATTTTGGATAACTTAAATCCAAGCATTTCTAGTGTAAGAAAACCCCCACCTTTGTAAAAGCTCAGCATCTTGTGACTTTGTGGAGCTGGGAGAATGCCATAAAGTATTTCTGTGAATGTTAGCTCAGATTTAAAATGAATTGGCAGGAAAGGGAGCACTTGCAGAAAACAGTACCCTGGGGTGCTGGCTGAGTGCATATTCCTGGCCAAGGGTTCCCTTGATGAAGGGGAATTACCCAGTGGGTGTAAAGCCAATGTAGGCAGTTCCTATACTGTTCCCTTCAGCCCTTATAGGAAGAAGCATGCTGGGGTTGGGAGGTGTTTTGGGGGGTGTTAGAGGCCTGTGTTTGGTTATCCTGAGCATGGTGTGCAGCCCCTTGAGGCCTGTTTGAAGTGATGTATGAGAAGAGCTGTGACAGCTATAAGCCCGAAGTGGTGATGGAGCTGTAACCAGCCTTGTGCCTTGTGAAACACACCCACACTTCTTTTGCTCTCTTCTCCTCCATCTCCACGGGATCCCTGTGTTGTAGTTCCTTCTTTGATTTAACCCATGTGGAAATTTTATACTCTCTGCATGAGAGTGGTGATCTATTAATGAAAAAGAGGTAACTGCTTTCAGTAGGTGTCAAAAATAAAGACACACAGGAAATAGCCTGAGGTAATATTATCAATTAATCAGTGATAGACAAAAAATGTGGAGAAATCGAAGTGATTGCATGATAAAGCATGTGTTTGCCCCTTTACATTGATTCTATAGGTGCATCACAGCCGAATTAGTTTCTTCTTGAATGGTTGGGAAGACGATAGCACACCTTTTGATTCAAGGACTCTTATGGGAACAGTTGCAGATACTGATGCTGATGGTACTCTGCAAATTGGACAAAGCTTCACAGGTAAATCTTGTAGTATTTTAGTGGAATGCACTGGAATAGTCAAAATAAAACATGCATGATGTGGTTAAAAGAAACGTGTGAGTGATTTTAAGTTATCTGTATGCTGAGAAGTAATACCTTACTACAGAAGAGAATTCCTATTGTTCAATCAGCTTTCTGAAAAGATTTGCAGAAAGACAAATTATGATCATCTACCAAACACCTATCTGTTCCTTTGTGCATATAGGTAGATTTTCCTGAATTCTCTAAAACATGTATGTAAAGTGACTTATTCCAGTAATTTCTGCCCATAGTTTTGCTGAGTAAATATAGGGAACTGTTTCAGAATGGAATTGTGCATGGCCACTGGACTACACTCTTCTCTCTGCAGAGTCAGGAACAGAGCCGAAGGTTTCTGGCTGGCTGTGTTCTTCAGTTCTATCAATACTCATGTAAACCATGGCAGAATGAGAATCAGCCCCTAGTAATGCCTGAGTTTTACTCTTCGTCTGCCTCTAGAGTTGTATATGTACTATATCATGACATGATCACTGAAGAACACTGGGGGATGTTTTGTTGCTTTTCACTAATTTTTGGCTCTGCAGGTGTAAGAACACTGGTTATTGCTCTTCAGGAACATGCATAATTTGAAGATAACTTCTAAATATATGTCACATAAACAGATTTATTGTGACTTTGGGCAGGAGAGTATTCTGTGCCCCATTTCTTAAAGGTTGTGTTTGGAAATGTATTTTGTTGTGGTTTTGATTCTGAATGCTGGATAGCTAATAATCATGTAAAAGAAAGGAATATTTTAAAATGCTTTTTATCTTTATTGTATAAATTGATAGGTACAGTTGTACCTACTGTATCTCTTCTCTAATTAGAGGTGGCACATGGATTGGCTCATTACTTCTGTCTAATGACCCGATCCCTGTGCCACCTCTCTAATCAGAAAAGAGATAGGTACAAAATGTTCTTATAAAGTTATTATAAATCATTCTTTTTTATCAAAAAAATTAAGTCACTGCCCTCTATAGTTTTGTCCAGGTCCAAGATGGTTTCATTCAGGAGGGGTAATTGTGCAAGAGAGATTTCTGAGTGCTGAATCAAAGGTGCTCTCATGCAGTGCAAAGCTGCCTTCTGCTCAGTAGATTATCTATAGTATATTTCCTTAGGTTTAGAGCAATTTGTTGGAAGAATGCAAGATTTTCGATTTTACCCAGTGGCACTTACAAACAGGTAAATAACTTTTATTTTTGTAACAAAATAAGAGTATGTTGAGAAGGAAGTGTAGATAACGATATGCTTATTTCCCAAGTGTAGCACTTTTCAGATGTTTCCTATAGATAATTGCTTATGATTCTTATGATGTAGTTTCCTGAGCCTCATTTCAAAGATTACCTCTAATAAAAAAAAAATCTTAAGTTAAAATAAATTTAACAATTTTGAACAGTTGTATAAATAGGCTTGATGTATGTAGTGATGTATGTAGTATATATGTAGTGAAACAAAACACTGTGATAAATATGTGCTCTTATTTGTTGTCCTTGCTACAACCTGACTTAGAATGTATTCTGCAGAGAGTAGATCCAGTTGCTAGATTTCAATGCTTATAAACTGTCTAGGTGTTACCTGCTCATCATAATTCTGTCATAATAGTGTGTGCTGATAAGCTTAGTCCTGGTGGATAAGACTTGCTAAACTTCCTCCGAGCTGCCTCCGTGTGAGCTGTAGGGCAAAGAAGGGAGCACAGCAGACTGGTGTGGTTTTGGCCACTCAGATACCAGTGATGCAGATGAGGAGGACAGGCTTTCCAAAAGTGATGAGCATGCTGGCTTCGTGATTGGCTCCCTGTGCTTAGCTGTTGCTTTCCTCTGGTTTTACTTTCCCATGGTATCCGAGCTGGGTATTCTTGGTGCTCCCCTGCCCCAAGGTGCCATTGTCCCTTGCTCTCCAGATGAGATTGTCACCATAAGCCACCAATGACTTAGCTCCTCAACCCACAGAGCCCTGGGCAATTGCTTTGACTTCCTCTATTCCTAAGGCCAAATTAGTGTTGCCACTGCAATTTCTGCTGCCCTCCAGCCTCCCTTCCTAGCACATTACAAAGAGATGTTACCTTTGTTATCCAGCTCATGCTGGATTAATCCAGTCATTTCAGGCTGGCCAGAAGTAGTCAGGTCCTATTTGTCTGTGTGGTGCTTCTGGGGAGGCTGCACACAATGACACTCGGGACTGCAGACCTTCAGGCTACTTAATGATAGTCTTTCAATAAGATGTAGAGCAGTTTTCCTCGGAGCTCAGCTGTCTGCAGGACATTATGATGAGCTGAGCTCCTGTGAATTGGAAGTATTAATGTGAATCTGAATTCCAAGTTTTATGAAAATCACGCTAGTTGTATTTCTCAGAGCAATGCTTGTCAAATCTTTTGAACTACAATTTAGGTCAGTGAAATGAATAAAGCTTAACAATTGAAAATTACGGACTCTTTTCACCTACTGATGTCTTTTTAGATTTAGTTTTATATTCACAAATAACTTGGTTCAAAATATTTGTCTGGGATAAACTGGGAAGAAAAGTCTTGCCTACATACCAATTAATTTAAGGCTATGGACATGTAAATAGTCCTGTAACTATGGGTTCTGTGGAAGTTGTAGTGGCAGCTAACAAGTATTTTTTTGCTTAATAAGCACACAGAATTATGTTCTTATTGATAAAGTAGGAAAATGAGAAAAGTAACAAGGTTTAAATTTAAAAATTCAGTCTCTTCTAGACTCAGAAAACCCTTCCTTTATACCAGCAATGAGCAGATAAAGAATTGTCCATGTCATCCATATATCTGCTTGCTTGCCTGCCTGCCTACCTACCTTCATATCCATTTCAGTTGCTGATGGCGGAGGGGATTGAAGTATCTCAGTGATTTGACATGACTTGGTAGATTGCAGTTTAAAAAGTGGGCATTTTTATTAAAATTAGCTAAAAGTGGAAATATTTCAATCCAGGTTTCCTAAGGTATAATATGATATTGTTCAAGCTGGTCTTTTGGGAGGATTTGAGTGCAAACATTGAACTTTACTGTGGTTACAGGCAGTATATTGATACTATGTGTGTTTAAGAGCAGGATCCAGACTGCTGATTGGGGTCAGACAGGATAAAAAGTTAGGAGTTTTTCTCCTTGCATCTATGGCAGGATTCATCCTATCTAGCTTTAGACATCCCACCAAAGAACTTATTTCCCTTGCTGTCCTGTGTCTGAAGAACTCCATATATGTGGAGCAATGAAAGGAACTCCAGAGTGGTTCTTCACAGATATTTTTGAAGATGATTATTGTTACCATTGATAATGTAGAGGCCTTGGGGGGAGGCTTCGCTCCGGGCTGAGTTCCCCATTTTTTTGAGCTTAAATCAGGAGTTTAGGGCTTCTACTATATTCTAGACTGAATTTTATCTATGAGCCTAGATGTACAAAGTGATATTCTTTTTGTCATGTATATAATTACTATTCTCTATGCTGTGACAGAGATATTTTGGAAGTATTCTCTGGAAAATTCCCTCATCTTCATACCCAGTCTGAGTGCCGCTGTCCTGGAAGTCATCCCCGAGTACACCCTTTGATACAGAGGTACTGCATCCCTAATGGTGCAGATGATACCACTAATGACAGGGTGCTGAGGCTGGATGCAGAAGCCCATCCTCTCTACTACATCAATGATAATGACATTGGGACCACCTGGATTTCATCTGTGTTTGCTAATACTGCAGGTCTGGATCGTGGTGTTTCAATCACATTAGATTTACAAAATGGACAGTATCAGGTAATGGGAAGATGCCATTTGTCCTTTATTAAAACAAAACTAAGAAAAGATTTTTGTAGATATTACGTTGCAGTTTTGAGCATATTCAAACCTTATGCTTTAAAATGTTATCCTTAGAGGACCAGGAAGAAGGTTTCCTTTATTGGCATATAACAGTGCAAAAGGCAACAGAATGCATTGTGGTTCTTGACATTCTCTTTTGATGTGCCTGTTTTAATAAGCTGTAATCTAGAGTGAATATGCAAGAGTAGATATCCTGTGTGAAGGCACCAATATTTAGAAACTGATTGTTGTCTTTTAACTCCACTTTTGTAAATTTAAACTTTAATTTTAATTTCTATTAAAACTTAAGGTGCTTGTTTCATATTTGCTGGTAGAAAACTGACTGCAGAAAAATGAAATTTAATGTATCAAAAGCCCATTGATATATTAGAGGGTGTTCCTATTTGTAGATGTTCTGGAGGTGATAGATTAGCCTCCCAAGGAGCATGAAAAGAGAAAATGATAAGCAGGTATAGTTATTGAAGAGGCCATATTGCTCCTAACCCTCCTCTAGGCTGTTGAAGAATGTCAAGATGTCTTGGAAAGAGGGACATATATCAGAAGTGGGGCTGCATTCACAATAGAGTATTCACCAAATTTCAGTATATTCTTGCTGGCTTTTTTTTTTTTTTTTTTTTATTAATGTTGAGTAGGGAAAGAATGAGATGACAGGTTTTGGCTACATATGTAAACATTAGTCATTTAGTTAAAAGTGATTTCAAATGTATGTGAAATTCTTGGCTTTTGCTTATTTGATACACACACTTCTGCTTAAGCAGTGTGCTGAGGGAAGTGCTCTTGGAAACAATACAAGTGTTTGATGAGAATCTGAGCTAAAAATATGGAGAATTAAAAAAAACAAAACCAACCTTATCTGCTATCAGACAACTTGTCAAATGACAGAGTTTCAGCTTTCATTTTTACCAAGTTAACATTGCTGTAACAAATCGTGGACCTGACTTTGCAGTGCATTTTCCAACAGTCTTTGAGAAAAAGTGAAGTTCTGATGGAATAGTTCAGTAATTGTGTGATAGTGTCTGAGAGATCAAAGAGCTTGTTCAACAAAAAAGGTTCTCTTTGGCTTTTGTTGGGAATATTTGGGGTGAAATATGGCTGCTTCTGTCTGTGAGTGGTAAAACAGACTGTATAGTTACATTAAAAAAAAGGTTTAAATTCTCATTGTTTTACAACTTAGTTATTAATATCAGTTCATCAATTTGTTATCTTCTTGTAGGTATTCTATATTATACTGCAGTTCTTTAGCCCACACCCTGAAGGAATAAAAATTGAAAGGAGAAAAAGAGATGATCTAGAATGGGAAGACTGGCAATATTTTGCTAGGAATTGCAGTATTTTTGAAATGGAGAACAATGGATCTCTGGAAAAACCAGACTCTGTCAACTGTCTCCAGCTGCCTAGGTATGAGTGGGTATTATCTGCATGATACAGGTGCTTGGAACAGGTAACATCCTGACACTGTTCATTGCTATGTCGCAATGAGATAGAATCTTTTAATTTGATACACTCATTTGTTGTGGACTCCTGAATGCATAAATGACCCTAAACATGACCTTTCAGCTCAAGATTGCCAAAAAGTCTTCTGTCATTTTTTATCAGATTTTAGTCATTTGTGAGTGTGAGCCAATTGATTCCTCTGTAATTTTTTGAGGTGGAATTTCAAAATTATATGTGTTAAGGTCTTGATGGCTATTGCCAGTAGAATTGCAGAACACTGAGAGGATAAATGGAGGAAGGTACTGATACAACATTGTTCTAAACTATGTAGTGAATGTGAAAGTCTACCTTCTGGTCTCTGGGAGGGAAACTTGATCTGAAGCTTAGGAAAGAGGCTAGACTGAAGTACAAAGGCCAGTCATTCAACCCTGCTAGTGTTATGCAACGCATGTAAGAAATGGGCTGAAAATGGAATCTTCAATCTTTCTCATCTTGCTAAGCAAGAAGCAATATAAAACTGTGGGAAGAGGCGCAAGGAGGATTATTACCATTTAGAAATATGTTGCAAGCCCTTTTACTGTCAATTAACGTGTGAAAATTTAAAGCTATATAATGTATAAAATATATGTTTCATAAATATAGTTTATAACATATATAGTAGTTAATATGTTACCATAGTCCATACACACATACATAAAATTCAACTTATACCACTACATATATTCAACTGCATTATCTCTTTCCTGAGTTCAGATGCCAGTCAGTGTTAGGCTTGTTTAGTACTTGGCTGGAAATCGGTGAGAAAATACATTACCAGGTGCTGTAGGCACTTTGCTGCTTTTTTTTTTTTTCCACTTTTGCTACCTTTCTAAGACTTTTCAAGTGTCAGCATCTTTGTTCTCCAAGAGTTCAGAATTCTGAGGAGAGGAGCATAAGGTCATTTGAGTTACACCACTTTTCAGCAAAGGAATCTGAGCTTTATTGCTGATCTTTGAAGCAGAGGGTAGAGGAAAAGGGAAATATCTTAAGTAAGACAAATGTTTTTGGATAAATAACCCAAGTGAGGTGCAATACACTTTCAGCCCAAAAATAGGTATTTGTATAATTTTAAAAAGAACCGAGGAATTAAATAAGGACTGTTTCCATAAATGTTTTCTAAGCAGCACAGTTTCTCTTTTTCAATTAAAATGTAAATGATAACAGGAAGTGATACGAATGAATAAATTTTGGGTACAGCTGATGTACAGAAAGCTTTAAATGATAAGACATATATTGGTGAATATTCTGTGTGCTCAAAGAGGAGTTTCTGTTGAAACAAAGCTCCAAATTTATGTCAGCAGCGTAACAGAGTTCCCTGGAGGATTTTATTGTAAAGCAAAACTTGTTTCTCTCTCTTTCTCTCATGCCCACAAACTTGTAAGTGCCAAGACATGTCCAGATTGTCCGTCCAGGATTTAGACACCAGTGTCCTGGTGGCCTCTCCAGGATTCCCTGGGTTTACATGAAAGACAAATGACCTTGGTTTTGAAATCCTTGATGGTTCTTGTTTTGGTGATCACATGCTAGTACTGAATGGACTCTTTTTTGTGTCCTTTAGGAAATGAAAGTGATTAAAGTTTTTGTTTCTCCATCCTGTACCACTTATGTAAGTTAGGAGTTGCTCACTGTCCTTTATCCCCTATCAGAGGCTTGAATCTTTGCTTAGTCTGAATATTGGCTGACCCTTATTTTAGAATCTCCTTTGTTTTCCTGGTTTCCTGAGAAACTGCATGTAGATGCCCTAAAATTGTGATGACCTGCTTATCTAGTTGCCATCAGCCTTACAGTGTTTCTGCTGTTCCTTCTGATGCTTCCATACCAACATGATGTTGTTTATCTGCCATTTGGACCTGTCTAAACATTTCCATTACAGTTCTATACTGTATATGCAGCAATGGAAGAAATATAAAGTATATTTTCGTTTTCTGTGGAGAGAAAGAGAAGACATAATCACCCAAAGAAACAGATTTATTCTACTGAGATTTTTGCAAAGCACTGACCTGGATTGGGAGCACAGGAAATTCAAAGATCCTTCACGAAGACAGAAGAGCAGTCAGGACTCAGCAGACCTAGTCTAACTAGAAATCTCATCTTTCAAAAACTGACATATTTTGAAGTGACATTTTTTGAATGTTGCATGTCAGGTTCCAGGTGATAATGTGGGATACCTATTTTTAATGATCTCATGTAGATGTGCAAATAAGCAGACATTCTTTTCAGAGGCTAAACTCTGCCTAGTGCATAGAACAATATAACATGATTCATGCCAAGTTGTGCAAGTCTACAGTTTGTATCTACTTGTTTACTCACTTTTACTTGAATTCTCAAGACTGTCCTTCGTCTTCCTTGGCTTAAATATGCAGTTTTACTCTCAATCCTGTTGCTTTGCATTAAATTATCTTGCACTTCACTTGCTGGAAGGTGGCATATGTTTCTAACTCTGCTCAGATGAGCAGATGATACAGTCCTGTGACTCTGAAATTCAAAATATAACAATTGTTTCTGTATGGTTTTTATATATTTTTACATGTTTAGCAGGTATATTACAAACAATTTTAGGCTATTCATTATTGTAGTAGTTGTCTGAATGATTTCCTTATGGTGGCTCAAGCCTAGTTTGTGTTTCTCAAAGACAGTGTGTTAAACTTTTTGAAAATGTGTGTAGATGACGCTGTATCAATAACACTTTAATCATATTTTAAAGTTGCCTGCTAAAGGCTTTAATTTTAATTGGAAACTTTGGGTCTGGAGAAGAACATGGTAGTTTAGGACAAAACATATAGGGACATATAGACATATAGGGAACATTTCCCCTTCTTGAATTCTGGTGACTGAGAATCCACTGACATAAGAGTTTTTACCCAGAAAGCACAGAATTACCATTTACAGTTGAGACCCTCGCTGAGAAACAGTATTTTAGGGGCTAGAATCTGTAAAATTTGTAATATTTTGAGTTTAATTTCTTTTCCTCTCCATTTAAACAGCTTTACACCCTATTCTCGTGGTAATCTAACTTTCAGTGTCCTTACCCCGGAACCAAATCACCGACCTGGTTACAATGATTTTTATAATACTCCATCTCTTCAAGAATTTGTAAAAGCTACACAAGTGAGGATTCATCTCCGTGGCCAGTACCACACTAATGAACCTTGGGTAAATTTTAGGCATAGGTACTATGGAGTTAACGAAGTTACAGTCAGTGGAAGGTAAGTGTTCCGTGACTTTTCCCTCATCAAGCACTGGCTCTGACTGTTACAGCTCTGCACAGCATATAAGGACCTGCCTAAAATTTGATCACCTTGTTTTGCTTTTACATGTATGATTGAGACAGGAATTTGGTCTGAAGCAATGTATGAAGTTGGAAATGATTGGTGTACTGTTTTGTAAAATTGTTTGCTCACATTTTATTTTAAAATGAGTTATACTTATTACACATCTGTCAAAAGCAATCCTTTCCTTGGAATTACCAATGCCTCTAAGCAAAGGCTTATGACTGAAACAATGGCTTGTGCTTTATTTCAGTAACTCTTCCAAGCTATAGATTCCCAGACCTGGCAATTTTAACAGTCAATGCAGAGCTTGTTCTTTGTTGTAGTTGGTGTTTTCCTTTCAAAATTGGGTAGCTGTCAGTAAAACTGTTGTATTATCTGTGACTGACAACTTTATTGTATATAATAAGTGTGCTGTCTTGTGAAAGGACTAATTATGCCTTGTAAATAATATGCAAATTTGGCAATGAAATAGTTTCCAAGAAGCATATGGTGCAAATTTGTAAGTATTGCTATTCCTGAAATTATTTTGGTAGTTTTCATTTTGAGAGAAAGCACCCTGTTAGAAGTCATGTTCACTTTAAATTTTTCTATCTTATGAATATATTTTGATTATTGATTTAGATGTATTATGATGATGCATTTACTAGAACAGCTTTATCTTGGTGATGATGTAACAGTAAAATAATTTCAGCTGTAGTTTGCAAAGCTATGCCACACCTCCAAAAGAGCAGCCCTTCAGGTAGAGTGGTATGGTTATTGACTATTAATTAAGACATATATAGATTTTATTTTAGTAAGAAATGGGCATTTTAACAGAGATAAAATGGGTTAAACTTCAAAATTATTCCTGACTTGGTTAAGATTTCTTGAAAAACTAGAGCCGCATGGGAAGTTTTAATATTGATGAATAATTGTAATTTATTTAATACAATTTTACATATTAATTTTACATATTGAAATACAATTTTCATTCTCTATCATATAAGGCAAGAGTAGCTCTACTTCATGCTGGTTTTTATTTTCTTGAAAAGCAATTGTTAATGCTTAAAAATATATTGAGTGAAGTAGTCTTTCGTAGTTTACTGCACCTAAGAACATTATCTTTGGTGAAATTTATTTGTTCTTAATGAAGAACCAGACTATGTAATACACAAAATTGACTTTGTGACTGTGTAATATATATTTGCACATAATGTGTTTTCATGTTTTAACTTTTGACACCACCTGTTGTTCTTTCAGGTGTAATTGCCATGGCCATGCTGATGATTGTGACACAGCTATGATACCATACAGGTGCCTGTGTGTCAAGGAAAGCTATACAGAAGGAAATAACGTGAGTCTCATCTTTGTCTGTCTGTGCCACCTATGAACAGCCTCAACACTGGGATTTCAGTCCTGGGAAAGAGTGTGTAAATGTGTGTGTTAATGTAGGCCTGTCTTTCAGATGGAAACTTTCTGTAGCAGATTTGCATCAGTTAAGGAAACAGAGGTATTCCACTCTCCACCCTCACCAAAATCCATTCCACCACAGACCATTAGGAGTTTCGTGTTCAGGGATTTGATTTCTTCTTAGAGATTATGCCACTTCCACAGACTAGGTGCAAATCTGAGATTAGACTGTTAGCATTTAATAAATTTATTTCAATTTATTAAAGATTTATTAAAGCTGATTATTAAAGATTTAATAAAGATGTGAGCATTTAATAAAGCTAGCGAGAGCCCTGTAGGGTGAATGTACTACTCCATGGTAATTTTAGTCTGCTCCTATGGACTCCAGACGATTTAAATAGGTGGAATGCAGTAGGCAAAATCCTGGCGTCCAGCTTCCAATTTAGTTTCATTTGAAAGGAAACAATTCAAGTGGTCCATAATGTAATCCAAAGCACCATAAATGCAAAATTATAATATTCATTTGTGATTCTAACAGTTTTATAATTCTTGGCTATGGAAGAACCAAAATGGGGTTACTGTAAGTCATGGTATTCTAGATAAAGATGTAGAGGAGAGCTCAATGATACCACTTCTCACTTATTTCATGCAGCCTTTGGTTTTCTTGGAAGTGGTTCACATACAACTTAACAAAAACAGAACCATGATGTATGAGTAAAAAAAACTTGCTCAGAGAAAAGATTCCCTAGATTAATTATTTATCTCAAAAGAAAAAAAAAAAAGGTAAAGAAGCTGAGGTTAAGAAAGAATGAGTTACATCAAAGGAATGAATCCCTCAATCTTACTGAGTGTTAGATTTCCATTGTGAGTACATGTTGTTTTCCTTGCTACATTTATGCTTTTTGGAAATAGCCTTTCTAAAAATTAAGGAAGGATTATGTAGAATAGCAACAGCAATAGCAAAGGGGAGACTAATCACACATCAAGAAAACCCCCAAGCAGTCTGTGCTTGCTGGAACAGAGTGAGGAGAAGTAATTTTGGATAAAGTGCTCATGGTGGTGTGAAAGATCTTTGTAAAATTTCATAGGGGATCTAAGTTTTCTCACTTCTTAAGCAGAAGCGTAGGATCTACAGTCTAAATGGGACTTGGAACAGGAATATCAAGTTTTTGGATGGGTCAAATTAGAAAAAAAATTCAAGCTGACAGTGTCCCTTTAATTAGAACACACATTGTGAAATGTTACTTTGTAAGGATTAATTATAAATATTTAATAAGATCTGGAAGTTCACCAAGCACTCTTGCAAGACTTATGCTACCTTGTGAAAACAAACCAAATACATTTTAATGATGTATCTGCCTTATCAGATATTTCCTGTCAATGTTAATGGGTTGTTCCACTGAGTGTCACACATCTTTGATTTGGCATATATGCATTGTAACTATAATTCAAGTGCTTGAATTAGCTTTATTAATTCAGAGTACAATAAGGATGTTGTTTAATTATTTTTCTCATTCTTTAATAACCATGTCAGTATCTATTAAATATGAAATAAAATAGCAGTAATAAAATATAATTAGTATTTGGAAGTATATCACTAATTACTTCGAATTTTATCAAAGGTTTACATGGAATCCAAACAACTTAAAAATATTTTTTGGAGTTGTGTTTTTTTTTCTTTTTTTTTTTTTTTTTTTTTTTTGGTAAGGCTAACACTTAAAACAAAAATCCATCCTGATTTTTGACTATCACTGGCAGTGATAAAACTCTGTCTGATAGATTTGCACTTGTTTCTTTGGCTCCCATCACAGTGAATTAGGAACTGTAAAAAAAATTTTTTTTTTGTTTTTTTTTGTTTTAGTAAGCATTTGATGCAGAAAGTTTCCAAATATAACTTTTTTGGTAGAGAAAAAGAAAATATTTTGGAGAAGAAATAGCATTATCAGCAAGCAGTCTTTTTCTAAGTTCTGTGCTAACAGTAGGCCACCACAGATGAAGGGCTTCAAGAAATTTTTTGGCTTTAGGGTGGGTTTTTTCAATATCTCGTACTAGAAATCAGAGATCCTTGAAAAGTTTTTTACATATGGCAGAGTATGTCCTTGTCAGGTTTACACTTAATACAGCTAAAATTACTATCTTGAATTTATCTGGCATATACATCTGGCTAGCTGTTGTGCAGCATAACAATACCAGAAATGAAAAATCTGCAGCAATTCCAGAAATGAAAAATCTGCATAACTATTAGAAATAGAAATCTTAGTTTATGTATTTGCATCACTGTGTTATGAAATCTGACATAACAAATATCTTTTTTTTTTTCCTGAGTTCCATTTTGGTGAAGGATGATGATGAAATATGTTGCTATGAAATCTGACATGATGGGAAGAAGGGGTTGCTTAAGAATGATTTGCAAATGTTGAGGAGACAGATTGTGGAAAAAGAGGAAATTAATCCTCACAAAGTTTGTCTCTCATTTTATGACAAAAATGTCCAGCTTCTTCATTTACAAATTGTTCTCTGAATACCTTGGGTTCAGCTTTGGGAGATAGCTCTGCCTTTTACAAATGGAAACTGAGGGGCTGAGAGTGGAGTCCAGATTTTGGTAACATTTGTATGCAAAGATTAATTTTTAGACTCGAGTAAAAGAATGTTCAAAAACTTTGCAAGCTGTCACATGATGAGCTGGAAACAGCCCGTGAAAGAACAAGACAGTCAACCAAGGTTAGCCTTACATTGCAACCTCAGAGCCTCATTTAAATCAATCATACAGGACTTAATAAATGGCAAAATATATAGGAATAATTATAGAAATCATAATAGAAAAGAAAGTTGAATATAAATAAAGCCACTCTGATAAATGCTTGAGAAGATATGAATGGAAGTGAGAGACTGACTGGCTGCAGTAAAGGATTCAAGTGTTCAGAGTTTTCCATAATGGTTTTAAACATCCGAGGTCTGAAAACTGGATATGGCATGTGTTGATTTATAAGAATTGAATAAATAAGACTTTTTATATTGTTACAGAAGAATATATGTAAACCTTAGTTAAAGGTCAGTCTATATCATGTTAGATGTTGGAATTGTTCATAAATAGTACATGAGGCGCTGTAAATATTAGCTACATTATTCTCAATAACAAAGAGTTCTCACTTGGAGAAACAAGTAAGCCAGGAAAAAATGCACTTTTTGGTACAAGGAGCATTGGGATGGAAACCCATAAGACACCTTTCATTTCTATTCTGTCTTCCTTGGTCCCTTGGAGTCACTTAGTGTTCTAATTTTGGTTGTGGATTTTTTTTCTTCCCCTAGTAAAACCTGGCTTTTAAGTCTAAAAGCTCTTTGATCATTGGGGAGTTCACAAGAGACAGATGTAGCTCACGTGTAGTCTTGGTGGATATTCAAATACTGTAGTGAGGGTGCTGGTAAAAGCCATGAGGAAAATTAAGACTTTGGAGCATGGCAAAGCTATTTGGAATAGATATTCCCTAGAAGCTATATTTATTTGGCTAAGGAAACGGAATGGAGTGAAAGCATAGTGGATGGATACAGAAGGGGATCTGGTAGGAAGGAAAAGATTGTATATGATTAATTATCCCATTACAGTCAACACTTACAGGGCAGCATAAATAAACATGGGTGTTATACATAATGGAGCTTTTCAAAGACAAGTCAGCATTTCAAAATGCCTGAGAAGGTGGCATTCTAACCTTGCTGTCACTTCATCAGATTTTAAAATTGTGTACTTTTGATAACGTGTATTACAGAAGCATATGTATAATTATTATTGGTGTGTATGTATATTGCTTATTGCAACTGAACTTCCAGGATGGGCTGCAAACTTCTACATAGGTTACAAAATGGAAAAAAGGAATTAATTCGAGTTAAAATTTTATCTATCTATCTATCTATCTATCTATCTATCTATCTATCTATCTATCTATCTATCTCTAAAAGAATGCCACTGAGAGGCAAGCAGCAGGATACTTAAAAAGTGTTGGAATAGAAGGTTCTTGTTAGTCATGAATGATTGCAAGTTTTAAAGTATTGTTACTGTTGCTGTCTGAAGTATTTCTTTGGATATTTGTTGACTATTTCTTCAGAGGCACTGTCCTCAGAATTCTTAGGGCATAAAAATGGACTTGGTGCATGAAGGCTTTGGCTCAGCTCACTGCTGGTCTTTCCATAAGTATGCTGGATTCAGGAATTTTGAAGTTAAATTTTTAACAATAATTTTAGTAAAAAAAAAAAATCTTGAATTCATTGTTGGAAATCAGTTTTTAATCACAGTTTTAGATTAACAAATTGGGCCAAGTTAGGCTTGGTATTTTGGCCACCTGGCTCCATGTGATGTTCTCTCAGAAAACTTTTCATAGATGGTGAGAAGGTCAGATACTATGTATCAAGAAGGCATGTTTGTTATTGGCTGTGGGGTAAACCATATATTTAAGATGTTTTCTCATGGGCCTAGATGTAACTGAGAATAAGGACATCTGCATGTTTCTGGGTGTTACAGTTACAGAGAAATGTTGGTTTTGTTAAGCATTAATATCCTTTGTAAATCTACTGCTAGAATTTGCCATAGTGTTTTGGAAATTTTATGTGGAAATTTTACAAATCTATGCCATTTTACATGTGGTAGGCAAGAACCAAATCTCTCGATTTGTAATTCTCAACTACCATGTTTTGGACAAATGCGGAGTTTAGATTTAGTGAATGCAGATTTGAAGATGGCAACAATGTACACCATAGTACTACCAAACATGAAAGTTCAGCCCTGGAGGTCTGGAAGTTAAAAGCAATTCTTTACCTAATACAGGTGTGACAAACAGCAGGGTGAAGTTGGGGATCCAGTGCCCATTTTTATTGCATGCATGTGTGACAACTGCTAGAAAAACAAACGTTTCACACTCATTGCCAACTTCTGAATGACGTCTTTTTGCCACGGAGGTTGTAGATGGGGGGAGTCAATCTCTTCTCCCAGGTAACAAGTGATGGAACAAGAGGAAATAATCCCAAGTTGGGCTAGAGAAGGTTAGATTGGATATTAGGAAAAATTTCTTCAGTGAAAGGGTTGCCAGGGATTGGAACAGGCTATGCAGGTATCACTGTCCCTGGAAATCTTTGAAAGCGTGTAGATGTGACTTTCAGGGATGTGGTTTAGTGGTGAACCTGGCAGTGTAGGGTTAATAGTTGAACTTGATGATCTTAAAGATCTTTTCCAAATTTAGTAATTCTATGATTCTTAAAAGTATTGCCAAAGTTTTAAAAGTCACAGAACAAGAGGTGTTTCAGAGGCTCCTTGCTATGTAATCAGATGCCATCTTTTTCTCTCATACTCCTTCGTGCTTGTGTGTCATTTAACAATAGGTGCAAGCACAGGTGTGCATAAGTAACTGATCCAAGATTAAATCTGAAATGAGATGATGAATGCTTTCAGCTGCTGTGTGGCTGGCCATGCATAAATGGAAACTCAGGGCTGGCAGGTTGTTAGCTATTCCTGCACTGTTTTCCTTTCAAGGAGGACGTATTTCCATGGACATGCTGGGAGGAGGGAGCTGCATGAGCTGGATAGCTTGGCTGGTAGCTTGTTTCTTTGTTGTGCTTCCCAAGTTGTGCCATGCCTGAATAAACCCTCTTGTCTCATATTGTTGGGTGCTGATTTTTCTCAATGTGGAGAAAGAGGGGACATGGATGTAGATGAGGGAAGGACTTGAATAAGTTAGAGCTGTGTAACTTGCAAAGAGTTAGGGTCAAGGTGTTGCCCTTAGTGCACTCAAAGTGAGATAATCACAATTAGGCAGCAATTGCTCTGATAAACAAAGGCCAGAATTCAAGGTCTCAGGTGAAACCCTGCTAATTTTCATCCTGAATACTGCTTTTTTCTCTCACTGTGGTGACATTGTGTGTTTTTGGTTTGTTTTTAACAGATAAGAAAAAGGTGCAGTTATTATTGCTACCATATTCTTTACTTTTTATTTAGCATATTAAAACTAAATTTCAATAGATAAATACTTGTAATTTCATTTTCTCTCCCAAATGGCTTTTGCTGTAATTTGTGACTGGTCTGCAATTCTTGAACTGTCTTAAACTTATGATTTTTAATTCAGATTCTTTTACACAGAGACGATACTTTCCCAGCACCAGCAATGAGTGAAACAGTTTAGAAACTTCAGTACAGTTTCCTAGCTTTCAGTGTATAATTGATATAGACACACTAAAAAATAACAAATAATTATAATAATGCTTGGAATAACAACCATGAAGATAAGCATGCTTCTCAATATTGAGAGGGAACTTACCCAAAAAAGAAAATAGTTGCTCAAATACTTAACAGAAGCAACTTATTTTGAAGCATTTAAATTCCTTCTAAAAGACAGAAATTATGATGGCAATATATTTTGTTTCACTCACAAGGTCGAATGGTAGTAGTACAAACTACAGGTACTAGAATGTTAGAAATGAAAAGAACAGCCGTTGTTTAAAATGCATCCAAATGGGTGAATTAGGTAAATGTCTTTGTATCATAAACACAGCAAGCACCATTTTGCAAATTTAAAGGTTTAAGTGAATCAAAATCTCAGGACATTAGCCTGTGTCGAGTATCTAAATTCTTAAATTTTTGTTCTTCTGCCCAGCTTCCTTGGTTTTACTCTGTTTTTAAAGTGACTTAAAAAGATGAAAATAATAATGAACATTTTGTGTTTGTTATTTCCCTTTGTGCTTTCTCACTTTTTGTCTAAGCCCAATATTATTAACATTTAAATTGGGGAAAACACATAGAAAAAAACCACGAACATAGAGACAATAATAGTAAACTTGTGAGGTGAAGAAATATTGGTGTCTAAGGAGCAGCATTTTCTTCTATTTCTGATTTATTTCAGTGTGATCGCTGTTTGCCATTGTACAATGACAAGCCTTTTCGTCCAGGTGACCAAGTCCATGCCCATAATTGCAAACCTTGTCAGTGTTATGGCCATGCAGAAAGCTGCCACTATGACTTAGCAATGGACCCTTTTCCTCAGGAACACCACCGAGGTGGTGGTGGAGTGTGTGATAACTGTCAGCACAGCACAGCTGGTAAGTCAAAGAGAATGGACTGTTTATTTTGCACTTCCTTTTTGACTAAGTCTTGTGTCAGCTGAAATTAGTAATGCTCAATGGCTGACAGTCCAATAAATTCTCATGTATATGCATTTTTAAACTATTCAGATAGTGCAATAACAATAGTGATGTCAACTCTCAAACCATGGGAAAATACTGTAAAATTTAATCCAATCTTGTGTAAAAACTTTCATGCAAAACACATTCAAATGAATAATTAAAATATTTGGTTTCAAGGCTATTCCCATTACATGTGCTAGAGCATTTACATCCAAAATACAATCTTATTGGGCCAGTTTAGTAGACAACATCTAAAAAGGTTGTCAAATTTTGCTCTAATGTCATTTTCTTGCTTATTGAATAAATCTCTTTATTCAATGTAAGTAGTACATTTGAATACTTCTTTAAAAATTCTCTTATATTTCAGTTTTCTTGGCTTTATCTAGTAAAGATAAAAAAAAAAGTTTCACGTTGAGTTTTTCCAAAAAAATATATAGGCATTTGCATGGCACAGCTTTTATATAAGTGTGGTATTATATAACAGATGGAAGTTTAATGGAGTAAAACATAGTTTGTAACAGGTTCATTGTTTCATATGCTCTGGATCACTAAATTGGCAGGTAGAGATGAAAGGTGCATTAAAATGGACGTCCTGAAAATTATAGAATTCTCTCAAAGGAATAGTCTTTAATTTTGAATTATACAGCTAATTTTAATGAATTGGAAGCCATAATGCATAACCTTTCTTTCATGCAGGAAGGAACTGTGAGCTGTGCAAGGATTTCCATTACAGACAAGCAGGTGCAGATCCTTCAGCCATTGATGTTTGCAAACCCTGCAACTGTAATGCAACAGGCACCAAAAATCAGAGCCTCCTGTGTGATAATGTAAGTAGCCTTCATAAAGGAAAAGGAGAAAACATTTCAGTCAGCTGGATAGACAGCCATAAGATTTTACAAAGTATATTCAGATGGTAGCTAGTCTATAAAAATGCTTAAGTTCATCCTTTTCGAAATGATAATTGACTTACATCAGACATTTGAAAGCTGAGAAAACAGAGAGGAATTTGAGATGTACTGCTGAAGAGTTACTCATCTAGATCAGCAGCAGACATAAAAGATGCTGTATGAATAGTAGTCTTGGGATGCTGCCTCTGCACTCAGTAATGTTAAAACATCTAGATTTTGAGTGTTTTTGAAAGTCTTGGTACTGTCTTAAAGTTACTAAAACGTTTTGAAAATTCAGGCAATAAGCTGAGCCTGAAATTGAACTAAAATTAAGCTACTTTTCCCTATAATAAGACAAGGATTGATCTCCCTTTTAATTTATAAAGCCCATTAAAAATAAAAGAAACCCGCAAAGTGATGCTGGAAAAAGAACACCGTCAGCTGTGCTTTTAAAGCCAATGGACCTCGTTGTCAGGCAAGCTGTCTAGTCCAATAATAAATCTATCTGTAACTTTTAAAACATGCATGTTAGGAAAAAAAAACAGGAAAAGCAATTAAAATTTCGAACATATGCTGAAGATACATTGTGCTTTGTGTTCTATTCACATGTGTCCTGTCCTCTGCCAAAATCTAAATTTTGTTAGGAATAGGGAAGAAAATAATTGTTTTGAAATTTATTTTAAAGGTACAACTTATTCTGCAGGTAAATATGATAGAACTACTTCAGCTTGTTGCCACTTTTCCTATCTCTTTTTTCAACACTTCTATTTGTAAAGTAATCTCTGGCTTTTTTCATCATACGTCTCTTGTCACTGAATTTTACTTAACAGTGAACTCTTGTGGATCCTATTGTATTTTCATCCTCAGTTACCATCAGAGAGCTACAGATACGTGCCCAGTTTGACTCAGTGCACCTCACAGGACTCATGCATTGGTACATACTCTGTGTGACATGCACATTTAGCAAAAGATGTTTTTTAGAATAGTCTGCTGTATTAAAAAGATAAATTATTTTATAATTTTCAGTCTTCTGAAGTAACATACACGGGCAGTAACACAGAAGTGGAATTTTAAAAAGCCTGCAAAACACAGGTATCATGTTAGGACTATTTTTCAAGACGTAGGTGGAATGAAAGCAAATATTAATTTATCTACCCAGGGTGGTGAAATGTTGACCTAAATCAGCTTAAACTGTGATTAATAATCAGAGGAATAGTAGTTTACAAAAATCAGTGCTTTATACTTAAATATACAAGAATGTTGATGATGCCTGGCCATGATAGTTTGAACAGGGAGATAAAATGGGAGAAATAGGGGAGACGCTATTGCTCAATAAAGCATCAATTGCTGCAGTAGAAACAGAGCAAGGAGAAATGATTGAGAGGCATTAAAGAATAGATTAATAAGGCTGAGGACTAAAGGCTGAAATGAATTACATGAAATAGGAAGGCATCATTGGAGGAAATGTTTCCAAATTTGACCTGTGGAAGATGGAATCATAAGGAATAAGGACCCTACTCATGAAAATTAATTGTCACATCACATTGATAATTTTCAAGGAAATTTGCCAAAAATGAGACAGAATACACTTTTACTGCATAACTCATCGCTTTTTTCAGATCATCAACATTTTTTTCTTTTTGCAAAGTGCCACTTTAGTCACTAAGTTCCAAGAGGTACAGAGTTCCAAAATTAATCCATTGAATCAGAAAACAATCTAGTCTATTGAATCACACAGAAAGAGCATTCACTCATCAAATGAAGTATTATTCATGCTGATAGTTTGCAAGATGTGTAGAAGAGTTGACTGCAACACAGTTGCTCCTGTCTCAGTTCTTTGGACTGATCATGAAAACTTTATGCCTCTTCTGTTATCTATTGTTATCTATTCTCCCTTGGTGAGAAATGCATGTAGGTATGGAGAATTTCTCCCTTGCAGCATTTCTCACTTCTCATACATCTGAAGATTACGTCCCCTTACAGATCAGTGTGTAACTTCCTTTGTACTTTAAAGTACAAATTAACATAGTAAAACTTCAAAATTGTGTCTTTATGGCTTACAGTAACAAGCAGAATTTTAGAGAAGTGGTGTAGCAGTGCATCCACAAGCAATTTATTAGATGTTTTTGCAGAGTGACATTTTCCTTTGAGACTGGTGAGTACATGTGAGAATTGCTGCAGCCTGATAAAATTTGTCCACTCTGTGCTGTTATTGATGTTTAGTCATTGTAGAAAAGATGGTTGCATTGTCTTTGTGAGCATTTGTCATGAAATATTTCAAACAATCAGAAAGTCCAGATGAACTGTTAGAGGCGCTTGAGTCTTAGGAGAGTGAAAGAAGAATTGGCTGCCTTCCTCCATTCTCCCTAACTATTCACACGTGAGAAAGTCCTGCTAGAATACTGCTGACGTGATCATTCTTGCTCTAGTTGGAGATTAATGTTTTCTGGCCCTCATACCAAAATCCTTTACTCATTTTCATGTGCTGCTTTTTACCCAGACTGCTCTACAAATGCTTACATATTCTATCAGACATGGCAGCTTGTTGTCCTTTTGTGATTCTTTGTTATACCAAGTCATATATAATGCTGGGGGGGAAAAGCACTTTTTTCCTGGGCATTTGTTATTAGGCAAACCTGAAACTATTGTTTTTACCTAGTCTTTGGAAGTAACATTCTGATCTCAGTGAATTTAGTTATCTTTCTTTACTCAGCTTTTGCTGATTTTTAAAAGTTTATCCGCAACATCCAAATAAATATGTATCATGTACTTCTTGTTGTGAGGAAGCTGTATTTTACTGTAGAGGATACTGTTCAGAGTTGCAAAGACTTAATTTTCTTCTGTCAAGGTGGCAGCTGTATTGTCTCATCTTAGAGGAAAACTCTAAGGCAAGAAAATTAAAAAAATATTTGTTACTGTTTTCTCTGAAGAGTCACATGAAAGTAGATCCAGTGCTACTGACTCTCTGAACAGACTTCAGATGGTTGGTGGATGAAAGTTACTTCAGAAAGGTGAAATCTGCCCACTCCCTAAATACTATTTTTAAAAAATTATATGTATATATATATATATGCATAAAATGAAAATAGTATTTCTATTTTCACTTCTGAGTTAATTATTTTATCTAAAATTAGAAATGGAAATTAGCATTTCCATTTCCGTTTATCCATCTACATGGATTTCAACCCGTTTATTGTGATTGACAATAAATAAATTGAATATGTGTTGCAAGGAAAAGAACATAGGTTAAAGCAGTTAATTAAGGGGGTTTCAGTCAACAGATATACCAAAGAGAATAAGGAATGTAAAGGATGCAAATGCGTCAATAAAAAATTTTGTGGATAGTGGAGTCCATAAAAAAATCAAGTTATCAAATGCTGTGTGTATTCTGAATCCTGGGTTTCCCTTAATGGAAGCCCTTTAACCTTATTGCTAAAATGAGGGAAAATGAGCTTTTTTATGTTCAGTGGCTTTATTTCAGATGGGTTCTATAAAGTGGAAATGCTGGTTTTCTGTGAGAGTTTATTTGTGAGATTTAGTCCACTCCCACCCCTCGGAGTGTTGTGGGCAGAGGGTAAATGCCTCATTTTATGTTTTGAGCAGAAGTAGTAGAAAGCTACTGACTTTTGAAAGTCATCATACGTGATGACAAGAAGAGATACCAGGGGAGTGCAAAGGAACTTCATTATTGCTGCTTATTCAATTTTCAGTTCCCAAAGCCGACATGCCGAGAATACTCTCAGGTATTTGGTGTCAGACCATTAACCTATGTGTGTGAGCCAGCACACTGTACTGTTCTCATTTCCTAAACTGGAGAAAAGGAAAAGAAAATAAGAGTCCTCAACCTCCTTGCTCCCCTTTCTTGAGACTGCAGACAACTGGATGCTGGAGTCCTTGCCAGATTTGCATCAAGTAAGAAGATAGTGAGAAATATATGATTAGCATTTATATCAGAAGGGCAGAATGTTGAGAGTGGTACCAATCAGTTGCAAAATTGTTGATGGCAGGATGAAAAGAAAGAATTTCATGCCAGTCCTAAATATACCTCTGAGTCTTGCAATGCCCTGAAACTTGCAGTGGGTCAAGGGAAGGTGCTTCTGCTGTGGTAGAGAGTATTAGTAATGACTTGGCCAATTATAAAATGTTTTTCTTTTTTTTTGTCAGGTGTTTTGGGCTTCAAAACCAGAAGTTAACTTCGGAAAAAGAAATTTCAAGTGTCAGCTTTATTTGTTTTATTTAGCAAGATCCAGCCTCATAATGCATTTATTGTCCAGAATTGGAGAAACTTTCTGATTGTGTTTTTGACACTATGTTGCTTCTGTTACAGACACCAAAGAATAGTCATTTGAAATTACAAGCCTATCCAAGGGGAAGGAGTTGATTTTAACTTTCAGAAAGGCTTAGGCAAATTATGTTTCCAGCAAACTGCATTTTGTAATATAAGAATACGTATGGGCAACAAGAGTTTAAATAGAAGTTCTATTTCTGATACTATGATATGTACATGTTGAATATCTACTAGGTGAACCCCGTGGCTAAGCAGTTTGCTGGATTCTAATGAACAATTAATTCTTTGGAATGTCACCCTTTGTCCTGGGTGCTTAAATCTCTTTTTAAGCCCGTGTATCTATCAGTCCAGTAACAGGACACTGGAAGGGTTGCTTTGAATTTATCATTCAAGATGTAACGTGTTAAAGTGTCCCCCAGTTAAAGAGTGGTATCACAAGAGTCTAAAGCAGGTGAACTGCTCCGTATACCTAAAATTCAGAAACATTAAGTAGTTGGATTCCTGATTGAGGATGAGTGCAGCTGTGGTTTATGCAGGAGAAGGTTTCTGGCATATCTTTTGTAACTGTTTACATTCAAGGATATAGGAATAATGTGTATTTTGTATGTAAATTATAAATGACACAAGGGATGCTTGTGAACTCGGCATCAGTGATTTTCTGTGTCAAATAGCAATTGCAATTATGAGGCCCCAAGACACACCACCACTTGATAGTAATGCTCAACCAGGTTAATTTTCAGAGTGAACAATCCAGACAGATATTTTCTCTCAGTGATTTAGTACCAAGATGGTCATGTTAATACACAGGCTGTTTATGTCTGCTGATTGTTTGGGTCAGAACCAGGCTTCTCAGGCATAAGTAACAGGAGCACAGATTGCTTTCTGCTCTTCTGTAACCAGCATTGGTTATAGAAAATTGAAATATTTTTCTTTAAATGGCATATAACATTTGAATCGGGATAGAGGCAAAGTTTAATATTTCCAGTGAACAACTGGTGAAATTCTGGTTAACATAACATTTAAATATTCATTGCTACCAATATTTTCAATGACACCATGGTTTCCAGAGTAAGCTAGATTTACAGAAATAATAATAATAACAAAAATAGCCTCTTTCCTTTGTAATTCACTTGTATTTTTATGTGGTTATTGAAATGGCTTGTTTTCCCCATTTTGATGTAGATTTCCGTGTTATAACCTGTGATACACCTATTCCTGCAGCATTATAAATATTTATCAGCTTGCTCAACTTCTTTGAAACAGTATTCATTGCCATGCATTTCACAGATTATTTTGGTGCTTCTCTGTCCGTATAGAGAAGTTCAAGATACTGTTTTTCTATATTTGTCATTTTTAGATCAAATTCTCCCCAGACTAAGCCCAAATATTCTTTTTACAGGGAGATCTGCAAATAGTTTTTTTGGCTGGCTCCTGGATAAGATTTGAATTTTTTAGTTTGCCATGCATTTCTCCCTTATTTGAAGAGTTATATTTATTCTTCAAGCATATTTTTTTCTTACCCTGTTGTGAATGTTTGGGGATGTACATTTTCTACAAGTGCATGTGATGAAAATTACTGCTTCTTGTAATAGCTTGACACAAAAATATGCTGGAGATCCTGGTATCCTTTGCTGCTTTTAGCACTTAGTAGTCTACATGTTTCACTTGTGGCATCTGGAAATACCTACCCTTTGCTCACAATTAGCAATGGGTTTCCAGATATTCAGGAACAGAACAGCTCTGCCGTATGAAATGAGACTAATCTAGCACAGGCTCTTCTCTGATTACCAGAAGCATGATTCTGCTGTAATGTGCTTTTCTAGATTTCAGCTATTTATTGGTTTAGGGCTACCTGAGCTAAACTCAGGAGTAGTACTCATCTGAGTAGCCACATGTTTGGTGTCCACATATGGAATTAATCTAATTAATTTTTTGGGGCAAGTAATTCCTTTAAGTTTGCTTTCTTAGAATTTCCTGGCTATTCTATCTTATAACTTGAGGGGAAAAAAAAAAAATTCCTTCTATAAGGCACTCCTGATTTTGTAGCCATGTATTCTCTTCATTTCGGTCCTTTATTTCCAAACTGTAGTCTTTAGTTTCTTCTCTTTTGTATCTTTGCTTATTCTACTCGCTCTGTGACCCCTTTTATTTTAGGGAGGGTAACCAGATATACAAATTCTGTAAAATGTTGATACAAAACAGATTTTTTTAGACAGAATGAGATTTCCTGTGTAATTTTCAGTTCTTTTATTGATAATCACAGTATTCTTTTTGCCTTTTTAACTGCTTCAGAGCTTCCAAATGACTTGTAGGGGAAATGGAGCAGCTTTAACAGCTTCTTTCTTGAGTGGTAATAGCTAATTTTGGATGTATCACTGTCTACCTATAGTCAGTGTTGGTTTTCCCCAGGCATTAAGTTTTTACTTCTTGATGTAGAAATTAATTTGACTTTTTGATCATCCATTTGGTTCAGTGTATGTGATCTATTCTATTCTTTCTATTCTATTTGGTTCAGTGTATATGTGATATATTAAGATGTTGCTGACTTAAAGAAATGCAGTAGTATCATGTAGCATGATTTTCCTTTGGGGAAAAAGTACCAATCTTTTCCAATATATCATCTTAATTTCTAATAGAATGTAGAATATTGATACAAAAAACCTACTAGAATGTAGATCTCAGAAACTTCCTTTTAAGGAGATTGATGTAATTTTATTCCTTTTTTACTGGTGTTGATTTCAGCAATTATTATCTATTTCAGTAATTTTATATTTTGTTTAATCTAGAGCTTTAGTTTCATGTGTAGTCACTTTTCAACAGATGAGATTTTGCTAAAATATTTCTCTTCTGACTTCTTTGGTTTTAAATCAGTCTTAAAAATCATTCCTGATATAGAAGGGTAGCACTCTTTCACTGTGCAGAGCTGTGGAAGACTTCTTTTGCGATCTCTGTTGTGGTTCTCTTTCCTGAATGCTACACATAATCATAAAAGCATTAGTTGGTCATCTTCTCTCCTCAAAGCAGAATTGTTGTCAGTGCTATATCCAGTCAGTCATGATTTTGTCTGGGTAAATCTTGATACCTCTGGGAATAGAGATTCCATATCCCCTTTGGACAGCCTGTTACTGATGCTTCACTTCTCTTTTAGTGAAAAGTTCCAATGCCCACTCTGAATCTCCTGATCATACCACTTAATTATTTCTTGACCTGATTCTCTGGCAGTTTTCCTTTGTTTCTGACATTCAAGTTTTTTTTTCCTTCATGCTTTAGGTGTGTTACTTGTTAAATGGTCATTTTTGTGTTGCCTTATTCTGCTTTTAAAATTTGGTGGTGGTTATCCTCACTTATTTAGCTATCCTATTTTGATCTTTCTTTCACTTATTGAAGATTACATTTTGTATGCAACGCTTTACTTCCTGTGGTAGCTTTTGGATTAAATTAAAAGTTTTTTTGGGTATGAGTTGACTGCTATTGTGTAACTTGTGTATGCTGTGATCACTAGCACAAGAATGTTTCTTTTGCAGTTAGGCATTAAACTGGGTATTTTTCTTCATTTAGGATTAAACTCAGAGTTGCTTTTCACATGTAAGTTCTCTGATGAATGGCTGGGATGCATGACTGGGTCTCTTATAATACACTAAATATCTAGATCAAATCCAGTCTAGAAGGGAATTGACTTGAAAATCCTTGTTGCTGTATTTTCTGCTATTGTGGTCTTTTAACTCTTCTCATACTTGCTGTTGTCCTGCCTTTAAATATCTACATCTTCGTGAAAAATAAGGCTGATACATCAGTAATAGATCTCTATCAAGAAGTCATATTAAAGAGATTTTATGGACTACAGAATCCTTTTATGAGGAAAGGGTAGGAGTATATGCTTCTCTAACTTCGATTCAATATTTCCTGCACTGAGAATTTGCTATTAAATTTTAAAATACTCTATTTTGTATTAATAAAGCTTAGAGCTTCATTTTAGGTTTGAGGGTGTGATGATAGTATTTACATGGAACTTGCCAGTAGCGTTGTCTCTTCTGTTGTTTCAGCTTGGCTTGACTCATGGATTAAAGATGAAAAAGGCAGCTGTTAAGAGAAATTTTTGTTTCAAAAGAGAAATTTTTGTTTGTTAGCTAATTAAAAGCAAAGTACATTGAACTGCAGTTGTTGATGTCATAGATGAGTAATGGTTTTGAATTACTGTACTTTTTCATATTTGTAAATATTTACGCTGACAAAAATATGCTGACCCAAAGAAAATTCCTTGTAACACAGTTTCTTTAATTCTGCATTTCCCAGAATGTTTCAGTTAAAAAAGTTGGGTTTTGTTCCTTAATCATGAATCCCAAACCTTTTTCCAATTCCCATCTCCGTGTTGCTTTGACTCCCTGGAATTGTTTTCATGTTGTGCATTAACTGATGTCTTTGTTTCTCCATCCCTGTGCTATTGCCCTTTCTCTGTGGTTGGTTTCCCCACCATATTGGAACGTGATGAATGTAGAGATCAGGGTTTTTCCCTGCCTTTCAGAGTTCTGAAATCGAGGTAGCTTTTCAGGAGCCCTTTATCCTTGCACAAGACGTGAGACTCATACTCCCAGATCATGGTCCAGGCATAGCAGAGGATGTGTCAGCTCCTTCTGAATAGCAGTGCCACGTTTAGGGAGAGGGTGAGGGACCTTTACATACCCCCACTGAAGTAGAATGGTTTGGATCCCAGCTGAACCAAGAAAAGAGGGAGAGGTTTCAGTTGCTGAGCTGTTGGATCACATCCTTTAGTAAAGGGAGAGGATATGTACCGTGGATGAGTAGTCAGAAAGGAAAACCTTCAGTTTTGCTTCATTCTTATTTAACTAACATTTACACTAAAATAAATAAGCATATGGGCAGAGCAAAAAATACAAAACTTGACCTTTGAAGATGATCATTCTTTACAGTAACTGTGATTCAAAAAAGTATTCATTTTAATAGAAGTCACCATATCTACAATGCAATTTTGCAAATATTCTTTGCAGGTTCTCTGTCCAGATGGTAAAGACGGCCACACTGCTTGCTCACTTCTTTTTACCTTCTGTTTTGAAAGGACAAGACTTTTAAACTCTATTTAAAAGTCGAGTAGTTACACTCTGTTCAATATTTCTTTTTTCCTCTCTCTCAACAAATTTAAAAAATGCTCACAGGCTTTTTTTTTTTTTTTCTGTTCCATTTAAAATTTTCTCCTCCCCGACTCATACTCCCATTCTTATTGCTAATGAATGTATCATCTAAAAATAGATATGTTCATCATTCTATAATATTTTGTATCTTTCTAGATTGGAGGCCAGTGTAATTGTAAGAGACATGTGTCTGGCAGACAATGCAATCAGTGCCAGGAAGGATTCTACAATCTGCAACAGTCAAACCCTGATGGCTGCAGTCCCTGTAACTGTAATACCTCTGGGACAGTCAATGGAGATATTACCTGTCACCAAAATTCAGGACAGTGCAAGTGCAAAGCAAATGTTATTGGTATGTGTAATGCAAGAGTTCAGAGCCATTTTTCTTGTTTTCTCTGGAAATAAAACACACTTGGTTTCTAAATGAAAGGTATAGAAAGCTTCTTTGCTGAAGGCAGATTGCAAAAATGAATGAAATTAACTGTTGAAAAATTATTAATTTAATAATTCTATCAAACTACAGCTTGAAGCTTAGTTTAATCAACCCTTTAGAAGTTTCTTTACGGCATAGCTACGTTAGCTTACATAGCTCCATACTAATAAGTCACAGAAATAATGTAATTTGCTTACTGCGTAGATGTTCCTTTCAGGAAATTAGCACTTTTTCAATGTGTTTTGTACTTAATGAGTTCTAAGCAAATCGTTTCCATGCTAGTTTTCTTAATAGACCAAAATAAATGGATTTTTTTCTCAAAATATTCTGTGCTACAGGGTCCTTTGTGATAAATCTATCAATTTTTTTCTATTATATTTCTTTGAACTGTTCCTATGAAATGCAAAATAAGTCAACATAATTCCACAGATCATGTACATAGCTAGGGTTAGTTATCAAGGGCCACATAATTTTAATTTTGTAATTCAATGCCAAGCTGATTATAATAAACTGCTACCTTCTGTGTTATTTATCATTTTTTTACAAGACGTGCTTTTTTGTTTGTTACTCCCACAGGTATTTTTCAGAAATTAGATTTGATTATAGCAATTTATTACTTCCAGCATATTTGAGGGGAGCCACAGCCACATAAGGACAAAATTTATCAAGTGCCCAAAATACACAGTATATATAATACACTTTGAAATGTTGATGTATGGGAATATTATGCAAGGAGAATTTCCTGATAAAGTGAGCCTTGCATGGTAACTGTACGTGTCTCAGACTATACATATGTCTCAAAAAGAAAAATTCCTCTTCTGCTTTGTTAACAGAATTAGTAATCTATTTTTTCTTCACCATAACCAGGGTCTCGGTTGCATTAATAATGTTCAAGCGCATGTTAATATATTTGATATTATATATACCCTCACTTGTGAATGTTGACTCATTTGTAATGTCTTTGTTGCTTTTGGAAACTAGAAGAAAGAAGAAAATGCAGAATAACAACAAATAATGAAAATAGCTTTAAACAGGTAGAAGCCTGAACAGTTTCAGTCCTTTTTCCTGTGGAATGCTGTATTTTTCATACAATGAAAAGGGTGCTAAGAGTAGAAAATGTCTGTGCATCTTAAACCTTTTCTTTACCGTCCAGAAAAAGGACTTCAGAGCATTCTTAATTATATATTCTTTGCCCACATTTTATGTTTGAACGTGTGCAACACTTGTTAATTCGGTGGCAGTTTGGCACACAAGAAATGCACAGTCTGATTCTCATGTGTTTGATTATCTACATTTTACATTTTCTCCCCTTGATGAAAATATTAAGAATTGTTTTTATTTTCACTGAAATAGTTGTTTAAGAAAAAAAGTGCGGATCTATGCTCTCTATACTTACCTGTAGCTATGATGGGAGGCTGTAGTTATACAAGTGTTTGTTTGCAGGATAAAGACCTAATTCTTTCCAGACTAGATTCTCTTTTTTGTTTTCTAAACTGATTGTAAATAAGCTTCTGCACATTGAAATGTGTGCAGCAAACTTTACCAGGGAACTTTCCTCTTTGGATTTCTAAATTGGTTTTTAGAGCAATCTGTCTGCTTCCATTTTATCTATTTAAACAAACATGATAACAGAAAAATGCAGCTACTGACTGCAATGTTATGAAACATGAACTGTTAGAGTTAACACAACTGTTAAATCTTACTAATGATTCTATCACCAGTAAAATACATTAGCACCAATAATTTTATTAAAGTAGGTCATTCATCTAGAATAAAAAGGTAGAAGAATGTGAATTAAATGCCAAGCATGCTAACTCCCCTGTACTTGTTAACATTGAATGTGATGCCCTGTAGGCCTTCCTCAGTATCGTTAGGAATAGATTACCTGTCAGGAATATGTATGGCATATTCAAATAAGCACTGCACATATTTTTAAAACTGATATGATATGAATCCATGTAGACCAATTTTAATAGTTCAAAATGAGTCATAATTCTTGTTAACAATACAGTTATTTTTAAAATTTGCAGCAATAGTGGTCCTTTTTTATTTTCCTTATTGAAATTAAATGATATGCCTTAGGTGAGTCATTCATCACTGTTAAAGGAACTTGCCTTCTGTTGGAGTTTTTGAGTTTTTATCCATATATATATAATGCATTTCCTACCATTTTTAGTTTTATTTTTCAACATGTAAGTTGCTAGACATATTTTTGTATGGTGTTGTTTTTTTTAAATGATGACAATATTTTCCTGGAAGATTGTATTTATATTTTCCTATATGAAACAATTAAGGCATGGCTTCATAGTGAAGGATTTTCCCACTGCAAGGGAAAAATACATAACTGAATTTGCATTTTTCGTATAATAATCTAGTTTGCTTTCTTGTAATGTACATTTTATAAACTAACATATAAATGCCATCCCTTGGGGCAGGGATAAAGCAAGCATTGACTTTGAAAACAAAGCTGATAAAACTACAGGATGTAGCATGAAGAAAACAGTTTATATTTTAATGTACTGCAGGAGTTAACTAAATCATGCGTTTAGATAAAAATATTTCATTTTGGATTATGGAAAACATTTTCTGCTTTCAGAAAAGACTAACAATGAAGACTAACAAAAACGCAATCAATGATAAAACTGAAGTATAGTGTTAAGCAAATAATTTGTTCCAGTTAGTCTAACTTGTGCTTTCCTAGTGTATATTTAATGTTTTTAATACAATATATAAATCTATTACCAGAACAGATTGTGAGCCCAGAGCAATTCTGTGTGTATTGCAGTTCTACAGTATAGGGTGAAGAGTTCACATAGGCATTGATTGTGCAACAGGTGCTGTTCTGGGGGACAAAGAGATTAATTCTGCTTTGTCTTAGAAATGTTACAAAGAATCTCTTGCAGAAGTATCTTAAATTGTGTTGAGAGGCCAGCAGAAATGCATTGCTTCTGAAACAAATTGGAAAAGTAAACAGATTTTTGGGATGCCACAGTTATTCAATTGATTTGTGCAGCCTCGTCACTCCTGTTAATTATGCTGGTGAAGAATATCAGTCCTCCCTTTTTTTTTTTTTTCATGTGTAGTATACTTACCCTTTTTAAAAATGAAATTCATAGCTTTAAAGATTTTTTTCTTTTTAATTAATTCCTTTTCTCTTCCCAGGTCTGAGGTGTGATAGTTGCAATTTTGGATTTAAAGCTCTCCGATATTCTAATGAAGATGGATGTGAGCCGTGTTGGTGCAACAGCCACGGCTCAGTGAGCCAGTTCTGCAACCCTGTCTCTGGGCAGTGCAATTGTAAAGAACGAGTGAAAGGGCTTCTCTGTGACACCTGCATGGACAACTTTTATGGGCTGGATGTGACTGGTTGTAAGGCTTGTGAATGTGATGCTTTGGGGTCGATTTCGGGAACAGTGTGCGACGCGAGGACGGGACAATGTGCGTGTAAGCCAAATATTGGGGGAAGGCGCTGCGACGAGTGCCTGGATGGGTACCACAGAGTGCAGAAAGGTCACTCCTTCCTTTGTCTGCCATGTAACTGCGAGCAGGCAGGGACGGTAAACGGCTCTGTGCTTTGTGACAAATCAACGGGACAGTGTCCTTGCAAGGCTGGTGTGACCGGCCTTCGGTGCAGCCAGTGCATGCTGCAGACGTACAACCTCAGCATGAGCAGCGCCCGCGGCTGCCAGCCCTGCGGCTGTGACGCTCTGGGCACCGTGGCAGGAACAGCTTGTGACCACGTTTCTGGGCAGTGTGTCTGTCTGCCCCAGCGCCAGGGGAGAAGGTGTGATGAGTGTAAACCAGGTAAGGAAATTGGAAGGCAATCGATTTGATGTAGTAAGTTTTGCTTTGTTTGTTATAATTTCCTACAGCTTTTAATATATGTTTAGACAGCTTCGTGTCTGAATTCTCTGACATACGTTGTAATTATTTTTCCACTTCTTCCTAACTGTGTGAGTGAGAAGGAAGCATTATTTTCCTAATCACCATCAAATATTTATTCCATTTCCAGATGTTATATAATTTGTATTATTACTGCAGTTTCAACATGTCCAAAGTAAGATTAGGCTATGTCTAGATACAGAGAAAATATACTAATAATTGTATCCCAGTCCCTGAATACGAGGTAACTTGGCATAATCTAATGAACAGCAACTATCCTTCTAATGAAGCAGAGTGCATGCTTTTCAGGAATGGCACTTCATGCATAAAGCTGAGCATGGCAGGAGGCACAGAGATGGTTTCTTAAACTTTGATGAGGCTGGCAAACAGGCCACTTAGAAAGCATTCACCTGCCTTGCTATGTTGGAGTTGTGCTGGCTTGCAGAAGCACTGCTTACAGTTTGGCCCTGCAAGTAGGTGATATTTGCAGTTTGCTACATATTTGTTCAAGATTTTGTGCCATATTTGGAAACAGAGTTTAAAAGTTCATTGTAAGTGGGAAGCTCTGTAGTTATATTTCAATGTTTTTGTTTTATAAAGTAGGTGGGTAAAGTGAAGCTATAGGTAATGTTACCCTACCTTCCATCATAATATTAAGCAGATAGATTTAGTTCAAGTTAAATACATATGCAATTTATTCAAGTAGCAGGTCACATTAAAAGGTACATTATAGCTCCATTGGTTTTAATATGCCATTCAATAATTTGAACAGAGGTTAAAAAAGCTGCTTAACCTCCATTAAGTATTTTTTTAAATGCTTTCATTTAAATTATTTTAGGTACATATACTAATAAATAAGCAGCATTCTGTTTTTCTTAGTTCCTCCTCCAGTGCTGTTTGACCTGCTAACCCTCCATAGCAGCCACTTAATCAGACATTGGCAGAGGAGTGATGTCAAGGCTCCCCGAGTCAGTGACCGCCCTTGTCCTTGGAAAAGAAAGGCCAGAGTTTATGCAGAACTAAATGGTTTAAAAAGGCTTAATTGATAGTGTGAACAGGCTGGTTTATAGAAAAGCTTACATGGCACAGAGGAATAGTCCCACAATAATTCCTAGTAAAAAGAGAAATAATTGTAAAAAGTATTTGTGTAAGTATTATTTTTAAATTTTCTAACTAATAGCTGTAAGCATGTATGTGCTGAGAACTGAGCTCTCTGCTGCAGGTGAAAGTGTAAATTCTTATCTTTGTAAAAGCACTGTATTGCTCTTAGGAGAGCACAGTGAGCTGTGCTATTTTCACAGTTTAGTGAGAGCTCATTTAGATGTTTAATATTTCTAACTTTTATATAAATATTCTTTGTTAGTATGTGCCAAAAGAGCCTTTTCTCCCAAACAGGGAAGAGTATAAAAAGGCTTCCATATAGAAATATAGAAGATTTTAATTGGTTTCAAGTACTGTAAACATGTCCTATGACTTTGTCTTGGGTCAAAGGTAAGAAAACATACTCCTGATGTATAAGAAAATGTACTGCAAGTGTATATGTAGCCAACACAGCCTAATTAAAGCACACATAAATTAGTTAATACTGGCAGCCCTGAAAACATACTGAGGATTTCTGCATCTGTTGGGACATTTCAAGTCTGTGACAGAAGTTAAGTGGCATTTTAAATAAAATCCTAGTGTAGCATATCTTTTATGTGCTTTGATAAAATCCGAGAAGTTTCCAAAAGTTACCAAAATCTTAACGCAGGATGAGTTGCCCACTGAGAAAAGGTCAAACTGGTTGGAGCTTTTGGAAATTGTTTTATAAAGAGATTGTTTTTCTGAAAGCTCTTTTTGGTGCATTCAGCCACGTGTTTCATTTGTTAGGCTGTATCCATGGCCTCCTGTTTTCCAGTTTGTTTTCATACAAGTAACATTTTGGTAGATTGGTGTACATTTTTTTCTTTAAGCTTATGGTGTATGCAAAGAGAGGATCGCTTGATTCTGGCATGAAACAAAGTGAAAGAGCAGGGGGTTTTTTTGTACAGAAAATTACTTTTGAGATGTCCTATCCTGTAGTGGTTGAAACACAGGTTCTCTTCAACCCCCCCAAACCATTGTGGCTCATTCTGGAACTGTGTTGCTGACTGGGATTTGTGTCACATAAATCCTATTCAACACAAATCTTGGATCTTGTTGCAAGAGCAGCAAAGCTGTAAAAAAAGGCGTTTTGTTTCGTAAGTTCTTTACTCCATAACCACAGGTTTGCATAGAATGCTACATAGAATGCTACATGGAAAAGATGTAAAGTAACATGTGGGATGTGTGTCTGGGCATCAGTACTGAGGGATTGTGCACATACTACCTCTCTTGGCAAGAGGAGTGTGAATTATCTTGTGACAACATTGCTACTGTGGTTAACTGTGGGCTTTGAAGCCCAGCCTGTGTCTAAGAAATGAGCATTACTGCCATAGATGGTAAGCAGGTAAAAGTGCCAAGGAATTGGTTATGTGTTCTTTCTCTATACAGTGGGAGAAATGCTAAGAGGATGATTAAAAAAAAAGCTGAATACTTTGCTATGACTTCATTCTTCCTTTTGAAGAGTATGTTTGATTGACAAATATAATCAGTTGTGGTTGAATTGGAAAAAAATCTGAAAAAGAATAAGCATAATATTAGTTACATACGTAGATCTCAGATTTGTGGTGGCTGTCTTTCAATTGGAAATTGGCTCTATTATACAACAGTGGATCCTTCATAATGCAACTTTTATGACCCCTTTTAACTTTGCTGTAAATTAAGCTTGCATTAAGTTGTTACTGTTTCTAGGTGGAGTCGAATTCTAGATGGTGAAAGTAAATAATGATTATGACAAACAGTATGAATTTGTAATCTTGTATTTCCTCTCTTTCTTCTACATTTAATTATGGTAATTTACTTACAAATTAGTTGGGTGAAGAAATTTTTTGCATTTTCCTATCCCTCACTTTTAAGATAATGTTTTGCCTTTCCCTGCTACTTCTGGGAAAAAAAAGTAATTGTGGTAGTGTCTAGAAACTTTTAGAGTGTTTCTAAAAGATTATAATAAAAATATCCTACCACATCCAGCACTGCTCTGCAGTGGTTTAGGCAGTGTGGCTGTAGGAGAGCCAGGATGTTTAACACTAAGTTATAGATTAAAATTAGTAATTTCATTGCTATGATAAAAGCAGTATATGCTGTAATAATTGATCCTGCTCAGGGAAAATGAATTTATTTTCTAGAGATGTGCTTATTTGCCTGTTATAAACTCTTCTTAGATGTTATTTTATACAAAAGAATCATAGAATCATAATTTATGCAAAATTTCAAATGGACAAGGATCTGATTTAGCCTGAGTGCTTATCATTTACTGCAACTATAAAGTGGGTCCTGAAGAAGTGCTTTGACCTTCTGCACGAGTCCAAGGCTTAAACTTGTTTCCAACCTTCCTGTAAGGTTCTTCAAGTGGAGTTGTTCATTGTGCTCAGGAGTGACATTGCTGGGAAATGGTCTCCTCTATTTATGCACAGGATGGGCACTGCAGAGCACAGAGAAGTGCAGCAGGAGATAATACATGCTGCCTCACTAATAACTTCAGGCTATTTGCTCTCTGTGCTGCCTCAGTTCGGGGCCTCTCCGGAATAAAGTGCCAACAGCGTGGTTTTTTATGATGCGAATGTATGTTAACTGGAGACTGATATCACTTCACTGTCCACTTGAGATTTATCTCACCGAGGACCAGAGGCTAAACTTGAACAAAGATTTGAGCAGTAAAATTCTAATGTTTTCAATTTGTTTAGTTCCTCTGCTATTTGGATATGAGCTCACAGTGCAGTGCTGCTGCAAAAACAGAGAATACCACCCTAGGGGTGTATATATAGAGCTATCTCTTGTAAGACAAATAATAAGGCCTTGAGCAATATGACATGTTGCAATATAATTTTGGACTCCTTATTATAAAGCAGGACATCGGGAAGTTATTGGACAGCAAAAAATATTCAGTAGCTGAGAACATGACTAAGAAACTACTGATTGAACTTGATCTGGAGAGAGGGCAAGTGTCTGAGAAGTCTGTGCAAATGCTGCATATCTCAGTAGCAGCTGAAATTTTTCTATTGAAGTTGTACAATAATAACTAATAGCAACCAGCTAAGGGAGACAGAAACTCATCAATGGCCCTATTTTACGATTCATATTCCAAGATAGGTACTTGTTGTCTAGTGTCTCTTAATACTGTGGCATCAGGATCCTTTGCAGAGCTCTCATGCATTGCTACATTTTTAATAAACTCTACCACTCCAGTGGGAGAAGGGAAAAATAAAGAGAAGAACAACTTGTGTGAAAAAAATAGTGAAATGTTTATTAATAATCAGGTAAAAATAGAAGATGTTTTGGAAACTTATGTAATTATATTTTTACCAGTGTGCTATTACCTGAATTGTCTTCTGATCAGAAAGAAATTATAAAGAATGAAATAAGTCCAAGTGAAATAGATTATGCAGGTGGAACAGCATCATTAAGAGAATGTGTGTAAAAGCTCTTCTGTTAGGAACTTCTGGTGAGATTGTGAATAATGGTAAACTCTTGAATGACCAGATTAGAGCTGTATAAACTGTATCTAATTGCATGTATCAGTAATAAATAAATATCAGCATAAATAAAGATTGCTTGTGAGGGCAATAGGATGAAAGATAGCGTAGCAGAAGCATACCAAATATACTGTGGGGAATGTGAAATGAATACTCAAATTCATAACTGGAAATAATACAGGAACAGCACAGGATTCAGGGTGAAAGCTTTTTAATACCTGATCAGTAACTTTCTTTTATCAGTTTATTAGTTTCTCTGAAAGTATTTGTGTCAGTTACAAGCTCTATGTTAAAGAGGAGTAAAATATAAATAAAAACCCGGAAATCCTCATCAAATGTAGTTTTTCCAAAGAAACTTTCTTGTTTCGAGGATCAAGTCAACCACCAGTTGAGAAAAATTAAGAGACATTCTTAAGAAGATATTTGCATTTCTTATGGTTTGCAGCTGGCCATTTTCAGAGCTGAGATCTCAGATTAGAACAGACAAATAGCTCTTCTCTGTATGTTATTTTTTTGTTTCTACAGCTTGTGGTGCATTCATGACTTCTCATGTCCTTGGTCTTTACTTTCCCCACAGACATGTTAATGTACTCCCCCTATTTTGCATTTGCTCTGGCTAAGAGTCTGAAGAGAGTTAACAAACATTGTCAAAATCCCTTTCTTTTGCAGGTTTCTATTTTTCTCCATCCAGCGTCACTGGCTGTCTGCCATGCCTGTGCCACATAGCTGGTTCTGTGAATCAGATCTGTGATAAACTCACTGGCCAATGTAGTTGCCAAGATGCCTCTGTAACAGGACAGACATGTGAACGTTGCAAAGAACTTTATTTTGGATTTGATTCTGTCACAGGGAGGTGAGTGTTTCTTTTTTTACAGGTCACTTATAACCTCCTTGTTACATGTTTCTCGTGACTCAGTCATGGGTTTAGTGAGAATGGAAAGATGTTTTCTCATTATGTTAATCCTTCTATGAGTTCATGTGTGCACTCTGATTTACATGTGCTACATTAAACAATCTCCTGTGCTGCAATGAGCTGAAGGAAATAGAAATTCTGCCGTGGATGTAAGTAGAAACAGCATGAAAGGTGTATAAGGCTAAGTTATAGCAATTTTTTAATTGTTTCCCTATGTTTTTTTTGTGTCTTCAGCAAGGTGTATTGTTTTCTGAGGTGTTAAACATTAACTGTTAAAATGTAAGTAATTTGCCGTTCTTACAACTAGTGAATGCTATTGAAGATTTCAGGATGATTTAGTGGGGGGCAGTGGGGAGGGAAAAGGAAAACTACAGACATTTCTGACTTCCCAAATTTCTTTTGGTAACAGCAGTACAAATATTCACTGCACCTTTACTCTTAAAAACTTGTTTTTCTGAAGCAGCGTATTATTTTTTAACATTTTGTTATGTACCACAGGGTAAATCGTATTTCTAATGTGGCCTGAGGTCTTTAGGTACATTGAAGTTATATGGATTCCCTGGATTTTAAGGGGAAAACCTATCTGTATTGTGCACTCTTATTTCACCTATTGCTCTATCTTTTTTTTTCCAGGATCATCTTTCTTGCCTAGTCCTCACAATCTCAATTTCCTTTTAAAATATCATCCAGAAAGATTGCACCTCTCTTAGGCTATTATCTTTTCATGCAGACTGATGGTGTTAAATTGTTTTATTTGGTATTTTTGCCTTTTAAAAAACAAACCCCACATACCGCAGGCAAAAGCAAAATCTGTACAACGTTCCCCTCCCTCTGCTCCCCTCCCCTAGTTAGTGTGGGGTAGACATGCTTTTAGGCAGTGATTAGCAATGTCATCCTGCATATATTTGACATTATTCTGCAGATTTTTCACTTTAACTTTTATGTTACTGTCACTCATTAGGAGATTTTTTAGATTATTTTTTACTGTTTCAGGTCACAGAGGCATCTGCTAATAGCCATAAAGTAATCTGTAGGAATAAGGACTTCCTATTTTCACTTCCTGTCATTTCTAATGGTGAGAAATAAAGGCTGTGTAATAAAGTTCCCTTTGAAATATATTTTCCTTATTATTAATGGTACCTTTTTTTTAGTTACTTGGAATAGAGTCTCTCCTCACCCCTCAGTTTTAGCACATTTGTGCTAAGCAATAGCTTTTCTGAGCTAGATACTGGCTTTCAAATACCTGCATTTTAACCTGTCTTTTCAAATTCAAAATGTGGAAATATCAATTATCTAGATCCAGACCTTGCTTAAAGATACAAAGTTTTTAGAGTTCTGGAATTTGAATCTGAGTTGGCTTTAATGCCTTAATACTAGGTAATCGTCATGGCAGTATTGAAGACTACTCTGGTTGTTCATTAACATGATTAACATATTTTGCATTTTCTTGTCTCCCTTTTCATTGTTGTCTTCTTGGGCAATGTACCTCTGTTCCTCAGACAGAAACTTTTATCCACTGAAAATGATAATGCAAGTCTTTATTTGTTAATCTATTTTATTCCATTTCTTTTACTGTTAATATCTTCATAAAAAGAGTAATATGCTTTTTCTTTCTCCATAAAGTTGCCAGGTCATTTAAGCCATCCTTGCTCCAAGTGTCTTTTAAGGACAGAAAAGGATGTGAGCTATCTGTAGTGGCAAAGACAGATCTGTCTTTGCACAGTAGCACAAAAGAAGCAGAAGCTGTGATACACCGAGATTGTGAGGCTTTAAAATTCTCCCACTCTGAATGTATATGTGAGCTGATTTATTTTGTGGTGTTTTCAAGATAAAATAGGAACTCCATATTCTTTAATGCATTTCAGATTATGAAGCAGGAAAAAATTCTTGGCAATTAATGAATTAGAAATACTGAGTGTTTGCAGCAGTCTGAGCAGATCTGTAATGGTTGTGAGCATCTGTACACATTTGAAATGCTTTACCTCTGTATTGTTTACTATAATGAACTGGTCAATGAACATCACAAATTGTTTATCTATTTATATATATATCTTGACAGATTGCTGTTTATGAAATCCATTTAGCAAGTGAGGTTTTCCCATAAGGATGAAAAATGAAGATTTTAAACAGATTGCTGGAGAGGCTCTAACTGCACCTAGAGAGTCAATGTAATAAAGGTTTCTTTATATTAATATTACAAAAACCATTTATCCTCAGAAAATCAATATCACAATTCATCTTGGCATGGCATTTCTCTTTCCATGTTTTAAGTCTGTTTTCCTTGATTATATATAATTCTGTTTTAATAAAACTCAAATATGTTTGATTCAGAGTACCTTGAAAAAGTAGCATTTTGCAAGAACACTGCAAATATTTCTCATATGATTAAAATTACTTATCTTTTAAAAGAATTGGATTTTTTTAAAAATTCTTAATTGACTGAGTCCTTAATCCTATCTGAAAAGCATGAACTATGCTTAACAACAAATCCAGTTCTAGTTTTTTGCAGTTTAAGAACATGATGCGTGTGATTACACAGAAATAATGTGTAATCACAGGGAGCAGAATACGTGAAATATCTGATGTTATTTTCAGGATCAGGGCCCTCATTCACTATAGGTGAGGCAAGGAGCCTACACTTTTCCTAGATGAAAAATGCAACAAGCAGAAAGAACAGCCCCACCCTGGCAGGCTGAGAACTATCACTGTGACTATATGGGTATTGAGTTTGATTGTCATGTGTGAATGATAATCAAAACTAGAATAATCATGAGACCCTTGTTTATAAGAGGTGCAATAATATACAGGAACAATAAGAGAAGCTGGTCATTGTTTATCTACCAAGAAACTTTTGTTGATATCCCCCCCTACTAAATAATCAGCATGTAATGAAATTTTAAAATAATAATAAAATACTATCTTACTGAGCAAATAATTTTTTTGTAACTAAACGGAGTTTTTAGTTAAAATGCTCTAAACAAAACCTCTATTTAAAAGAGGATTTTAATGCACTGTCTATAGATGAAAAAGACTTTTGAAAAAATTGCCCTTTTCTCTTGACTGTAAAAGAGAGCAAACTACAGTATAGTACTTTCCAAGAGAGAATGTATTTTATTTATTCTCAAAAGGATATTAGTCCATAAAACAAATTTGCAGCTTATTTTGCAGCTTTAGCTTTTATCAGCCTTTTTAAGGGTGTTGAATGATTCCCCAGGAGATCACACAGCACGAGCTGCTGTGGAGTAAAGGAACTCTAATACTGAGAGCTCTGTGATAGGCAGAAAATATATGTGAAGAGTTTCCTTAAGCTTGTTTAAAAATCTGTCACATTTAATGCCTGTTTCACTGATTATTGACCTGAATTTTAGTGTCCTAATGTGAAAACAGTTTCCACCTTCCCTCCTCTCTCTCTTGCCTTAAAAAGCTAATACCTAAACCATAATTGAACTCACTTTTTTTCTGCTTTCATGAAGGTAGGAGATACAGACCAAGATGTTATGGTGGTGACTGGGAAGATGGCAAAGTAACTTGTGCAAAGGCACCACCGTGTATTTCTTTGGATCTGGTGAAACTGGCCAAGGAAAGATCAGCCAAGGATAAATTGACTCTTGTTTAGTCTTAGGGTTAGCAAAATAGCATGACTGCCTTGGACTTCTCTGGTATCTTCTTCTTTTTGCTACTTCATCACCTTGGGACCTGACATCTGGAGTAATTTAAAATTCCTTTGAGGCTGATGTTGCTTATGCCTGAGAGTTGTAGTTTTCCTGCTCAGGACAAGGGGAGGGAAGTGCAGACGTCCCAGTATGTTTTAGCTGCAATGTACCTTCCCACCTGTTTCCCAGACCATGGTTTTTCAGAGCTCTTTTAGTCTGCAGCAATTAAAATATAGTGAAATTAGAATCTAAAGTATGAAGTTTTATTTGCCATTGTTAACTTTGTTATGAGTAATAATGGCAGTCTGTATTGCAAGTGTTAGCATATTTGTATTTGTAGTCATTTGCTTTGCTTTATTTGTGATGTGTTCAAACTCTTGGAATATTTGTGCAGTCTGACATTGGTATCCATGCTATAAATGAGTTTCAGTGAGGAAATAGTGTATCAGGTGAAGAGCAAGTTGATCACAAGAGGTTTCACATGCAAAAGCCAAAGGGTAAATTAATCCTGAAAGCCTTCTACTGCTGCCCGAGAGATTTTTAGAATTGAAGTGTGGCATTTGTGTGATACCAGTGCTTTTAAATTTTTTGTTCTTTTTAATTTAAAAATAATTTCCTTGTGCATTTAATTAATTATTCATTGCAGTTATTTCAAATTTTGTCCAGGCTGCAAAGAAATTCTACTTTCTGTTATAATATTAGTATTTCTGCTGTTTTATTTCCTGTCACTGTTTTAATCTGAGTTTTTTTCTTTCAGTTTTGGTCACCATAAATTCTCCTTTATTCACAGCATGTTATTGTTTCCAACAATAAGTTGCCTTTGTGGGCAAGAAATTATTAATTGATTTATTTTTGCCAACTAAAGCCTAGTATTTCCTGAGGTGGAAGGTTGCCTATTTTGTGCAGAAACCTCTTCAGCTGGTTACATTTGTATCACTGAAATCTGCAGCTCTCAAGAAAGGTTGTGTGAGTAAGGATGCAGGACTGAGTGCACAATGTGGTTATTACCAAACATTATTATCCAGTTTGTGTACGGATCAATATATATAAAAGCTCTTTAATTCTAAGCCATTTTTATATAAATTAGAATATTATTCTGGCAGCAAAATATTTATTTTTATAGTGGACACCTTTTTTGTGAGTTTTTTTTTTAATCAGACTAATAGATTTTCTGCTCTGTTTCAGACTACTGAACTGTTTATGGTGTTTTAATTATGTTGCCCAAGAATCTTTTAAACAAAACCCTACTGTGCTTAACTGAAGTGTTGATGTGTGTTGATGACTTCCTTGATTTGTTTTTGTTTATAGATGTCAGCACTGTAATTGTCATCCTGCAGGAGCCATTAGTGGGACTTGTCATCTTGTTACTGGACAATGTGTTTGTAAACAATTTGTAACTGGCTTGAAATGTGACAACTGTGTTCCCGATGCCAGTAATTTGGATGCCCACAACCTCTTTGGCTGCAGTAAAAGTAAGTGGATGTTAGTTCTTAAAAGCCTGTCTTTCAAATTAAAGTTTTAAATTGATTTAGTGAGCACTGAATTAGGTCAGCAGTAATAAAACAGGGGTTTATTCCCTCCCCACTCCCAAATCCGGGTCACTGAAGTTTGGGTGATTTTTACTGTATCTTAGGATTGTTTTCTAGAGAGGTGTGTAGAATCCTTTGTGTCATACACACCTTAGGCTTGTAGTTTAACCCAGGGGAGAAGTGACAACCCATAGTTTCTTTGCACATTTTCTTTGTACTGGCCAATCCAGAGTTCACCTTTTAGTCACATGAATCCAACAGCATTTGTACAATTTACACGTTAGCCCCTTTTCCTGCCACTGGCAGGAGGCAGGACACCTGCCCTCAGAAGGTCTGAACAGAAGATCTGTTGAAAACCTACTTCTGGTGATTAATTCCAAATAATCTCCTCAATGTAATGTAGCTTTGCCTTTGTCCTCCTGGGGCGTTTTTTCAGTCAGTTTGGAAAAGTATGTGATGTGATGTAGCAAAGCATCATAAATTGGCATGTGAGGTGGGGCCAATGCTATATTGGGGGTCAGATCATGAATTGTAATGAAACAAATTGCAATGGAACATCTGGATATGAAGATCACCAGCACACAGTCTCCAGGCTGGCAGGGTTTTTAAAGATGAAAATGCAAAAGTATACGCCATAAGAAAACTGGGTACTTAAGTTGTCTTTGGGTCAATGTTTAGACATGGGTTTTGAGAGCATCAAGATATGCAATGCCAGACACGTGGGAAGGAGCTCAGCTCACTCTGGAAAAGCTGTGTTACATTTTGGTGGCACACCTTACTGCCATACACAGTTGACAGCCCAGCCTTGGAAGTCCTGGAGACAATGAGTGAGGAACTTTGCAGATGCTAACTGGACATTTCTGTCAGCAGGTCTAATTAGTATTATGGTCACACTGGTCATACTGTGACAGTTAGCTCAGGTAGCCATGTGTAATGCAAGAAAAGAGTTAGACATTCCACAAGTTGTCTCTGGAATATGTTTCTGCATCTTCCTTCAACAAAATATTTCTTTGTGTGTTCTGCATGGGTGTTTATATGATATTCGTAACTGTGATATGTGAAAACCATAAATTTGCAAGCAGAGATGTAAATGCACAAAGTGTTTACAGGTGAGACAGCTCTTACTTTGATATAAGTTTGTATTTCATTGTAAATCAAATTGTAAATTGTAAATTTCAGATTTACATTGTAAATTTCAAATAATATGCATTGTAAAATGCACAGCAGTATAAATGGAGATCATAAAGAGACTGATTTGTTTCCAAAGACAATTTTTTTAGCTTTCCTCAAAGTTTGGAAGAGTTTAAATAGTTTTGCTTTGTTTTTCCCCATACTCTTCTGTAGAAGGCACAGTATCAATTCATTGCTCAGGCAGCTGATTGGCTCTTGTTTCTTTAAAAAATGTAAGATGTTTCAAATGAATGTGTAATAGTAATAATACATGGCACTTTTATGATGCTGTTCATCTTCAAAGTGCTTTACAAACATAAGCCAACCTACTTATTTGTTTTGGGATACACATTGGATAAAGGTCAATAGCAATTCAGCTATAAAATTGATTAATAATAGTATGACATAGAGAAATAATATAATAGATTTTAGTTAGATAAAAGTACATCAGGCAGTATTCTAAATGACAAGCGGAGTCCTCTTCTGGACATAGAGGATATAGCAATTGAAATATTTTTGTTATTCATACCAAAATATTTGAACTTGTTGCACACATATGGAGCTTTGCCTGGCTTGGCATTTGTGGTTTTTTCATTGCAGAACAGTGTTTTGTTGACACATTCATTACTGATTATAAGTCTTTGCCAAGGGAAGCAAATGTAAGTTGCTGTCACTGTCCAAATAGAGTTTTTTAAGGAAAAGACCTTTTTCCTTAGCAATTTTTCTTCTTAGCAATATCTTAGATGCTGCACAAAAATCTGCAATAAAATACTTTGTTTACATATTTAAAATTCAAGCCAGCAAACCTACAGAAGCAATATGTAATAGTGTGAGACTGCCAGTGGAGAGTGAAGGTGATGCTGGTAAATTGCTGTGATTGCTCAGGTCTTGTAAGTATATATTACATGGAGAGAAATTCTTTTAAATGCCAGAGGGATTTAGGAGTGCTTGTTTCCTCTGATTCTCAAACTTTACTCCTGTAGAGACTTTAGTATGCATTCATTTCCTAAGTCAGATGAACCCAAAAGCTCCAGATTGGCAGCAAAACAACCTATGCTTTTAAAGGGCAGATGCTGATCTTGTTCACTTCAGTCCAATGAATTCTAGAAATACTTTGTGCTATTTCTTGGCCCAGAGACTGCAGTCGAAGCAGAGCATTTCATTATCTTACTCTAAACAAAGAACTTCATCTCACTTTCCAGATTTGTATTAAAAACCTGGATATAGTGTGGCCCACCGATTTTGGCATAAGTCTCCACATCTATTGCTTGTGTGGCTCGAGGTCCCCATGACATTTTCTGTCTGCAACTCTGTTCTTTGCTTCTTGTCTCCTGTTAGGTTGGCTGAACAGATTTTAGTAATTAGCTTTTGGTGATACTAAGCAAATATCCACATAATGAAAAGGATGATAGTTTTTAAAAAGAGAATAAAACCCATGCTTCTAGTCTTGATGTTCTCCTATAATACTTAATGTAGGGGAGGAAAATTGATTGGGTGGTTCTGAATCCAGCTCCTGGTAGCTTATCCCATGTGCTGATTTCTGTGCTGCACTGGGCTATTCTCATTCCTTGAGCAAAATGTTTTCCTCTAAATCCACACTCCCTTGGTGAAAAGATTGGAGAAATGGCACAGTCTGCCTTTGACAGCAGTTACTATTTGCCAAAACAGATCTGTTATGTTCTGTGCTGATGTACAGTGTAAGGAGGGACAGAGAGTAGGGCTTTCCTCAGTGTTACTGGAGGTCCTACAGCAAGCTGTGGACTCATGCTCTGACCTGAATAATAACATAAATATAGAAACATGGAATCATCTAGGTTGGAAAGTACCTTTGAGGTAATTGAGTCCATCCATCAAAACGTATGTTTATGTAAATGTGTGTGTATATATGTATATAAAGTTTAATTTCTGAGTATTAGGTATTATCTTAGGAAGGACCATGATCACACATCTGTTTACAAAAGAGACATAGGAGGAATTTTGAATGCTCTTTCTTAAAATGTGAGACACTTGGCTTTTGAACTTCAAATTTGTTTTTCTCTTTATTGATACTAGTGCAATTAAGTAGCACATTTTTCAAGGTTAATGTAGGTGGTAGCAGAGTTGTATTTTGGCAAATACACATGTCAAGCTGATTTCTTAAAATGTTAGATACCTTACTTTCATGGGTTTCACTTTCACTGGAAACTAATGGAAGTGAATTGCCTAAATATACTTCAAAATTTCACTCTTTATGTTTTTGTGATTTTATCATATTAAGTAAGCTTGTTTTGACACTTCAGTAAAATCTGGACTCAGTTGGACTTTCTGTTTGTGCTCTACTAGAGGAAGTTATGCCAGGTCTATGCTAAAATAGAATGAATCCCCTGAAAAATAAATCCTAATTGAACTAGAAACTTCAATAAAGTGACCATTAAAGTAGGTTCTCATTTTATAAAGGTCTTGAAATAAATTTTAAAAAGTACCAAACCACCTGTTTGGAAAACACTTGCTTTATTTTGGGGTGGAAAGGGTGATTAAGTTTATTCATAATTTGTTTAAATATATACACTTTTTTCATGGATAAAAAGCTTTGTTGGAGAACATTTGGGTGGATTGATTTAGTCTATTAGTGTCTTGCCCTGATGACTGTGCATTTACTCAAAGGTTTTTGGGGTGAAGAATGCTTAGCAGTTTCTTTGCATTTTTCTTTAAATTTGTGTGAGTATTGATTACCTTAATTATTACATCCTCAGTTTTTGTGTATGTTTTAGCTCCCTTCCAGCAACCTCCTCCTACAGGAGAAGTTCTCAATTCCTCTGTTATCAATCTTTCATGGAGTTCCCCTGACTCTCCAAATTCTAACAGGCTTATTTACCAGCTGTATAGAGATGAGGAAGAAATTTATGCAACTGAAGACTACCATCCTTACAGTAAGTAAGGTGACATCAAAGATTTTGTATTTGTGTATGTGTGTACATCTATATCTGTGTGTGGTGTTTCTTAGCTGTTTCTCATTCCTGTCGTAATTATTCTCTGTGGTTTTGAATACATTATCCTGTTTCCTTTTAATGAGTTACTGTTCTGTGTTATTAGTTTTGCTTGAAAGGAATGAATACCCTAGTCCAAAATCTGGCAAATGGAATCACCCAAAATGGCTGATAATTATTTTACATTTTGATCTGAAAAACTTTAAAATTGACTTACTGAAAGTATTTATTGAAAATATACACAGGTGTCAAAACCTAGGAGTCAAAGTCACAGATGAAGAATTAGGGTGAACAGAAGAGACCATTTTTTTTTCGTCTTCCTGGTTTTAATCTGTTAACAGATAGGAAAGCTTTTTGTGGCCTCTAACTTTTAGCACCTTCTGTTAAGCTATCAGTGTAGCTCCTGATTTGTGTTTAGCAGCACCACTTCTCTCATGTTGAGGCTTGCCAAGGGATCCTCAGAAGGCAGTCCTAAAGGATTCAACACTGTCCAAGCTGGAAAGGCCATTTTGTGCTAAAATTGATCTGCTTATCAAAGAAAAGGAAGTGGATTTGGATACTGTTTGTATGTATACATGGCCCAGAAGTGGTTTTTAGTTTTTTTTTTTTAAGAGAAGGAGTGTGGTTTAATGCCACTAAGGTTTGACCTCTGTTCTAAGAGCTCCTTCACTTTGTTGCAGTTTCTTATCAATGCAGCATTAATGTTTTGAAGAAGTAGAGTCTCTGTAATTGTTGGTGTGTACCCTAGAGGGAAGAAAAGAAAAAAGCTATTTTTCAATGGTAGCCCAGATCCTTTGGAATGTACCTCACATTTCTATGTTTTGGTTCATGTTGCAATGTTACAGTTTGTTACTATGTGGATTATGTTGTGAATTTGGGCACTTTGCAGTACATACTGTGAGGAAAGGTATGTGACCCCATGTAAATTACTTAACATGGGTTAAGTAATTGAGAGAAAGAAACATTAAAAATTTTAGAGAACGAAAAAATAATATTCTTAGTCCTTTATTTGGTTTAAAGGCCTAACTTTAGTAAAAAGTATAAACTAATTTCAAAAGAAAAGCTATGGTATTTCATTGTTATAAATTTATTTAGTAATGTACTTGAAACAGTGCATTGTTGAGAGTATTATTTCATTATTCTACCTACATACTTTGTGGAACGCAAAAAAAAATCTGGATGTATTTAACAGGATAATGAGACATTAACATATTTCTATTTAACAGAACATTATCTTCTTAAAAACATAGATTTGTTCTCAAAAGACATTTTTGACATTTTCTGGAAATCCCCCTAATATGTGATATGAAATCATCTGCTGGTGTTCAGATATCAAAAATACATTGTTAATGCTGACAGAAATTTTCCTAATGTTATTTTTTTCTTGGTGTAGTTTGAAATTTGTAATACTTATGAGCTGAGGGTACAACTGGATTAACATTATTTTACAGCTAAATGAGAGTTTTATAGAAACATTAAACTTCCCAAGGAAAATTAAGAACAATCAACATGGTAACCTGGGTGATAGTATTGCAGAATGCCCAATTAAAACAGTGTTTTCTTAACTGCTCTGGAAAACCTCAGCCTCAGGTTTCCCAGAGCAGTCTTTGTCTTGAGAATAACATTAACTACTTGCTCTAAAATGTGAAAAAACCCCGAAGTTCCTAACAATTCTAACTCCAAATTGAGTTTTTTTTCTAATTGCTTATAAATGTAACTAAATACGAAATCATACACTCATTAAGGATGGAAAAGACCTCCAAGATCATTGAGTCAAACGATTAAACCAGCTCTGCCATGTCACCTATAAGTGATGTCCCCAAGTGCCACATCTTTTTTTAATACTTCCAGACATCTTGTGTATACCACACTGCCAGATAGCTCATTCCAAAGCCTGACTACCCTTTCCATGAAGAAATTTTTCCTAATATCTAATCTCCTAATACCAAGTACCCAACCTCCTCTAGTGCAATTTGGGGTCATTTCATGTCATCCTGTTACTTGAGAGAAGAGCCTTACCCTCAGGCTGCAACCTCCTTTCAGGAAGTTGTAGAGAGTGATAAGACCTCTCCTGAGTTTCCTTTTCTCCAGCTCCCTCAGCAGCTCCTCACAGGACTTGTGCTCCAGACTCTTTGCCAGCTCTGTTGACCTCCTCTGGACATGCTCCAGCCCCTCCATATCTTTCTTGTAGTGAGGGTCCAGAGCTGAGCACAGGATTTGAGGTGGGGGCTCACCCGTGCCATGTGCAGGGGGAGATGCTGCTGCATCTTCTGCCTGCTCACTACTAACACACAAGGAGGTCTCAGCAGCCACAGTTCAGCTGGCAGAGTTGTTCCCTGGCCCTGCCTGAAGTATCATAGTTTGCAAGGTGACACAACGTGGTCTCGTTAGTGCTGGACACCCGTGATAATGCTGTGATTGCTAGAAGGAGTTGAAGTGCTGTGTGCAGTTACTGGGCTGAATCTGCTGCTTTTGTGCTACAATGTCACAGGTTGAATACTAGCAATACTCAGAGTTCTGTGGTCCTCTTCTTTAAGTTGTATTCAGGGCTGACTTGCCAGTGTGGATATACAGAGAGAACATAGAAATAGCTTCATCCACTTCATTTGCTTTGCAGAAGTTTGAGTGTCTGTGCTCTGAGTAATATATTACTCAATGTTAACTGTTTCTTAAGACAAAAGAATGTATGGTGTTAGGATTGTACATAAATTCATACTGTGCTGTGATGACTAACATGTGTAACTGCTTCTGAGATATGCACAGGAGCTATTAATGGCCATTGGTACTAAAAAGATGCTAAAAAACTACTAAGAATAATGGAAAATAGGGGCGAGGAAGGTAAATATAAACTTTGCATATAACTTTTTAAAAATTATTTGCAGTTCTGTTTCACTTATCTGAGATAAATGCTTTTCAAATGGAATATTAAGCATTGTTGAGGAATGAAGAAGTGAAAGCACACAAAGTAGAAATATTTGGTCTTATGCTATCAAATTAATCAAAAACAGAGGTCTGAAAGTTTGCACAATGGTTTGGGAGTTTTTTTCTAAATTATATTCACTAATATTGATGCTGATTTACATTTGAAATAATTATTTTCAAGAAAAAGAGGAATGAGTAGATAATTGTATTATTATTCTTCATGATTAAAGCAGGAACTAGAAGTTCAGTGGAAAAATAATTTCTCTAATGATGCTAATGTGGCGTGGAAGGTAATAAAGGATAAAAGGGGCTGTCTTTTCCCTGTGCTAAAAAAAATTGAGAAATTGCCATGTTTATAATCTCAAGAAGAGTATGTGAACAGGCATGAATATGTCTTGGATTAGAGCTGGACAGACTTTAGTTATAACTATTGAGATTATTTTTAATGTCTTAGACTGACACAATTTTCTTCTCCCCTGTTTGTTTCAGGTGTTCAGACCTTCACTGATACCATGTTAGCTCCGTATACCTTCTACTCCTATTATATCCAAGCCAGCAACGTTCATGGTTTTACAAGAAGTGACTCAGTGACATACAGAACGAGATCTGGGACACCTGTAGGAAGCTTGGATTTAAATCCTGTCTTTCCTGTTAGTCACCACTCTGTTTTACTTTACTGGACAAGCGTCTCCAATGATTCTGGGCCCATAGAGAAATACATTTTGACTTGTAGTAGATTGGCTGATCTGCAGCCTTGTGGTCAGTATGAAGGCTTAAAGACTTCAGCAATTATTTGGAGTCTCATTCCATTTACAAAATATGTTTTTTCTGTGCAAGCTTGTACTAGTGGAGGCTGCTTAAAGAGCCAGCCAGTAACTGTAGTTACTGCACAGGCTCCTCCAGAAGGACTACACCCACCGACTGTAGAAACCATCAGCTCTACGGAACTGGCTGTGGAATGGTCACCACCTGAGAAACCAAATGGTAGGATATTGTGTTTACTTCTGTCAATCAACGTCTTTGCAAGGGAAAAGCAGCATTTCCTCAAATCTCGTTAGAATATCCCTGTCCATGCACCATACACTGATAAATGAAGTAAGGCATTTTCCTAATTCGTCTATTTGCCATTAAGTGTATCCTTGGAGTCTGTGTTTTATTCTTCTTTATTTCCAGAAATCCACTGACTGTTGGGTCCAGGATTTACACTCAGTGGCATCTGCTGCAGGAAAAATCACATTTATAATCAAACATTTACAGTAAAATTAATTTTTTCCTAATTTGCCAGATTGCTTAGTTCAGACAGATGAAGTAGTATTGCCTGCAAAAAATAAATAAGCTGATAACAGTTATGGAAAAAAATCTAAGAATTAACAGAGAAGTCTGTTTTTGAAACCATCCGTCATGTGCAGTAGCCAATTCTATTACCAGTATAACTTTGTTAGGGATTAGGTGATTGCCAAGAGTTGCTGGTCTAACTTGTGTAATAATATTTTAGGTTTTTGAAACTGAGAACACAGCTGTTGTAGGATACTTCTGTGATACCACAGATTTTATTGGTAAAACTGGCTTTTAATATGTGAGCAATAGAGTTTTGTGAACTTGCACTAATGTGCACAAGTATTTGTGCATGTGAAAACAAACATTTTTATTTGTTCACAGATTGGACAGCTGTCTTTGAGGAGCTCAGTTTATGCTTTGAGCATCTTATTTTCCAGCTATGTCCACATTGGACAGGAAGAATGCACGCAAGAATAACTATGTACTTAGAGGGGCAGTTTCTACAATGCAGGTCATGATATTTGCAGTTGGCCCCTCAACATGTGTCATATACTCTTCACAGTCCAAAGCCATGGCATGGCCAGCACAAGCAGATTTAAGTAATATTCTCATATTTGCCTTGATGTCTGATCAGATTTCCTGGTCTCTCCAAAGACAAAGAGAAAAGCTGTTTCTCCCAAGCAACCTCTCTAGTTTAGTGCATTAATACAGACCCAAATACATAAATTTTATTGCAGTTATCTCCTGGCTTTGCATGAAATCTCTGGTCAGATTTCTTGTGATCTTATAGTTAAACTACTTTCAGGATCCAACCTAAATTGTGTATTGCTTCATACCACAACACCAATTGGTTTTTTTACCTCAGAGTGGTGAGGCCTTCCTGTGTATATAGTAAGTTTACATTGACATAAAACTGATGTACATATATCTCCTATCTAGTAATATGTTTCAAAATGTTGGCATTAAAATGTCACTCCAAAGTTCTCTTCTTTTTGTCTTAAAACCAAAAAAACAACAAAGTTGGTATTTTAGTGGAACTCCAGATATCTTTTAAATTTACTAATTTTTCCGACCTTTTTCTCTAGGTATAATTATAAGATATGAACTTTACATGAGGAAGAAATTAAAATCAACTGGGAACTTTCTTCCTCCTGAAATTCGTATCTTCCAAAGCAGTGGATGGCTCAGTCCTCAACCAGTTGTGGAATCTCAGAATGAAAATGCCTTGGCGCCACCACAGACCAGTACCACAGTTGTTGATCTGGAACCATTCACAGAGTATGAATTTTATGTGCTAGCAGTAAACATGGCAGGTAGCATATCTTCAGATTGGATATCAGGACGAACAGGAGAGGCTGGTAAGCAGTTGTTTGAATTTATTTGATAGAAATGAAAAGAAAATGCAGATTAGCATGTATTCTTAATTTTCAATAAAAGTGTCTAGTGGTGGTTAAGTAGGGGTAAAATCACATTTTTAACTAATTAATGATAGGTCAGATTATCTCAGAACTGAGCATGATAAGCAAAAGCATTTTCTTCACCTTAATACCATGTTGTTGAGGAAAATAATCCATGTCAATTAACGCTACATTTAAACTATAAGATTGCAAAATATACCAAGCAGTGTTTTAATTAGAAGACCTTGAAAGGGTTGAATTTTTAGGAATGTAGTGCTCGAAACTTCTGCTGAGACCCCCATTAGTGAGAGATGCCTCTATCCAAATTAAGGTTCAAATGAAGACATATGGCAAAGTCAATTACATGGATTTTATTTAACAATAAATGTGAGGTTTAGAGATAGAAAGAAAGGAAAAAAAGGGGGGAGAGTGATCAACAGAAGACAGTTACCACCCACGGATCCAGCAGTGTTCTGTTGGTCCTTCTTCACTCTGATTTTCTCAGTCGTGATTCTGAGGTCATTCAAAATGTTTTGCTATTTATACATTTTAGTCAATGAAAGAAGTAATGTTCATTGGCTACGCAGTTCTCTTATTCTGTTAGTTGAATGATTCCCTTGCTTCTAATGCTAATTAGTCTACATACTCAGTCTTTCTCTTTTTTTGAGTCTGTGGGTGTCTGGGGTTGATGGGCCGTGAGTTGGTGTTCATGATCTCCCCTGATGGAATTACTTTTTACCCAGTCAGAGCTGATTTCAGCACAATTGCCAAGTTGGCTTTTGTTATGGCCCATAAATCTTGCACTGTCCGCTATCAGTGATACATTTTTCTTCCCAAGGATTTTTAACCTCCAGCTGGGTCTGAGATAACATCTGGGCAATAGTACCATCTTTATCTTATCTCAAGTTCTTGCTGTGGTGACTTATCTTACAGTCCAGGTTCCAGGTATCCAGAGAAGCATATTCAGGGAAGCTTCAGTGGTTCTTGGTGTTTGCACCAAGACTGTCCCATGACTTGGGATGATCTTTGTTTGACTGGTGATATGTGTGTGAGGCGTTGCTTCTTCACAGTTTCCCAAAGAGGGAATTTTTGTCTGGGTGCGTTTAACCAGAATGAGCAAAACAGATCTCGCATGCACCATGCCTAGAGTTATCCTGTCACTTCCTTCTGTGCTTATCTCATGGCAAAGTCTTTCGTGTTTGAGACAGCCAACTGTGCTCTTTAACTCCTTGCAACTCTTCATGTGCTTTTATGGAGGCCAAGTGTCCTCATATGGCCCCTTTTTATCAAAGTGTAACCAGTTCACAACCTCTTGTATTATGACCCTTCTCTTCAGATTTTCAAAAGGACTTCGCCACTTGACATATTATTTGAAATATCAGCAATTTATTTCAGTGCTTTCAGTAGAAATCTATGGTTTTCAGACTGATTGAACCCATGATTAGCAATTAAACATCTCTTATGTTACTTATGCTTTTTTGTTGTTAGCTTGAAAATGGTGTCCTCAGTCATTTACTCCAGCAAAACAGCAGGCTAAACGAATTCTTCCTTCAAAATGAGCCTTTTTGCGTGTCTGTTCCTAAATACTATATGTTATAGAAGTGTTAAATTGTATTTGGGAAGAGGTCCATTAGTGCAGTTGTTTGTACGTAACAGAAGTGCTGTGAGTTGGTATCCTATTATTACAGAGGAATCAGGTGGGGATTTAACTGCAGTGCAAACAATCCTTTAACAGATTTACTATGGAAGACAGGGGAACTGTTTTGTAAGAAGTGAGAGACATGTTAATTTCAAACTGGCCTAGCAAACAGAATTGCTTTTAAGATGCTGAAGTATTGAACACTTTTTGCTTTTATCAGTTTTTTCCCATGTTGCATGAAGTTTTTCTTCAAGGCTTTTTCATTTGTATGTACTTTCCTACTTGCTACAGGGGATAGGACTGTAGTGTTGATTAGTATTTCTTTGAAGACACAGACAGAGTTTGAATCTGCATTCACAGCCAGAGTAGAAAACAGGAGAATGATGAGTGAAGTACTTAACCAAAGTAAGGTGAAAATTCCAGCTAGACTTGAAAATAAGGTTAGAAAGGGGAAATAAATGATTGTCTGAAATAGTGTTTTACAAGTACAATGAGGAAGCTTGCATTATACATATTGCTCATTTATTTTATGCATATTATTAATTTAACTTTATTTCAGCTCCAGCATTCATGCCCTCTCCATCAGTATTCCCTCTTTCACCGCATTCCCTTAATGTGTCATGGGAAAAACCTGAAGATAATGTATCAAGAGGAGAAGTGATGGGATATAGTATCAGTTTGATGACTGAACAAAGGTCCTTGCCACCATTTTCTCAGGTATTATTGTTAGTTACATTAAATTTTTCCTAACTGGTAATAATAAAACTGATAAAACCTGATGTCCTCTGATGAGTTGTGATTAATTTTCCCCCTGGTTTGTTGTGTGTTCTCTGATCCAACTTTTCTACCTACAGGTTTGATTTAATGTTATATACTACTTCTGCATTTTAAGTTGTCTTTCTGATCTGACTTGTTTTCAGTGGCAAATGGGATTGAAAATTAGGAGAGATGAGGTTGTGCAACAAAATTTCAATGACCTTGATATTTGTATGTACTGGTTCTATATTGTAGCTGTACTTGCTAATATGCTTAAAGCCATATTGTTGTAGGTATCTACATTTTCCTTAAGAATGTGCTTGTCTGGATGAGTTTTTGAAGTGGTGAAACCTAAAATACTGGAAAGAAACAGATTTAAAAAGTCAAAATATGTGACTTTAAAATATTGTCGTAATGTTTGAATGGGTTTGGCAAACAAGTATCATGGCATTAGTAGTATACTAAAAGCTTAGGAATGAGCAGAAACATGATACATAATCAGAATGTAGTGAATCTGGTGCTCTCATATTGTATTTCTCATTCAGAGCTGATTTTGTCTTTTGGTATTACCACAGATGAGCCTCAGTTTATTTGCTTATTAACTGGGGATACTACTGTTCTCGGGGCTGTGGTAATAATACATAAATGTCAATTGCTTCTGGTCACTGGCTTGCAAGATTCTTCATGCAAAAAAGCATCTGATAACAAAGATATCTAAAGTGCTACAATCTATTCAGTCCCCCACTGATAGCTTATACTGATACTAAAGTAAAGCAGATGCAAGTGTTTGTAGGTATTTGTTATTCCTCTCCCTTCTAATGCCTGCTAATCATGTCAGTCCTTCAATGGTGGTCAGATTTCACAACTTAATAGTGTCATTTTCGTCATCTCAATTGTAGCTGCACTGTTTGTACTGATAACTGCACCACCACACAGTTTTATGAGGCAATAACTTTGTTTCCTCATTTATCCACTCAGGAACTGGCTTATTACCTCATAAAACAGTGTGATGGGAAGTATTATCACCTAAATCCCAGCTTGTTCAGACTCTCCAAAATAATCCTCTCCCTCAGTTGGTCTGTTCAGGCTTTCTCACATCTGAGTGAAAGAATCTGCAAGTTCAGAGACAAGTTTCTTGCTAGTGATCATGCCATTAAATGACAGGAATGAAAATATTATTAACCAACTGTTGTCTTCCAATCTGTTTGCTTTGCAGGTTTTGCATATAGCTGAGGCTCACGAGCTCTCCTACGTAGCAACGGGATTAAAACCTTACAGGACATACAACTTTACTGTTACTCTCTGCAATCAAATTGGTTGTGTAACCAGTGAGCCAGGCATGGGGCAAACCTTGGCAGCTGGTAAGAGAACAATCTGTAGCAAAGTGCAAAGCTGACACATGGTTTACTAATGAATACCATGATGATGGTCCTAGTTTGATGCGCAGTGGCAGGGGTAGGTGTTCTATTAATACAAAGTGACTTGCTTAATTATTATTTGTTTGTTTTGACAGATTAAACCCAAAATGTTTTCAGTGGAGGTCTAAAATACTCTGCTATGACAGTAGGATTTGTGTACTGCTGTCTCAGTTGCAAGTTATGATGTGTATAGTTTTTGTTCGTGTTTGTTTAAACATGAAGGTACAAAAATGTGGCTGCATCCACTCATTCATTCATGATGCTAAGTTGTTGTTAATTTGTCATTGGGGGTTTTCAGTGTATGTATTCACAACAAGAAATGTAAAATGCTCCAGCTGTGCCAATGCCTTGCTTAACACACGCAGGAGGAGTTGCATGGCTTTAAGAGTAACATAAGTATATAGTGTATTTGTGTGTCTAAATCAGAAGCAATGGTTTGGATCTGCTTTTTTGAAAATGTTGGTTTATTTACCCCCCGAGATTTTGAGATTTTGCTTTGTAGATATGTATTTGCATACCTATGGGAACCATGCTAAAGAAACTGCATATATGTTCCTGTGCACCTCAATACATTTTCAGTCTTCAAGTTAATTTCTGTAGCATTGTCATGGATTTCAAAGGCACCGTCTACAAATTTAGGGGAAAATACACATCAGTCCAGAACAGAGATAGCCTGTATTTATTACTTTGAAGAAAGGACTGGCATAGACTCACTTCTTGGGCATTGAAGGTTCAAGAGGGTTTTAAGAGAGAAATTATGAGGAATATCAGCTTTACAAATCTCTTTATTAATGGAATGAGATAGTCAGTATGGCTCTTTAATACTATAAATACAAGCTCAGACCCATGCTATGTGACATACTGCTGATCATCTGAAAGGAGCTGACCACTTAACATTGTGGTTTCCTTTTGTATAGGCATTTAAAACATGTTAATTAATTTTACAGTATTAGCTAAAATGCTTAACTAAAAATGTAAAACAATTAGAACTAAAAACATTAAGCAATTAGTGGTGTTGTCATGGATGTCGTGATGATGATCGTTACGATTACTTCTCTTATGTAATTTCATCTTCACGTAGGAAAACATCTGAAATTTTCTGCTGAAATGAAATTTAAGGTGTTGGGATATTGCCTCTAGTCTGACCTCATTTCATATTTGTTTCATTGCCTTTCCATTTGTTTTCAAGTGGAAGGCTGTCCATATACAGAGCCTCCTACTTGTATAAGTATGACTTTATCCCTTTCCACACAGCCATGAGGAATGATGTTCCAGTCTGTGCTGATAACCATGGAAACAAATATTGCCTAAACAGCACACCTTATTACTACAAATGATCCAACTTTGCATTTATACATTTATTAAAAGATTCAGGAACAATAGCTTAGTTATGCTTGACAGCTTGTTTATGACCATCTCCTCCCTGGTTGTGTTAATACTCAGAGACCTATCACATTAGAGAAGACAGGAGAATACAAAATAGCATAGCAGGCATGTCCCCATTTATTAGCTGTTTTGCAGTGAAGCCTTTTCCTAGTTACTGTTGTAAGCCTTGAAAGAAAAGAATTAGTGCTGTATTGTGTTCCTTTTATGTTTTTAAAGCATGTTATTGCTTTAAAATGTCTTAAATTCTGGCAAACTGAAAAACATACGTTTTGCATGCAGTTTTGTCTTCCACAAGTCACATTTTTTGTGTGTGGTTTTCTTTGTTTCTGTGAGGTTTGGTTTTTATTTTTTATTCTTTGTGTGTGTGCGTGCATGTTTCATTCTGTGAGGTTCAGTAAAACTGCATTTCCGAAGACAGTTTAAAAGAAGCAGTATTTATGTGATGACAATCAAAGGGAGTTAAAACTTGAAACAATCCCCAGCATTTGTAAAAATAGATATTCAAGTCTTAGTCCATTTCTATACTTTCTTTTTTTTTTTTGTCATTGGAAAGTGCAAAATGAAATTAAAATTGTCTTTCTAGGACTGTTGGAGAGTTCTTTTTTTTTTGTGGAGGAATGTCTCCCTGGCAAAGAGACAACTTTCCTGGCTGGATGCCAGTCCCCTTCCATGCCCTGGCAAAGGCAGTTTTTGGAGGAAGTCTTGACTGAAATGTGTTCCAGCATGATGGTCCCCTTGCATCATAACACAATCCAGGAGCTTTGAATTGTTTCAAGTTGGGCTAGAGGTTATACTAAATTAGACTAATTCTTCTCCTCTGATCCTCAGCAGGACGAGGAGAATGATAATGGAAAACCATGACCATTCCCCTTCTGTGTATGGAGCATACAGGTTTATCACATGGACAATTTCAAGCAATGGGTATCTTGATGGCTGTGATTTTGGCATGTCCAACAGATGTGTATTAGCAAGGGACTTCTTTTTGAAATTGCCAGTGGCTTTTGAAATTTGCCACTAGAAGTCTCAAGTAATTTTTAAGCTTTGTTAAGATCCATTAGGGTAGTTTGAAGCCTAGTTATAAAAAAGATACTCTTTAAAATCTAATCTTTTTCTCTGAAAACTTGTGGGGGGTTTTTTTCTTAATGCATTGTAAAACAGAAAATGAAAACAAAGGCAGAAACAAGGGCATGAAATCACTATAAACAAAATTGTTGAGGAAGAAAAGTAAGGGATTTTGAGGTAAGATTGAAAAGACAAAGAAAAGAGACTATTTCATGTAGGAGCAGAATTTAAGGATAGCACCCAAGGGGGCAGAAGCATCAGGAAAGGTCTACTGATTTTTCAGTAAGAAGTCTCTTGGACTATGACTGGTTAAAATCCAGAAGCAAACTTAATGAGTGGATTCATTCTAACTTGGTTCAATATAGGCATCTGTACTGGAAATATCTCGTGTAGATTTGCAGGAGTAGAGTGAAAGAAAACTCAAATTGGCCATATGTCCTTGTGTCTGTCAGACTGGCAAAATCACTCCTCCTCACCAATACATACACCCACGATGTTTGTAAATGGTAATATAGAAGACAAATCAGAAGAATGGGAGGAGAGAGTGTGAGAAAACAAAAAAAAATTGCGAAGAACTGAGCTGTTTTGTAAAAAGACAGTGTTACAAATGCATATGAAGCCAGAAGGGTGAGCTAAATAAAAGAACAGTTATGCGTGATGCTCCAAGAATAGTAAAAAGTGGTGGAAGATCAATGTTAGAGTAAATGCAGTATTGAGATGAAAGATCAAAACAAGCATAGGAAGGTAATAGGAGAGAATTACCCATCCCTGTTACTCAAAGAGGTAAGTGGACAGAAAGAGAACCTCAGTTTGGTCTGGTCAGATACAAATACATACATAGCCGACTTTTAAATATGCAATTAATTAAAAAGTGTTTCATACTTTTTAATCAGTCTATTAAATGGTAAATTAAGGCACTGCAGCTACCACAATCCTTGTGATGTTTGAAATACTTCTATGTACTGCAATATTGTGCTCATGCTACTGAAATCCTTGGCTGATAGATGAGGCAGAAGTTCATTGTTGATACTTTATTTGAGAATTTGAAATCCAATTTGAGCTTTGTTTTTGTCTGTGCTATCTCAAGATCATGAAGTGGATCTACATGTGTGTAACTGAGAGCAGTAATTACACGTTTTTCATCTCAATACATAGAGCAAAATCTTACTTTATTCTTTTCTCTGGCTTCTGCTGTGTTCAAATTCCTATTTACTTTTGATAATGGCATTCAGCCTTTTGTTTTTACTAGGTCTTAGGCAAATTTTTTTAATTTCAAAAGCGTTTTTTGTTGTGTGATTTTTCTCTCATTAGGATTCTGAACTGGTACCAATCTATAGAACTTTACTAGCTGATACCAGTGAGAGACCTGGTCCTTTAAAAATTTCTTTTTCTGACAATGTGTCTGCATGAAATTATGAATTACCAATACAAAACATGCATGTTTTCAAAATTTTTCAGTGAGGCAGAGAAATGCCATTTTATTCCCATCATTTTTTGTCATTTCAACAGGATGAAATTAGACATGTGACTGCTTGGACCAGTACAATTGCTTATGCTACTGATCTCAAATCATATAGTCAAAGGTTGCCTTAAACAATCTATACAGCTATGTTTCATTAGCTGCTGTGTGACTAAGCTTATTTCTTGTAATTAAGTTCGCCTTTCCTTTGCCCTTAATTTTTTAAATTCGTTTAAAAAGCACTTTTTAAGATGTAGCAAAGTATTTGCCTTGTGATTGCTGCCATTTACCCCAGCACATTGTATTCCTGATATTTTGCTTTTGATGACAATTACAGGGTTCAGAAGCTAATTTGTAGGAGATATTCTTCCAGCACCAGCTGCATCTGGCTTCTTGGCAGACTTCTCAACCAGTTGTATTTGGGGCTTTGGAGTTGCCTCTGGGTTTGCTGGGGTAATTCTGGGCTGTCTTACTCTCCTTGTTGTTTTCTTTTTGATTACCCTTTTAATCTGAATAATTTGTCCATTTTTTCCCATTCATGAATAAGGTCGGGTGCAGACCCTTTTCAAAAGCCTCATTTGTTTATGTCTGTCATAGATGGCTTTTCTACAAAAGGCTATGCCTCAATTTTAAAATCACCAATACCCATTAAACAGGTAGTAAGAAATGTATAGTTTCCTTTGTTGCAGAAGAGGAATACGAGGGCCATTTGCTGCTGGCCTGGAAACACAGATTGTTTTGCATGCATGTACATAATTCTCTTCATTGTGAATAGGACCCAAAGTGATTAAACAAGCACTCTTAATATGTTAATTTATAATTTTAATTACAACAATCTTGTATATATAGTCATTAGTGAATACTAATATAAATATTTTTCTACCTTTTTATTCATAATGCATAAACCAATCATCCAGTTACTTCTCGGCAGTTGCCTGTTTCCGTTTCATAATACAATCTTTGTTCTTAGTTATGAATGCATTTTGTTCATTCCTGTCTTGAATAATCCCTCATTAAGCTAGTCACTTTCTGCTCCATGCTAAAAAGGAAAAATTATCATGCAAATGTGGCATGCCATATTAAAAAGCACATTACCAAACACTTTTGTTGCTGTCCTTCAATTAGTTTCCCTTCTTTGAATTTAATTTCATTTGTTGTTAAACTACTGACTTGATGTATGGACTCATGAATTTGAGGCTGCTGCCAAGAATGTAGCAGGAAAAAAAAATCAAAGCCTCTTCAGAAAGCTACAGAGGCAAAGCTGAAATGAATTTGCTTCACCTTTGACAAGAACACTTGAGCAGCACTGGAATCCTCTGATGATTCAGCTTGGCTAATTATCCAATTATTTATTCCAAGAATAAAGACGCTGTTTTACAATTAGAAAAGTGTAAAGTAATCTGAGAAATTTCGTAATGACAGATGACTTAAGCAACTTCTGAGATAAATAGAATCTGCTCAAACTTGTCTTGCCAAGTGTTCAAACCGTAGTTAAACTGCTCTTTGAGTTTAAGGGAGTCAGTAGGGAATTAAAAGTTATTTGTTTCTTCTCCCCTACCAACCACATATTATGTCAGAAAATAGCTCAAAACAGCTCAGTTTGTTCTTTTTTCCTTTCTGTCAAATTTGCAACATTTTAAAGCTATGTTTAAGTTGTATTCCTCTTGATTAAAAGCTTTTGGTTCAAAGCAATACTTTTTAATTGCCTAATAATATAAGTCAGTTCTTAGGAAAGAACCGTGCATTTAGGAGTTCATTTGCAATATAACTGAAAAATTCATTGCATGGCAGTAAAACAATTTACTGTTAATTACAAGGAGAAGAATTTGCTGTACCATGCTCACAGATTGCCATGAATCATGCAGCACTCCTAGAGATTTATAACAGATGTGTAAGTGGGATGAATTAGCAAGGTTTAATAACAGAGACACAAATCATGCAGACTTCAAGGAGCTTTAATTGATATACTAGAATGTGACGGGCATGAATCACTCAGCCATTCAACAGCACTGTAACATATGGTCAGCTCAATATGCTGCATCTTAAATCGGTTGGTGAGTCGTTGGTTGTCCCATATGGTGGAAGCAATATATTTTTCATGATTTTTAAAAAATACAGTGGATTACATCTATTTTAAAAGAAATATGATTGCAACATATCCATGTTACTAAATTTTCTTTTGATGTCCATTGTGGGTGGTTTTATTCTTTTTTTTGGAAGAAGTCCAAAATGGACTCTAAAGAATGTCTTAAAACTCAAGACATTTTCAGAATATTGCTTGACTCATTTACTGTTGAAATTACTGATACCATTGTGAAGTGCAGAAAAAGGGAGCATAGCTGAAATGCAATGTCAAACTCGAGGTCCTCTAAATTACTGGAATCAAAAATTAAATGCATGACCCATAGTGAGGTATGCAATTTTACCTGCAAGGTAAACTCCAATATGAAAAGATATTTTCTGTAAGTTTTTGTCCTCGAATTGGGCATTTTTTCTCTTCTTTTTTGTATGTGTGCATTTGGGATTCAACTTAAAAACAGTTAAAAACTGTATACTTTACATTGCTGTTACCTTACTGAACTATTTAGTGTCTACTTGAGACTTTCAGTGGAAGAGTACACAAATACCTACCTACAGTAAGCTGAGCAGAAATTACTCAAACATATGTAAGCCTGTAAAATTTAGCCATAGTGTAAATATGTTATTCCTGGGACGAGAATCTGGCAGAGTATGGAAAAGCTTTAGCAGTTGTATTAGTAAACCTGACAGACTTGAGAAAGGAGTATTGTATCCTTAGAACCATGGCTGCCAGAATTTAATGTCAACAATTAAAATTTATTTTGATCCTTACCTAGTGTTTATTACTGTTTGTATACACAACAGACCTTACTAATACAGAGATGCACTATTAGATGGAATTACCATCTGTTCAGAGCGAAACGCTGGCATCTGTCTTCGAGCCTAAAACTAAAATGATATTATTTCAAACAAAACAAAATTAACTGCTCTTTACTTACCAACTTCATTTTTGTACATGTGTGTGCATAAACACATGGGAAAGGCTTATTTATAATGACCTGTGTAGCAACATCTATATTTAGATATATGACTTCAACATAAGCTGTATGGACCATCTGTCTTTATTGGTCTTTTCTGTGCCCTCTGCTACACAATGGCATGCAGCAATCATGGGCTTTTAAATACTGTTTTAGCCTTATAATATATTAAATATGTATTATATAGCAAGACATTAAAACTACATAATTAAAATACACAAAAATGTGACTTTGAATCCACTAAAATGCAGTACGCTCATTATTTTGACAGATGTGTCTTAACAGAACGTGGTTAAAAAAATTAAATAGGTAAAATTATACTCGATTCATCTTTCAGAAGTAGCTACAGGTACCACAGTGACACCTTTAGGAAAATATATACTGTATCTTTTAGTGTTGAATATTTTTAATTTCAGCATTTAGTACCCTGCTGGGCTAGTGCTACAGATTTATTTCAAGACCTTCTGTGTTTGTGTGCAGTTGGAGTTTCTATTTGGTTTTTTTAATTATTATTATTTTTGTTTTTAAATACTTCTGTAACCTATTCTGTACGGTTTGCTGCTGTCTTGATGCACAAGAATTCTCAAGCATCAAGGAGACTATAGTTTCAATACTAGTTCTATAGCAAGGATGTTACTTTCTGAAAGGGTAGTCTTGTGTTCCATATATCACAAAATAATAAATTGTGTCATGCTAGTGTTTAATGCGTGTACACAGTGCATTAACTGTAACTGTAGTACATTTATTTGTGCTAGAGGAGACTTGAAAATGATTAAAAAATCAATACTTCCCTGTCAGAGAAGCAAGTGTTACGATGCATTTAAGTAGTTAATTGCATAAGGCCCATAAAAGCTTCAGGTTTGGGTATCAGAGATGCCATAATTATGGTCCAAGTAACCACCGTTTATTAATACTAGACTTTAAAGGAAGATGTAGTTATTGTCATGAGTGCTAGTCAGCTGGATGCATGTTAAAAATAATGAATTTTAGCATTTCTGTTTGCCATCAGTACTCTCTACTGGAGGGCTCAACCTCTTCAGTTTGCATTTAAAATGCTGACGTAGGCTGGTTCCCTCAGAGGTGAGGTTTTGATTGTTAAGCCATGTTTTCTATTTAAACTTGTGCATTAATACCACAATTCATTAGTGCTGTGCCCTACTTATGCAGGGAAGCTTATGACCTCACACTGCATTACTTCAATTTTGACATTGTAAATTTCTACCATCGCGTGAGATACTAATTAGATTGTGAAATCATAAATGATACCTAAGCAGGAATTTACAGCACATAGTGCCTTTGGCAGTTTCCCAGTTCCCCCACTCCCTGCTTTCTCCAAGAAGAATATCTATCAAGTTATGGGGTGTGGGGACAAAGAAAAAGAAAAAAGAAAGAAGTAATAAACTACTGGCAAATAGGAAAAATGAAAAATATGTTAATGATCTTGGAAATGCAGGAATGTTTAAAAGGATGCTATTAATTCATTTTAAATGAAGCAATCTCTCCTACTCTAAAGAACTCATGCTACATACAATGCTGGGCTATGAAGTAATATGTCAGATTTTGAAGGCCCATATTTTAATTCAGATTTTATTGTTCTTGAAAGGCATTTATTGCTCTTTACTGTGTCATTATGAGAACAAGTAATTTTTACAAGTTGTCATTGTATTTCGCTTCCTGGGCACAAATGAAGTTCCTCTTGTTAAATCCTTCTCTTTATCAGGGAAAGAAGGAGGAGGAAAAAAGCAAGATAAGATGTATATGGATTCTGTACATAGCAAACTGTTCTCCAGATGACGTCTTCTATTGTTTCAGAGGTTGTCCATTTCTTTCCACCTGTAGGACCATCATGTCATTATCCAAACAGGTCATGCTGCCCTCCAGTGGCTTACTGTACAGTATTTTATTTAAAAAACGGAATAAATTTAGTTAATAATTCACCTGTAGAGTAGCCAATGCTATCAGAGTGTTTAAAAGAATACCAGAGTATTGGGTTTAATGGTAGGAAGATCATCCTGTAACGTAAAACTATCTTATGCTGCTACCTTTGTGGAAACAGTCTTGATTGGAGTCCTGGTGGAGAATTGGTGGAGAAAAATTAGAGAGGGTTGTTTTCTTGAAGTGAGTCATTATGTGAACATAAGCTGCTGTCTGGTGTGCACATCGTGAGAACAGCTAGCTGGGACTGCAGGACTGTGGACAGAGAGCTGTTCTGCTCCTCTTGGTGAGGATACGTCCAGTGAGAAGAGACCCCTGTTGTCATGTACCATGCTGCGATGTAACAAGAGTTATAAGTTCAAATTTTCCTTAGGGATTTCACTCACATCCACTTATGAAAGTCATACAGATGCACACAGGGAGTTCGGTGTGAGAGGCCCATCAAGGAAGGAGGGAACCCAAATATACTTTTCATGAAGATGTTGATTAATATCCTCAAAGATTGTGAACAAAAATATTTCAGATATAATTACAGAGATAATTGTCTAAAGCCTGAAGAAACAAAGAAAGTATTTCTTGTACAACTGAAATAAGTTTCTCATAAAGATTAAGAATATTTTTTGAGCCTTTTTTCTCTCCTAACTAAGCTTCTATGGATATCTGTGTTTATTCTTAAGATCAGGAAATGAAACAGGATGTTTTGCAAAGATTGTTATGTGCAATAAATAATTGCTCAAGTGTTATGGACAATGATGCCTGACAACTTTTATCCACAGCTCCAAGAAAACTTAGTGCCCCTCGTGTTGAAGGAATAAACAGCACAACGGTAAAGATAATTTGGAATGAACCTGAAGAGCTAAATGGGCCTTCTCCCATCTACCAGGTGGAAAGGATGGATTCATCTTTAGCAACAATGAATATAGAAGTAACAAAAGGGATCCGTTTCCCAGGAAATGGGTATTACAAATTTGCGAGTTCCACTCTCCCCACCAATACCTACTTTACAGGTAAATGAGTTTAAATTACTTAGAAAATATACTAATTGTACTCTGATTTTGTTCTACAATTTAGTATCATGTTCTATAAAACTTTTATGTTAAAGTAGGAAGGTTCTAATTTATTGAAGTACTGTAATGATTAGTGATGTATGGGCTATTTTGATTCTCACTTTAAAAGCCTATGGAAATCATTGGACATGTGGGATTTTTATTACCTCATGTTTGGACAGAGAGATGTACATGACAGTGAATGTTGCTGCATATTTGACTTATTTCTGAGTTGTAAATATAAGCTTTTATTTATTCTTCTGGGTTTAAAACTTTTAAATTAATTTGCTTGGAGTGCTAAGATGTGTTTTATTTGGTATCTTTTGGGGCTGCACAAAAGCTCTTTGCTTAAAAATCTCTGTCTTCCAGGTTCAGAGCGTTTGTGTTGTGATCCTGTTTGTTTTGTTACAGAAAGAAAAAAAGCCTGCCACTCTGACAGAATTCCACTGTTTCTGGGCCTTTGAGTGTTCTCTCTTTTCTCTTGATTAGTTACTTTACTTTGGAAACAGGAGATTTTCAGATTGAAGCAGACCTATGTCCTATTTCTGTGATTCTCATCATTTGGTGATGTCTTGCCTTCTGGGATAAAGCAAAGACAGAGACAGTATGTTTTTTTTGCAAAAATGAACCTGATTGAATGTTTGAGATGTTGTAGTGGTCTGTAAGTGAAATCTTGCATTTGTGTGCATGTAGTATGAGTGCTTAAAAGAAAAAACAGCAGAGCTGGAGACTTAAAAAAAAAGTGTGAAATGAAAGATGCATGTGTGAGTATTTATCTCAGGCCATGAGAATGACAGCAGGAAGGGGAAATCCAAAAAGAATCTTGGTAACTGTAGGAGCAGGCATTAACTAGCACACTGATGTGTAGGGGCCACACCAGTGGCAGTGACACAACCTGGTGCTAAGCCTTGTTTAAGAGAGAGAAGGCCTGCAAAAACTGTGCAGCACTGTTGACACAAAAAAAAAATGCTGGAGCTTTCAACAGGACTCAGCTGACATTCCTTGTCTTCAAGGTCACCACAGGCAATTCTAGCAAAGATATTTGAGCACCTGGTACTTGCAAGTGTGTATGGGCAAATTCAGATTTTATTTAAAACAGAAATCAGCTTCTTGCCTCTCTATGGCCGCTCGGTGAATCTGACTTAAAAAAACCCCAAAGTTTAGATGACTTCACTTTTTTTTTTCTAGCCAGGTGCTTACTGATAAATAATAATAACAAGTGATAATGTGTTTGTTAAATATTGACACTGTGTTGACTGGCACAACCTGTCTCTGTGCAGGAATCTGTAGAAACAGCTGTTGGACTCCTTTCCTCATCCAAATTGCTCAATGGTTTTCCTGACATCAGTTTGCACCCTTTACTATGTATTTAGAAAAAAAAACCCTTTGATGTTTCTTCTGTTGTCAGTTGTGTCTGCTTGGAACCAAGCAAGCCCAACACCAATCTACCCAAGTTTCAATTCGCTCTGGGGTTTAGTTCGGCTCCATAAGCTGAGACTGATGCCTTGAGTAAGTTTATTGTGATGGCTGAGATGATTTGAGAGTTTGGACAGGCAGGTTGGGAGATGTTAAAATAAAGCTCCCTTCATATTGGCAACTGATGGCTGATAACACTGTATGGATAAATATAATTTATCATAGCTTTGGATTGTGTTCTTTCTCTTCTACCAGCTATTAGTCAGAGTATTTGGAGACAACCTAGAACTAAAACACACTAGGCAATTTGTCCAGACATCTGCTAGTGATGACTGACAATCAGATTACATCAGTCTATCTTTGGTACCTAAAAATGTGTAGTTCAGGTTTGGCAACTCAATAAAGATTTTGAGAAATATAAATCTGGGTTTTTCTAAGGAGCTCATCTGTCCTTCTTCCAAAACATGATGGAGAGGAAAATGGTAGCAAATCCAGGAGAGTTTAGAAAGATGGACACTTAAGGGGATGAAAAATATTCTTTAACTGCACTCTACAGTTGTTTTGTTGTTGAGACCCTCTCTTATTACCCATTTCTGACGACAAGCAGTTGGCAATTGTGCTTTATGGATGGATCAGCTTTAGTGTGCATGCAGCTGTGTACATTTTTGACACAAAAGTGTGCCAGCTTGTATGTGTCAGTCAGCAGACAGATACTTCTCAGTGCGTCTGGGATCTCCCACTGTTAATCCAGAAAAAGATTGATCAGTTTATTCATTGCTAATAAATGCAGTTGTCCTCACTACCTCCCTGGCTGGTCTTACAGTCCAAGGTGCAAGTAATAGGGGCAGATGTATTTTCTGGGAAATTTTCCAAAATCATCTTTTAAAAAAAAAAAAAGTTATTCAATAAACACTGGCTACACTAAGCAGTGTCCTGTCTGTAACAAAGCCTCCAGCTGCATAGGGAGATGTGTTCTGAGTACACATTAGATGAGAGGAAATCAAGTAAAAAGACTTTTTATTTTTTTCTGCTGGAACTGTCCACATGCAACTTTTCAGCTCTTCAAAATGTGAAGAAGTGTTTTAGCCATGTATAATATCATTTCCCAAATGATGCAGACTTCCTTTTTAGGACTTATTTGTATTCCTTTAAGTTCTTATATACAACAGCATTCATTGTATCTATCAAAACACCACAAGGCAAAGGAGAGGTGTTGTTAGTGTTCTTGTTTTAGCTAAGGAACTTACCCATCTCCCATTACTCTGAAAATTGGGGTATTTAGGTGTTTATCTTCATATTTTCCCCATGAACAAAAAAGTGGTGGGATTTAACATATGGGGAGCTGAAGTTCAGATTCTACTTAATGTGGGACTTAAAAGGACCTCTAGAATTGGCTAGAAGCTTTTACAAATTATTTATTTTGTGTTGTTTGCTTTTATTGGTCCAGCTTGTGTGCTGTGGCTATGCTGGAGTCAGAATGCTGCAGTACCACTATTGTTTTTGCCTTTCTGGTTCTCTTGTCATCAAGAGAACTAAGATCTGTTTTATACAGGGTGTAGAACAGGCAAGCTTGGAGTTCAAATGTCATTCCTCTTGGATGACACTTGTTTTAAAAGAAAATTATTCATGTAATATTGATCAAACTGCAGTCTACTCTGAAGAAAGTTTTGTGTTTGGCCTTGCTTTGATTCCAAGTTTTCTGAAATAGGATAATACACTTAAAAAGAATTATGTCTTGCCTGGACTATGCAATCTTTGCTAACCTCTACATGATGCATATTCAGCTCTGTAATAATTAGAAAATAACTGTATGAGGTAAGATGTTAATATATTAAGCATTACAAGGAGATTTTTTTTGTTTTACAATGACATTTTTAGTGTTGTAAAGTGGTCTTTAAAATGTGTATTTAAAAAATATTTATATCTGTGCTAGTGTTTTTACTGCCAGATTCTGGCTGGGATACACAGACATTTCTCAGAGTGGAGAATCTTTCCAGTAACGATGTTTCTTAATGAGTTTGCCATGGAACACTGCACAGGCATCGTTTACATTTGTTCTGAGCAGGAGTGCTGAGAACAACTGTGGTCATTCGGTGTCAGATCTCCCCATAGCTCTTCATCCCTGTGAACTCTCTTTGCAGTAATGTAAAACAAATTCCACTCCACAGGATCTTGAGCAAACATTTGATAGTTAGTCAAAGGGGCTGATATTTTCATTAGTTTGTGGACCCAAATAAACAGACCTTTTCCAGCATCCCAACAGAACTTTATGGGATGCATTATGACTGAATACCAAGAAAATGAACAGGAATAGACATCCTAAAATAATGTAAGAGGAGAGGCCAAAGAAAATAGTGTAGTTTAGAAAAATGAAGATAAAAGGAGACACGATAATGGTGTTAAAATATATAAAAATGTGTAGTTTAAAAGAAGAGAATGAACTTCTTGTGTTTATGTGAGTAAAGCAGCAACACACTCGTAAAAAGCTTAAAATACAGCAAGGTAGATTGTCTTTTTTTTCTAAAAGATTCAGGCTAGTTGAGCAGTAGAATTCATTGTTGTGAGAAAGAAATGAAAGCTCTGACACTGTGGATTTTAAAGAACAGTTGGATGAGCATTTGTCAGGAATAACCTGGGTAAAATTGATTCTGCTTTGGAGTAAGTGGATTGTTTCTGTGACCTCTAAGAATGTTTTCCAAACATATATCCTATTATAAGCTCAGACTAACCCAATGAAACTGGGAGAGATGTTCATTTCACCAAATAACTTTTAGTAGCAAAGAGCTCTCTTTTTTTTTTCTGATTGAAAAAGAAGTTTTATTTGTAGAGGGAAGGTTGCATGAGTTGAACAAGTTTTGCTTCTATTTTATTTTTCTTCTTTAGATATTTTCTAGCATTTCTTTATACAGCTAATGATTTGAGATGGTTAGAAAATCAATTTTAATCACTAATTCAGAATAATGTAATAATTTGGCATTGAAGAGAAATCGTCTAGTCTTCCTGCTCATGTTGAGTCCAGCTAGGCCCGTTTAAGCCTTTGTCTGCTTATCTCTCAATATGTGGCTAAGTATGTTTCCAAATATTGTTCCAGTTTTCAGTTTGACCCATCTTTTGGTTTACTCCCTTAGATCTAAACAAAATTTTCTGCATATGAACCCATGTCCATTGCCTCTTGTTCTGTCACTGGAGAGGTCCAAAGAAGCATGGCTTCATCATCTTTATATTCTTTGGGAAGGTAATTGAAGAAGGCAGTCATTTCCTCCATCCTTCCATGCTAAAGACTAAACAATCCCTATTGTCTCAGCCTCTGTTGAATGTCATATGCTTTGCTTTGGCCTCCTGACTATCTTGGTGCCACTGGATTTGTTTCAGTCTGCAAGTACCTTTTATATTTGTTTTTGTTTTTAGTTTTTTTTCTTTAATGCCAGAATATCTAAAACTTCACTGTAGGACTTGCATTTGCCTTTGTTGGATTTCACAAGATTTCTGTCAGCCTATTTCTCCAGCCTGCTAAGGTTTCTCTTTGTTTCAGTGTATCCACTGCAGCCCTTAATTTTATTATTTTAATTGCCTCCCAACTTTTTGACAGCACACTCCATCCCATCACCTGGGATCCATTTTAATGAATAGAAACGTTAAACAGAATTGGTCCCAGTACCAGTTTCTTGTGGATGCTGCCCACTGGGCTTTATGCCGCTTGTCACAAGCCTTTGAGTTCTGCTGTTTAGCCAGTTTTCTTACTCACTTTTATAGTCCACCTGTGGTCCATCTATTTCTCCACATTGATGGCAAGGATTCCCTAATCTATAGACACAACTTTACAGCAAATGCAGTTAAATTTGTTTGCTTCAGCTTTATACTAAAAAGATGGAGAGAAAGGAAGAGGAGGAGAGAATCTGACCTTTTTGCTTAGTTTGGCTTTATGTATTCTTTGTCACTCTGCTGGCACCTTTTCCTTTCATAGCTTTTGAAGAATCAGCCTTTTTATTTCATTATGTTGAACTGAAGAAAGTCAACAAGATTTTCTGACGGAGAAACTATTAGAAAAAAAATTCTTGCTCCAAGCTTTTGAATACTCTGAGAGAACGAAAGAGTGCACATTTGTTTTGTGGACTTGAAGAACATACATTTTGTCAGGGAACATTTAATATTGCCAATCATTTGTCAGAGTTTTATATTAAATCATACACTAAAAAGCTCTGGGAGAACTTGCATTTTGTGTCCTTTCTGTCTAGATTGTTGCCACAGGACTTGTCCTTAGAAAAGCTTCTAATTTTTATGCCAACTTCTTATATTTTCTCCTCTTGTCTTCACAAAAGAATGATTTGAACCTGCATCTTCATCTTCTGTGAAAGAAAGATACAGATCTTCTATATCACCGTCAAGTGGCTGGCTTCAGTAAGAAAGAGAACCATCCTTTTTTTCTGTCTGAGAACTGTTTGCACAGAGATTTTAGGTAGAATTTTATCTTAGTACTTAAAATGAATTCAGAGTTTCATCTTGAAAAACACATTCCTTCCTTTCTTCCTTTTGAATCCCAAGAAGCCTAAAGATAGGAAGCAAGAGAGGAGCTGCATATAGAGAAAAAGGAGTGATCCAGCACAACAAAGTGAACTCTGCTGCTTTATGAACAAAACAACTTAAAACATTTTTGAACATGCACAACAGGGACTTAGGCAACAAATAAGCCAAGCTGATGCTGACCTTGCCGGAGTTACAGGGGTAATATTTTCACTAAGATGGGCTGGATTTTCAGGCACTGACATACTTGCTATCAGTATCAAGTATCTGCTTTTACTTCCTTTTTTTTTTTTTTTTTTTTTTTTTTTTTTTTTTTTTTTTTTTTTCAATTTTTGCCACTACAGGAAAGAAGAAAAAAAAAGAATCTCATCTATCTCATCTTCTGTATAATTTTTCATATTTATCTCTTGTACTTTAACAGATCAACTTTGCAGCACAAGCTTTGGACATACAAGAGCAGTGTGTTTTTTTTCCCTACATCTTCTTGGCTTTAGTGCCAAAGTAGTTTTTTGCCAGTGTTGTGCATTCTGCACTGCATGATTAAAACTGCATTTTTCTGTATTTTTGTGCATGGTAACTTTTAGAGAACACAGTTCAATGTGTTCACAGTGTTGTACAATGGAAATTGTAAAAGCAGGAGCTTTCCCATTGTTACATCAACCTTCCAATGGAAAGACCCTTTCCTAGACTAGATCATAGTTTCATCTGTCTGTGCAAAAACCAGCTACAGAATTGAGTCTATTGATTATTGCAAACTCACAAGATGACTGTACTTTTCAAAAGAGCACTTATTCCGCTTTGGTCACAACTCTAGTTGGGCTTTTGCTAATTTTGTGCAAACATCATTCACTGTTTTGAAACGTAGTAGACATTCTCTCTGCAGGTGTTAAGCCTAAGAATTAGCAGAAGAAACAGTTATGGAAGTGCTGTTTTGCTTCAGGCATGACATCTGGGATTCCTTTTGTGCTTGTGCACCTCTAAGAAAAGGTGCAAAATTGAGGGACTTGTTGAGGGAGATTTAGGGAAATAAAAGTTGCTGAAAATAGCAAACAAAATGAAAAAGATAGAAACTGCAATGGGCATGGTGTTTATTCAATTTAAAGAAATAAAAATAAAAGAGAGAGTAGAAGGCACCAAGCATCTCTTGAAAGTTTAGTGTACTAAAGATCCATGTTTAAGGGAGGCTGATTTCACTTCAGTTAGAGCAAACAGTACAGATCAAAGAAAGAATTGGAAGCAGGTTTGAACATAGAAAAGAGTAGTTCAATGGATGATCACCTTTTGGAGTGAATGTATGAAAGCTTCTGGAAATTCTCGAACTCAAATACCTGATGGTGAAGAGATATGTGAAAGAGAAGTGGCTATTTCTTATTATGTTCATTTGCTAGAGCAATTGTGGGTCTTCCATACCAGTACTTCAATACTTTATAAATTTTTTGTGAGATTCTTTTGTGCTGGTATAACAAACTTATAACTCAAAGTACCTTTTTAGAGAGGGGATTTAATGAGAAATAATAGCCAAAAAGAAAAAGATCATTTGGTCCAACTTTTTTTGGCAAAAGTATAATCTAGACAAAATGGCCCAGTACTCTCCAGCTGAATCTTAAATATCCAGAGCTGGGGAATCCACCACTTCTTGGAAACTTTATTCCAGTGGCTGGCTCATTGTGACATTTTTCATCTTGTCCAGTTGGATTCTCCCCAAGAGTAACTCTTACCCATTATTCCTTATCTTTTCCGGGTAAAAGACTCTTTGTAAAAAGGGATTCTCTTTCTTGTAGCTACTCTTTAAATACTGGAACATGGTAATAAGGTCTCTCTTGATCCTTCTTTTCTCAAGGCTGAATTTTCTCAGTCTTTCCCTATTTGACAGGCTACCCAGTCATTTGATCATCTTTGGCCTTTTCTGGACTCTCTCCAGCCTTCCACATCTTTTCTGCACAGTGGAAACCAACTGAACACAGTGTTCTGGGTGCAGCCTGACAAGCACAGAGTAGAGGGGAATAGCTTCTTTATCTCTGCTGGAGATGTCCTTGTTGATGCCATCCAGCATCCTGTTGGCTTTTTTTGCCACAGCAGCACACTGACCACTCATATTGAGCTGCTTGTCCCCAAGATGCCCAGGTCCTTTTCCACAGAGCTGCTCCCCAGCCTGTGCTGCATTCCTGGTTTCTGTTTTCCCAGGTGCAAGATGTTATATTTGTCTTCGTTGAACTTTATAAGGTCCTTGTCAGCCCATTCTTTCAGTCTATCTGTGTCTTCCTGCAGGGTGGCTCTCCCTTCCAAAGTGTCCAGTTGCACTCAGTTTGGTGTCATCATCACATCTCATCAGGGTACACTTATCCCATCATCCAGATCACTTATGAAGATACTAAACATCTTTAGGCTCTCATGACAGGTTTGAAAATGAGCTATTTACCACCCTCCTAAGGGTGCTGCCTGACACCCAGTTCCCACCCACCCCACAGACCACTTATCCAACCATCACATCAGTTCTCTAGGAGGAGGCAGTGGCAAATAGTTTAGAAAGCCTTGGTGAAATTGAGGTAGGACATCCACTGCTTGTCCCACATTCACTGAGGAAGTTACTTTGTGGTAGAATGCAGTCAGGCTGGTCATGCACTATTTGATCTTGGTGAGTCTGTGCTGACTTTTCCCAATTGTGCTTCACCTGACTTGTGGCAGCTCCCAGGAAGACATTCCATAACTTTGCCAGGAACTAAAGTAAGAGTAACGTGCCTATAATTTCCTGTGTCATCATTTAAGCCCTTCTCATAGATGGGAGTGACATCGGCCTCCCTCCAGTCTTCTGGGATTTCCCTCGATCTCCACAGCTTCTGAAAGATTGTGGAGACTGACCATGGCAGCCATGTCAACAAACTCTTGGAACACCCTCAAGTGGATATTGCCAGGTCACATCAATTTGTAGAGACCAAGCTCCTATAATAGTTCACATACAAATTCTCCCTTTACTGTTGCTGAGCCTAAATTGGCATCAACCTTGATTTTTGTGCTGGTGAGGGTGAGGGTGAAGAAAATGTTTCACCATTGCTGCTGACTAATTCACCTCTCCTGCTAAACAGCAGGCCAAAATTTTCCTTCTGATTTTATGGAGAATTTTCAACAAGGTTGCAGGGAAGAGATAGTATACAATACTCTTGTATTTGCTGGAGAGATACTTGAAATGAAATTAATGCTTTCTGGTATGTGCCTGGCCCTTATTTAGATTATTTCTATAATGGGTTATTTAGTCCAATGACTTCAGACATTGTGTTTGACTAATACTGAGCCTTTAAGGTATTTCTGCTTTTGAATGCAAATTCTTTCCCATATTGTTTTTAAAGGGTGAAGATGTAACTACTGAATTATGTATTGACTAAAGTGTTGTGAGGTGTCATGCATTGATTATGATTGCATTGTGGATTTGATCAGGAAATTTTCATAATAATAATATAAGGAAGCTTTTCACCTTCTAATTGATTTTCAGGGCGATTAAATTAAGACCTTGTCTAAGTACGACTGTCCTTATCAATTACTGGCAGAATAGAGAAATTAAAGGATTAAAAATTTACGTGTGTTAAGATTCAGTATTTAAGGTCTAAAATCAATCAGATCATAGACTGAATAATTCCATTATGGCAAAACTATCATTCAGGATTAGACTGTGGTAATTTGGAGGAAAAAAAGCTGTCTGCACTAGTACACTTGGGAAAAATTAGCTTTCAAAATTAAGCACCTAGAGCTTAAGAAATGGAGTTAAATAAGCTGCATGAACTTCATTCAGCTGTGTTATATTTGTATGTTATGATGGCATATAACCAGTTGATTAGAAACTGTCTTTCCATAGGTTCTGTGTACGATATGGACCAGCAGTTGCCTTTTGAAAATCCTTTCTCTGTTTTATATATGGCTTTCTGTTCTGTTTTAGTGCACATGTGTATTCTGAAGTGTATGCAAATTTAATTTTTTCCTATGCTATTTTCACTGGAGTACCAGAGTACTTTGTAATCATTTATATACATTTTTACAACACTTACATTACTACTTTCATTTTATGAATAGGGACTTTGTGTAAAAAAAAAACTAAAAAGGAGGAATTAATGCTAATTTTGAGTTTTACATAGGTAGGACCCGAGTTTTCAGAGTAGTTCATGTGTTTTAAGTAGTGTTTCTGCCAACCCCTTTTCAATTAGGAGCACTTAACACCTCCACAGATCTCCATGGGGTGTTTAAAGGCAAGCACTCAAGAAAATGAAGAATGCATAACAAGTGAATAATTGAAAAGTTTGACTTAAGTGGTTTACTTCACATTGCATAAGAACTTTGTGGCAGAGGTGGGGACAGATTTCTTCAGAGGGACATTGAACTGTGCTAGCTGTGAAACTGTCCACTTTTTATACTTCCCTTCCTCTTTCATTAAGCATCCACAGAGCACTACATCAAAAAATACAGGCTCCTGTGCACAAAATCCTTATTTGCTAGATGAATTCTGTTTTCATTGCTGAACATCATAAAATCCTTGAGGCAGATATCTTATGGGAAGTGTGTGTTTGTATAATCGTAGGCTATATCATTACTCATCCTCTATTTGGGTATGCATTAATTACTTGCAGACAGTTTTGGTTTTGCATTGCCTAATTTTTGAGTGTTTACTTTTATCTATGTAATGTGGCCTACATAGTTACTCTGAATAGTAATTAAAGAGAATCCAGTGTGATAGAACAGTCCCACACATATCCATCATTTGGAACATTGCTGATAAGTATAGATGTCAATGGGTAGAAATCTTTAATATTCATAAAATCTCTGATCTGGACATTGAATGCACATCTGTATGTGAAGGATAGCGTGAATGTTTTTCCAATGTATTGTGTTTGCAACATGTATTTGAATTTATTTATAAGGAGAGCTCTTATTAGTGATTATATGCTCTCCTCTGTTTCTATTTACCCTTCCTTTTTTGGTCTTCTTTTGCTTTTCAATTATTTTCCCACGGTTTTTGCACTAACCGTGATTTGTTTCTTGCTTCTCCCTCTTCCATTCTTTCTTTTTCCCTTCTGGTATTACCATTGTAATCTCCTTGATTGTCTTCCTTCTGTGTTCTTCAAAATGTTGTCTTCCTTTTTTTTCATATTGCCTGTCACAAAGTGGCAGAAAATTAAGAGGACAGGAAAAAGACACTTTGCCTTCCATTATACTGTGTAGTGAACCATCAGGATTTGGTGTTTAGGATGAATTTCATGGAAGAAACTTTTTAGCCTCTAAATATCTAAGATGCAAAGTGTCCACACAAAGGTAATTTTTCTTTGAGAATTTTATCATCATCCTCTACATAAGCATCCTGCAAAGAGCAGTTTCCTGACATTGATGAATTTAGACTTTTTTTTTATTTTTTTTTTTATTTTGGGTAAAACCACTCTCTAAAAAATTCATATGTCTGATCCATAGAAAGAAGGAATCAAAAGTCTTTAAAACTTTTGTTTTTTAAAATTATGAAAGTGATGTAAATTCTTCAAAGTAATTGTGAAAAAGTAGTTGGCATGAAGAAAATATGGTTAGAAAATATTTCTTTTTCTGACTTTTAGAAACAAATTAAAAAGCCAAGAATTGTCCATCGACAGTTATATTGACAGAGTAACAGGAGAGTTATTGTGCACTGTAATAACTGAGAATCCAGAAAGCAACTGTTAGCATAACCAATAGAGTGAAAACACAAACCTGCCAAGTAGTACTGTTCTGGTCTAAGGGCCACTTAATATAGTGACAGAAATTTCGTAAACTAAATTACTGGAGAATTCACAATCTTGATAGCAAATTGTTGTATGGCATTTTTATAAAAAGCTATTCTAGAAAATTGTATACTGGTATTTGTTGTAGAAAGATCACAAAAAGTAGCTATAATCTATCTCTGTATATACTCAAAATGAGATTTGATCTAAAGTAGTTAGATCTGTGCTTACTGACTTAAGATCTATAATACTTTAAGATTAATTGGGAGCATAAATGGAGAAGCTGACAACCTGGAACCTTGACTGCTTAAAATTGCTGACCCAATTGCTGCTAAGCCCTTTGCTGACATGTTAATATGTCTATTTAAACTGGTAAATCACCACCATTTCGGTGCGTGCTAGAGTTGGTCCATCAGAGGAAGGAAGATGTAAGTTTAATTTAAATAATTATTGACCTATTATGACCTTTTCATTTCATTTGCACTGCTCCTCTCAAGGTAAGCAATTATATTTTTATAGTGTTGGATGGTAATCAATGTACAGGACCTATCTTTATTGATTTAAGTAAGGCCTTTGATCTGGTAATCACTAACTATTGCTATCTAGACTGGCCTTAACTATATTGGATATTACTACAGTTAATTAGTTTTAAAACATGCAGAATTTAGAATTCTATAAAGATATTGCATCCAAAGTTTAAAAAAATTGGAAATCCAAAAGATGTTACTTCAAAAACCTTCCTAAGAAATTGGAAATAGCTTATTTTATGCAACTCATGCAATTTTTTTGAGTTATAACTAAGTTTAGGTCAGCAACCTGATTTTTTTTTTTTTTTAATGTCAAGAAGGTAGTCCTTTTGGAATAATTTTACTTAGAAAAGTCTGGCATTTAAGTTCTTTAAAATTTTGCTACCCTTATTGAACATTTCTGGGAGGAAGATTTGGTTCATTGGTTGTTTATTTAGTTCTGCCTTATACTGTGAATTCTGAGTTAGAAACTTCTGTTCTTCCATTTGTGGAGAGAAAACAATCTGAAATTCCTTTTTTTTTTTCTTTTGGATAGTGGTGTGCTCATTTAGTGACTTTTTTAAACTGATATGCATGTCCGTGTGTTACAAAAAAATAATTGAGATATTGTATCTTTATCGTAGTTTGCAGGTGGTACCTGAGTATCTTCCAAAACATACTCAGCTAACTTGTTCTCTTTTTTATTTTCTCATTCCTCATCTATCTCCTTCTTTACCTCTTGCTTAACATTCTTCTCTAGACAGGTTTGTATTTTTTGTCTCCTCTCTTTTGTTTTAATGTATGACTTGGGAAAGCCTGACTAGGTCTGCGTTCAAACTGTCTTCAGAAATATGTGAAATTTGTGATAATTTTTGATCTGCTCCTCTAACGAATTCCAGGGCCTCTATCCTTCTTGCAAAGGCAGTTCAGTCTTGCTCTGGTGAGCCTTGAAACTAACAGCAGTTGTTCAGAGAGGTCACCAACGTAATGAAAAGGGCACTCTTGAGATATCTTGAACCACTTCCGTGGATGACCATGAAGATTAATATTGAGACCTTACATTTGACCTAATATTCTATGGAGAGTCCATGTAGTAAGCAGAGCAAATGGGATGATGTGCTTGTGGCAGAGAGTGTAAATAAAACTGCTGCATTCTCAATTTTTTCTTTTTTTTTTCCACTCCCCCCCTCCAATATTTTGTTTTTGGTATGTAAGCTAAAATACTGCAATTTGTTCTTGCTAAAGATCATGAAGGTGAGAGTTGTTGTGCCCAGGTGCATTCCTGAGAAGCAGTGGCACAGTCTCCTTGCTGGTCACAGGTGGGACGAGGCAGGTTTTTGCAAGCTGCTGCCTCTGCCAGCCTGTGCTGAAATGGCTGGAGCTTGGTTTTTTGAGCTCTGCTCATGAAGAAGTTGATGATACAATAGAACTGATAATTAAGCACACCAATGTTCTTCCCAGTCACCACATTTTATGATTTCGTGATCTGTAAATCCTTTAAAATTATTATTTTGAAATAATTTGTTCCTGGTTTGTGACTGACAAAACACTTTATTCTTTCCTACTTGCTCTACTTTGGTTTTAGGAATCACTCTTTGTAATTTCAAAATTCTTCTGTCATCTTCTATATTTTTATATTGTTTCATATTAATAATAGTTTTAATGGTGCAAGCAGGCAGTAGTACAGTTGGCTTATCCCAGCATTGTTGTTCAGTCACATAAACTGTTCTCTTCAGTCTGTTTGTCAAATGCTAAATGACATGATGAGTGAAGCTTGGGACTGAGCAGAAGGCTTGAAAATTTTATCTTAAGTCTATCATGATCCTGTTTCAGGACTGCAGGTGTTCACAGTGGAGTGATAGATATGCACGTGTGAATCTTTTATCTCTAAATTAGGAGCAGCATATTCCAATAGAGCATTTGATTTTAAAATAATGTACTAAAATAAATAATGTACTAAAACACGAAAGTACTAAAATAAATACAGGTACTAAAATAAATATAATTCCTGTCTCCTAGCATGCTAAGAACTAAAAATAAAAATGACTCAATAGTGGGGCAGGTAATTTTATGTTGGATAAAATTATGGAGATTTTTCTCCTCTGTCAAAAAAAAAGTTAAATTCCTTGGAACTGTGATAAACCTTGAAGTCATAAAGGACATTTACTTGTCTTTTGTGCTGCTGCTAAGGTTCTTTTTTTTTTCCTTTCCCCTGGGAACCTGCCAGAAAGAGGTCTCTCTCCCCATCAGGACAATTTTTTCCTGCTCAACATCATCTCTCTCTGCTGTTCCACCTTCTTTGGGAGTACTCTGCCAAAGCTAAAAGACAATATGAAAGCTTTAAATATTTCTTGTATAGCAATGACTTCACACTTGGTGTTTCACACAGCTGTAAATCTTTTATTGGATTATTTTAAAAAACTTTTTGTATTAAATGGATATAAGTGAACAAAGTGCTATTTCATTCTGCCCAGTTATGCTATAGATATATACTGGTATGAAACAAACAGCATGTTCTTCTAAAGAGCCCTAACCCCATAGATGGTCCCTTGGTCCCCATTTTAGAACATGGTGGTTTTGTTTCTCAGATTTCAGGAGGGGGTTGAGATAAAAGATGTCACCTGCTTTTGGTACAGCACCAATTATATGATAGATATTTAATATTGATGATAAAAAACCAAGATTGCCATGTTTCAAATTAAAAATACTGAATAGTAATATCCTGGATCTGTATAATCTTAGGACTATACTTGCTAGTCTGTATTTCTATCTTCCAAAGAAAGTTCAACCAGCTTTCACAGAGTGCCAGATCATTCACCATTCCTTAATATGCATTGTAGATGGCAAGTGCCGGAGTCTTTGTCATTGTGCCCCAAGGATAAGGCACTCTGCCCGAAGATATTAGATCAGCCGATTTGATCTGTGTGTATAAAGCTGGAATTTTTATTTTCTCAAGTTTTCCAGGTAGCCAGAGTGAGGTCTGTAGTTCTTTTTTTCCTTTATATTTGACTCATGGGATATTAATAATATGAAGTTATTTTAGATGGTTATACTGTGTTGCAGTATATTTTTAAACTGATCAGATACAGTCTGCAGGAAAAAGGGAAGCATAAGCAAAGAAAAAAAGTCTCTTGGTCCATCAGGTAAATTTTCAGAACAATATATGGGCATTTAGTCACGCAAGTCCCATTAATGTTAATGGTCCCAAGCTTTCTTTTATTCATCACGGCGCTGATTGCACTTGGTCAGCTCTTTATCAGTTTGAAATATTGACAGTAGGAGGAGGCGTTCCCTTAGCCAGGCCTGACTGTTGCAGTGCTCTTTTAACTTAGTCATCCTGCAAATGCTCCTATAAATGGGTTTATTTCAGCAGATCCAAAATACATCAACCGGATCACCTTACCCTGGTGTTAGCCCTTTTGCATTGGCTTCAATTTGCAAGAGCATTGATTTTAAACAGTGATCATTACTTATATGGTGCTCTATGGTTTTGCACCATCCTATTTATTAAAGTAACCTGTTACATATGCTGCTGTTAAAGTTCTCTCTTTATCTTGCTATGAAGTGATTATTTGCTCTCTCTCTCTGATTATGGTTTAGGTTATAAAACAAGGCTATTCCCTGAAAAATGTGTTGGCTGCCCTCTAACTCAAGATTTCTGAATTTTCTTCTGTGCAGCTCCACTTTCCTTAGCGGTCTATATGGGACAAAGGATAATGTTTTTTAACTAAAAGAGGGTGGATTTTGACTATTTGTAAGGAAGTTGTTTACAATGAGGCTGGTGAAACACTGGCACAGATTGCTCAGAGACGCTGTGGATGCCCCATCCCTGGAAACATTGAGGGTCAGTTTGGATGTGGCTTTGAGCAACCTGATCTAGCTGAAGATGTCCCTGCTCATTGCAGACAGGGTTTGACAAGGTGACCTTTTAAGGTTCCTTCCAACCCAAGCCATTATATGATTCAAAACTCTTCCAGTGCTTTCTGCAACTGATAATGTACTTGTTATAGTTACTGCAAAAGAGATTTTTCTTTTGTTGGCCATATTCTTATAGAGTGCCATGCTTTTTATTTTTTTTTTTAATTAGAAAAGCAGATTTTAACTGGGGGAAAACTAGGCTTTTGGGGGTCCTGCCTACTACTTTTTAGATATTTTTTATGTATCTTCCTCTGCTGTCCTATGAAATCTATGCAATGCTGGTCAACAAAGTAGATGTAGCACAAAATATTTTCCAATACTGAACAAGGTGGCAAACTGCAAAAATATCTTACTGTTCTATTCTTTAATTCAGAGAGTCATTGTTATTTATACTGATGGCATTCTTTGGTGCTATACAGAATGGTATTCTTGCAGAGTTCAGAAGAGAACATGCTATCTACCTCAGGGAAGAAAAAAAATAAAAATCTGGGTTTGCTTGATACTTTATATCTAAGCCTGTCTGCTTAAAATTCTTTCTTCTGATCATCCTTATATGCCTAAATTTTAATTAGTGTTATTCTAGGCTGGTTAGAGTTTTAAAAACTGATACTTAGAGTGGAATGTGTCCTCAGGTATTCTCCTGAGTAAAGAAAAAGAATAGTTCAATAATAAATTGTATCACATTTTTATATAGAGTTTTTTTCTTTCATTCTTTTTTTTTAGGCTTGGTGATTAATAATGCTCTTTTATTCTGGCTTACTTTAAAAGTTTCTTGATTTACTAATAACAAAACTTCACTGGTGGAGGGGTTACCACAAACAGAATGTGTTCCCTTCTGTGGTAAATAATGAGAATTTTGGTGTAGTGGAGTTTTAGCCCTTGAGGGATTTTATTTTATGCATTTTCAAGTTGTTCAGTGACTTGCTGCAGAGACAGGAGGAAGGAGGGGGAATCTATTTACACGAATTAGAGTCTTTGTTCCCATGAGCCCTCATAACTGGATGAACAAAACAGCAGCTAGACTGAGAGGTGACCATCCCAGGTAATATCTTTTGAGCCAGAAACAAATTAAGAAGGAAATTGTCGAACCAGGGTGAAACCTGGTTGGGAAGATTCAAGAAGGTTGTGGGCAATAAATGCTTTTTGAAAATGTCTGCCATTGAGAAGGCTTGTTGGAGTAAGAGTTTTATCTTGGGATGGAAGTAATCCTTTCCACAGAAGTTTTGGCCCTACTCAGAATGAGTTCCTTTGCAAAAGATTTGTACATTTAATTATTATTTTTTAAGGTTTGGTTCATTATTTTTAGAAGATAAAGTTTGTTATAAAAGCACTGCCTTTGTACTCCAGCTTTCAAAATCGGGTGTTTTTCCCATTTATTTTCCTCCTTGACTATTCTTTAATATTTCTTTCATCTGTTTTATACTTTTTCTCTACCACATTGTTCCAGTTCAGTGATTGAAATCTGCCAATTCAAGCTGCTTATTCCAAACTCATGTTAAATTGTCACGTTAGCTTCGTTAATTTCCAAAAAAAGTAGGGTTTTTTGTGTAAACTTGGTTATGCTACTGAACTGCATGTACTAAGGGGAAAAGCGAGTTGAATGGGAATCCTGAGTGAAGCAAAGACTGCATAATTGGTTTTATGTCAGACCTTCTGCCTTTCACATGGGCAGGAAAGGGCCAGGGAAATGTCAGAGGTGGAAATCAGGGCAGCACAGTACTCCTGCAGAATTGTAAAGTGACCACCTACTGCAGCCAGCCTCAGAGATGGCCAGGGCTCAAGGCTGCTTTAAGATGGAAATGCCCAGTTCTCCTGAAATCCTTCTACACCAAGAGCCTCGGGATTAGTGCTGCATGTTTTGGGAGGAAATGCATTAAGAACTCCGAGCAGCCTCTCCCCAGAGCTCTTCCTGTGGGATGGGGCTGAGCTGGCTGCAAGGTTGCAGCCTTGCCAGTCCAGTGCAGGCTTTTTCCAGTACTTTGGGGTGTGGATTACCCAAGTTCCCGTGGCTGCAAGCTCTGCTGTGACACAGCTGGGACACACATGCTGTTTGGGAGCCTTTGCCTCCTCTGTGGCTATGCCATTCTACTACAGTTACTGAACTCAGCCTTTTAGAGGCAGCTTCGTTTTAATTATTCTTTTTATTAAGTGCTTTAGAAAGCATCTATAAATAAGAGTTTTTTGCATTGTTAAGGATGAGGTATTTTTCCCATTTCCCTTACATTTCTCTAGGATCACAAGCAAAGCTTTTAAATAATCAGTGAGTTAATCAAGCTGGTGTCATCTGAATCCTCAGGCAACACAAAGGACAGGAAAAAAGGTGACTTTTTACAGCACGTGAGAAAAGATTGTCCCTTTTACAATATGTGTGTCTTTCTGTGAGGCATTGCAAGTAGTAAAGATACCAAAATGATCACACTGGAAACAAAAAATATAAAGTCTCGTATTTCTTAGTAATGTTGTATGTCCAATCAGCCATTTTTTGATTTAATCTAGTACAGTAGTCAATGATTTTTTCTGTTGCAGTAAGTCTTATAGTTTGAGAAAAAGGGAGAGAAAGAAGAAAGAAAAAATATCAGTGAGTTTTGCAGAAAAGAGAAATTTCTTTATTGCCATAATTCTGAATTAGTCATTGTCATGTATTCAGTAATCACTCATATTTTAAGTAGTAATGTAAAAGTCAACTCAAAGGCAGTCTACAGCAAAGAGGTCTTTAATTCAAGAATCCCTTAAGGAATTAAAAATCTGAAAAGATGACATAGGCTCAATCAATACCTGCCTGAAAATATCATAATATATGGGGGTTAAATGACATCATTGCTATGTGAAGAAATTTTTAAAAAGTGTTTTCAGTATTGGCCTTACCTCCTTTTATTTAGATTAATAAAATCACCTGAATGTTAAGTCTTTATTTGTCCTTTTTGTATTTGGAAAAGTTGACAGCAATCTGCCTTATGATGTGTACCAACAGGTATAGTTCAGAATTTAGTGAGAAACTTAATTTCTTTTGAGTATTGATTAGAGCCATGAGAAAACATGAAATCCTTACCATACATGGAAAAGCACTGAAACACCAACAGTTATCTCTGCTAGTGCTGTTGTGTGCACCAGTTGGCTTTTATTTGTACCTGGACATGTGGTGAAAATCTCAGCTCAAATCCTCCTGTACAGAGCATCTCCACCACCTGGGTAGGGGGAAGGTGTTACCTCTGTGTTCCATTACTGCCAGCATTACTGTGTACCACTCTGGTTTTCCAGGTAGGTGGCTGCACATAGGACAGAATGCCTGGTTATGTCTGTCCCCTGCAAGGTATATTGACCACATTAGCTGGATTGCTAGATGTAGTACAGGAGCTTTTCCATGTCCACTGCACACCACCAGAGTGCTTTCTTAAAAGCCAGAGCAGAGGGAGGGTTGGAGTTGTATTTATCACTCTGAAAGTATTTCATACTGTGTGAATATTCAGCTATAGATAAATGTGATTTCATTGCCATGCTAGTTCTGTTTTATGCTTCTGTATGTGTTTAATGCTTCCTGTGAGTGCAGGGGTTTGGTTCTTGGGAATATGCCAGACTACAAATTGATGACACAACCTCCACAGCTGGCTTACTGCACTAGGTCATGTTTTCTATGGCACACTCTGTATAGAAGCTTGGCAGAGCAGAGGATGTTGGTGAATTTGGTGAATATGATCTTAACATATGATAAATAACATAAAATTCCCTGTTCAATTACTGGGTTGTATATTGGGCCATGGCTTTCAAACCAATGAAAAGGAAATGATAACAGCAGCCAAGGCTGAATAACTACTTACAGGTGGTTCTTCCCTCCCTCTCTTCCGCCCCAGTTCTATTTTCAAACTCAGTCCAGAGATTGTGAGTGCTGTTATCATGACAAAATCTTCCTTCTGTGCACTGGGAAACGTTAGGGAGAGTAAGCAGAGATAACACATATGCTAAAGTAGTTTCTAGGAGAAAATTTCTAGATTTCTGAGCTTCTCATGCAGTACTTGCCTCTGTTTATATTCTAGATAGTGCATAGTAGTTAACTTTTGCAGCCCTAGTATGTCGGTTTTATCCTGTTGACTTTCTTGCCTTGACATGGTCATTTAAAGACAGTAGGGCCAAGGATTACGACTAACAGAGGAGGTCAAGGAGGGATGGAGAAGGTCTAAGAAAGGCAGATGGAGCTGGGCGGACAGAAGAGTGGAAAGCATGGGAGGAGATGAATGGGGGAAGAAGGAGAAACAAACAGGGCAAAAGAGAAGGACAGAGAATGTAGCAGAAGGGGAGAAATGAGCAGAAAGGAGGGTAGATAAGGTTAAAGAGGAGAGGAGATGGGTGGAACAGAGGGGCAAAAAATTGCACAAATATTTGCACCAAGATTAGAGTGGAAGTGGACTGTAGGTGAGCAGAACTGTATTAGTACAAATTGCGAATCATACCAGGCAATGACATAACCATAAACCATTAAAGGCAAAGATAAAAATAGTAACCTAAAGCCAGTTCAAAGTCCAAATACAAATACTATAAAATCAACTATGAAGTTGCACTTCATGAACTGGTACTGTCTTAAATGATCCACAAGAAATATTCTGTGAAAGAAAAGGTAAATTGCATACCTTTGGCTTTTTCTTTTCTCACTTCCTTCAGCTGCAGCTTCCCTTGCATATCCTGCGTATTGTCCTTCTTCAGCAGAATTTCCTGCTTTTGAAACTTGAACTTGGTTAGCAACTTTCCAACTTGCATCTCTTATTTTTTGTGTCGATTATATTTTAGCAGTCTTCTGCTTTAGAATTTATTTTGCATTCCTCTCATGAATTTGAACAATTCTAAGGAAATGTAAAATAAACTCTGTCTCAGGTGGGTTTCTCACTGAAGTCACTGGGTCTTTTTCCTGATTAAGTAGATACGGACTCTGGTCTATTCTGAATTTCATATTAAGGACATAATTAACTGCTGATAGAGACTAGTAATCTAGGCAAGGCCCTAACACTAGAATGAAAAGGAGTTTATACTAAAAAGGAGCAGATGTACTTTGTTCTCATGTTCACACAATGTTTTGAATAAACTGATTTCACCTAGTATCTGAATCGTAAAGTGAAAAATGCCGTCATCTACATGTCCAGCACAGGAGAGGTTGTGCTGAACTTTTGTATTTCTATTCTATCCTGATCTGTAAGGGCTGTGCTTTCGCTGAAACTGAGGTATTGCAGACAATGTTTTGGTAGCTCTGGATCATATTTTAAGTAAAATATTCTGCATAATTGCTAAAAAGTGTTTGGCTATGTTTTCAGTGAACATTTCATGCCAAACCCCGTAAAGCACTTAATTCACAGAGTGTGCAGTTCTTGGGTGCTGAGGCACAGGAGTAACAGAACAAAATGTAATAGAATATTATTAACACTTTCAAAGTAGGACTTGCTGCATCCTCAAGGTGTAGATCCATTAGATGGTAAATAGCTTAGAAGGCAATGAGAGAACCCTCACAGTTACCTATATATCCATTCATAAAGCTTGCACCTGATCATTCTATTAAAATCCTTTTCTGAGCTTAGTCCCTACAAATAAAACCACTTTTGGCCTTTCTCTGGAAAAGGGTATTATGTGAAGAATAATCAAGGGAAATACTGCTTCAAATACTACCAGATGAAAATATTATATATTCCTTTCAGTTAATTCTTAATTTGACAGTTTTGTTGCAGTTTGCTGCTCTATCTTAAATCACTGCATTAACTTGAATATGTTGTTAGCTTTTTTATTTTCAGCTCCACCATGAGGAGCATTTGTTGCTGAGCTTGTAACTTTAATCTATACTTTTTGCTGAGTGTTTGCTCTGTGGTGATGTACTTCTGTCTGTAAGGTTTCTTTTTTTTTTTTTCCCTCCTTGTTACATTTCCATTTTTGTCCTCTAATATTTCTCCAGACACTCATCAGCTTATTTTAGGTATTCTTCTGTTCCGTATGTACACTGTCTAGTCAGTAATCCTCCTCACTTGCTGCAGGATTTCCACATTATTGGGCTTTCAGCTTCTGAGATGCTGTGATGTGATTCTGCCTTGGCTAGTGCATGGCTGTCTAAATTTGCTGTGTTTCAGATCATTACACTGACTTTAATTTTAATGTATTTGCATTTTACTCCGTTGTAGTCTAACTCTTTTCCCTTGATCAGTTAAATGACTATCTGTACAGTGTTACATTTGTACTACTGCTGGAAATACTAACTAAAGGCTTATAATTGAAGTGCTATTTACAACTACTGACCTCCAGCTCGTTTCTGATTTCACTATGATGTTGACCTTTTATAGATTGCACTGTTGTAAATCTTTGAAGTGATTCTTCTTGTCATCATATTTCTAGTAATTATGATTTGCATTGCATTAACACCTAGAAGCCTCTCCCACCTTACCCTTGTTTCATAAGATGACCTTTTTTATGCACTAATTCACATACGGGTAACAGAATACAGTTCTTTCTCTAAAGAATTTATGTTAAAATGAAGATGAATACTTAGCTCCATTTCCATTCTTTAAATATCAACCTCTGAATTAATGAAATTGCTCATAAATGATTCTTATTTCTAGAAACTATTTTCTTCCTTTTCTAACAAAATCTGAGTCTTTTGAACTTTTCTAGGTTTTAAAAAATGAATAAATAAAGAGAAATAAAATGTTTGAGAGAGGTCATGTTTGAGTAACATTTTCTCAGATTTTGCTTGTTTGGCATCAACATCAAAAAAAGCATTAAGTGAAATTTGGACTGATGTTTCCTCATTGTTCATATTTTACTTCAGTATTGAGCAGCACAGAAACTAACTTGCAGCTGATCCTCACAACAAGCAGCATTTGATTCTGTGAGTTTCAAAATTACAGTTTTTTTTTCTACTCTGGTAGCTATGCATTGAGAAGGTGATGCTGGTTGGATGGCATGCTCATTGTATGCTTTCCCAATGTACATAGTAGAAAACAGTTATGAATTCTGTTCATAGACTTGCTTCATAAATGAATTCGAGGCAGGTCACTAATTTCTTTAATGATAGTATTGCTTAAAAGTCTGTGTAAAGAGCTGGCTGTTGACTCTAATGACAGAGGATGCTTACAGATAATGACATCACCTGCATCTTCGTATCTGGTTGTACCCTGATCTCGCATATGTTTTTCTGAGGCCTTTTTTTGTTTAGATAAATCTAGGTATGCCCACTAACTAGTTGCTTTTGGGTCTTGCCAAATTCTTCGATAACATGTGCCAATATTTTGAAGATTGTCCTACTTACGTTTCTATTTTCACTGAGAAAGTTGTAAAATACCTGTGAAAAGCCATGTTTTTGCTTTGAACTTCCTTTTTTACTTCCCTTAAGTGCTCTTTTTGCTTCCCTTAAATGGTCTTGTTTATGTGTAAAGTGTGTGTTGGAATGCTTTTCTGCTCCCTAACTGCCTTTCCTAAGCAATCTCGACTGTTTGTATTAACATTTGTGTTAATACAAATTATTCTTCCTTGTGCGCTAATTGCAGTAAACCAGTCTTTTTCACTTCCTATCAAAGTGTTCTCATGCCATGATCAATTTTGCAGGTTAGTTTTCTCTTAAAGAATTACTTCATCTAAATATAAATTCTTTAATGTATAAAGTAGAGCTTATTTATGTTTTCATGGTACAGAGAAGTGATAGGACAGGTCTGGAAGAGCCAGTTAATTCTGAACTGCGCCTACTGATGTGCAGCGTAATATTACTACAGACTGAGAATTTGCTCTTTAGGGAAGTCTTGTGGTGTTCTGCGTAGTATGCAGTGTTTGGAGGAAGCGAAACTAATTCCCTCTTTTGGAAGTATTAGTGTTTATCAAATGTGAGTAAATGCCTAGTCTGTAGGTAACTTTTCTGAATACATGTGAGTATATCAGCTTTGCTGATTTTATCTGTGTGTTAGGCTGTGGAGGACAGAACAGTAATGAATTTTTCAAACATTATAGAACCTTACACAAACTGTACTGGGTACGGTTCTTCAGGAAGGAGGAATATGGAGGGAAGGTGGTTTAAGTGATGGCTCTCAGGTGCAATACCACAGTCACTGGCTGAGTACAGACCCAAGGTCTCCTAATTCTGAATCTCTTGATTTAACTACTAGGTATTGCACTATTCCTGACAAAGCATCACTCTGTTAGTGAGGGGATAAAGTGCTACTAATACATCAAATCTTATCAAATGACTCTAAACTTATCTTGGCTTTCTTTTCACCAAGGTTTGCTGTAAATCTTTCCTGCTGGGGAGTAGCAGGACTTGTGTCCTTGCTAAAAGGAGAAGATTGATTTACTGTATTCATACAGAACCAGCAGATTCCTATGAGTATGCAATAATGAATTGGAGTATCCATAAGTTTTTTCCCCATGCAACACTTTGGAAGACCTCAAGGCCTGAAATATGTTGCAGAAGTGCATTTGATGGAAACTTATAAATGTGTGTCTTCTGCATAGAATAACAGCATAACAAATCTTTTAGTATGAGCAGTATTCTTATTCTTCAAATAATCTAATTGATTGTTCATTGGGCTCAGTCAGCCAAAAGTGGAGGGAAACTTTGTACAGACATCATTAGTTTTTCTCCATTTAAAGATTAATCATGAAGAGCTCTGGCTCTTTAATTCTGTAATTTGTATATTTAATGGGCTGCTGCAGAATCTATGACAGTAATTAGCATAGCCTGAAAACTCATTAATACGCAACAACATGATTAATGCAGCATTAATGCAAACATGACTGAAGTTATTTGGGTTATGTAGTAAGAAGATTAAAGCTAAAATGTCCTGTTTGTTTTATCAGTAGTGGGTATAATGGGGTAGCAAACAAAATAAGAAAAAACAGGTATCAAATTAGTCATTTTAGTGTAAAAGAAACACTCAGATCTCATCAAGAGAATTTGGGGTTTTGCTTGACAGTTGCTTTCTACAAGAATTGTTGCATATTTTCACCTTTCGTTCACTCATCATACTCTGTGTTTATGCTTGCTCAGCTTTTTAGTTTGATTTGGCTTATTGGCAGTTGGATGTATTAAGAATACCTAAAAAAAAATTCTTCATGTGTTGAGTCATTCTGAATAAAGTTAGACTTTTTCAAAATATGGGGCTTTTGTACAGTCTAATTTAGAAACCATGGATTTTTAACTTCTCTTGGTTTTACTGTGATCACAAAAGAAAAGAGGATCCAGTTACAGTTTGGGAAAAACTTTGGGAACTTTTTGTATGTGGGTTTATACAAATATATATGTGTGTATATGCATGATATGTACATATATATGTGATTTTTAAGTATATATATTTCTAAAAAAAAAACTAAAGCAGGTTAAAAATGAAGAGGATTTACTTCATCAATGGAATTACTAACTTAGTGTTAGGTCAGTGATGATGAGTTTTGGAAATGTTTTTGACCACATTAAGGTAACAGTAAAAGATGAAGCCTGATCCTTTATGAAAAACTACAACAGGTCTTGGACAGCTTTAGGAAGAAGACTTTCCATCTTCTTCTCTTGATAAAATCCAGGAAGCTGTAGGCCAATGCAAAATGTGAAGAAGTCCTTCAGTATTCAGCTAAGGATCTTCATAAGCATGTCCAGGGAAGTGCCCTCTGAGTTTCTTCTTTTCTTCCAATTCCACTATCCATTAAGTGAAACTGCTTTGGAAACGGATCCATTTTTGTTAAGTCTTCCTACTAATTTTTTTGCTACAGCTGTGTTTTCTTATATATATATAAAAAATTAATTACATCTCTTTTAGCTATTGTGATGACATGAGGTATCGCTTTCACAGAGAGAATAGCAACAAAATGCTATGGAGGTATATAGCAACTGAGATTTTTATTCTCCATCTCCCCCCTCCCCAGTTAAAACAAATCTTGGTTTATAATTTCTGTGGGAAAATGTATTTTTATTAGGCGAGAGCATTTGTACACAGTCTTAATGTTAAATAAACACTTAAGGTTTGTCATCCTGAAGGGACTGCTGAGAGCCTAATGCTGTAGTCAAAATTTTATATACAGTTTCTGTTCATTTTAGCTGGCATTATGCACAAATAAGGCTCTCAGTGAGCATAAAGTGATCACTTCCTTTGCCAACAATTTTCTGTTCATTGGGATGTGCAATTATATAATTATTGAAACAATTTCGTATAACAACGTAAGTAGAATGGAAATGCAAATTATGTTTCTACAATTGTGCAGTTTTGGGAAAAATTCACTGGAAGTGGTTGTGCTTTATATATTATGCAAAATTCATTTCTGAAATTGCTTGTGATTTTCAATGTATTTGGCAGATTTCTTCTTTTTTTTCCCAACTGCAATGTACGCTCTTTTCCATTTACTTTCTTCCCAAGTCTACAAGGAAATTGTCCATAATATGTTAAGGTATTATTCCTGTTATTATAAATCTTACACATATGGGTTGAGATTTGATGTATTTATGAAAATTAAGCTAAAAATAGTCTTGCTGATCACTGACAAGGTTGGAAATATATTTATTTGACTTAACACTTTTGGATAGAGTTATTCATGTGGTTATATGTAAGTTTTGCTGAAGGGTCTTGAGACTTGTTGATAATTTTTAAAATTTAATAATTATAATAACGTCTACTTTTTAGCTGTTTTTCGACTCTGAACATCTAGTTTCAGAGAAAGGTGCATTAAAGGTGTTTTTGCTGAATGGTTGGGACAAAATTAATTTTTAAGTAGGTCACTTTGCTGAAATCTCTCATCTGTTATTGCAAAAGATGATTTCAATTATCTTGCCTCCCTGAATACATTCTCACCTCAACTCTTCCCCAAGAAGTCAAATGACATTTTTTGAGGACTCTAAACATTTTTTTATTTTGAAATGTCTTTTACTTTTTTAAAGTTTTTTTTTTTCCCCAATAAGACTAAATAAGACTAAAGTTCATTTGGAAGGACGCTACAGCGAGTTATATCTATATTCTGGGTGAATGGTTTCTTGAGCAAATAAAACCTTTTTAAAATTTTTTATTTTGTGAGGAAAAAGGGGTTTTGCATTAGTCAGAAGTGAATTTTATTGCTGTAATAATTATAAATTATTAGTATATATTATGCTAATCTAGGAGCTCTCTAATTTATTATTTTCCTGCTGACTGCCAACTGCTTCTTCTAAACTCAAAATAATCCCATGTGCTCTGTAAACTTGCCAGAAATGCAGTCAGCATCTCAAGAGCACATTCCTGCCTCTTAGATACTTTTGTGCTGGTCCTGTAATTCATATTGAAATGTGCTAGAAGAATCTGAGTCCAGGTAGTCTGAATCTGAAATGCTGCTGAAGTTCTGAGCCTTGCTAAACTTACACAAGGGAGGCAAAGAGGGGGTAGAAAAATCCCACCATATGCATTTTCTTTATTGGACAAAAAACTGTTCTGGCACATCAAAAATTAGAGTAATATTGTATAATTTTACTTGTGATGTCAGCCTGTACCTGAAAGGGACTCTCAAAGCTGTGTCCCTCACAGGGTAATGTGCTGATGTTGCATCTGAGTTGAATGTTTTTAAAAATGTCTGCATTGGCCATGTTTCACAGCCTCATTCCCATTCTAACCCGGGTTGCAATCATTGAAACTAGGACAGAAATCCAGTCCCAATCTGCTAATGCATAAATTGAAAGTATGTAGATCCTTGACAGAAGGTTAGTCTGCCCTGATACAATTTGGGATACTTGAAAACACTAATGCTAATAATTACTAATTTATTTTACTTGTCCTTTTTATTACTTTATAGTCTTCTTTTCATCTTTTATGTTCACAATATACAATGCTTATATTAGTTTTTGTACAATGCCATTATAATTAAAGAAATTCAATTACAGAAATTAAATAAATTTCTTTATTTATAATTAAAGGAATTCTGACAGCTTCTCCAATTGCAACTATAATTTGAAATGGAATTAAAGAATTTATTTGAATGGCATACATTAAAGTTTAATTTGTAGTAGAATTTCCTGTTGGTTTTTATCCCAGAAATGATAGCAAGTTCTTGTGGAACAATCATTTGTGTCACACAAGCAGGCATGTTAAGTGAATTCTTGAGTTGCAATTCAAGATTCAGTTGATTAAAAGTACCTTCCTACTATGCCCCACAGATGGTCATGTTTTCCATCCAAGATTTAGTAGCATGAGTAGTGTGGCTGAGATGCAGTTTCTGTATATGACAAATTACAGAAGTAATTGTAATGTCACCACTTTATTTATGTTTCCATTTATATGTTATATTTAACGCTGAAATTAAGATTTTTAGACATGCATACTGAAACAATAGACATGAGTCTTTGAGAAACTTGAAAAATGTCTCATCCTCTCCTCAGGTATGAAAAAAAAAAAGGAACATTTTTTTCATAATACGATGTGATTTTCAAGTTCTGTGAAACTTCTCAGATGTTGGAAGGAAAGATTTCTATGCCCAAGTGAAGTAAATCCATTTCCAGTGTTCAGTGCCACTAAGAGAGGAAAATGGCATGCATGTAGTTGCTACAAGTCTGAATGGGCTTCTGGGTATGCTTTGTGTTGACCATGAAGTCCAGCATTAATTACTATGTTCTTGTGAAAAATATTAATTTCACAAGTTTTTTATCATGCAGTGAAAATATTGTCTATGGGGCAGAAGTTTTATTAATATTTGGTTTCTCTCTTATAGTCACTTCTAGAAATGTGAGAAATTATTAATATTGGACTTCCTTATCTCATGAGAAATTCCAAAGATCCTGGAACGGAAAGGGATGGAGTCCTTTTCTCGGTTCTTTAATAGGTGACAAATGAATTGAGAAGAAAATAACAATTCCTGACTAATCAATAACTTCTATAAAGCTGTATCTGCTCTAAACGCAGGACTCGTCAATATCCAAAGAAAAAGAAATTTCTGCATAACAATTGAAAACTTCTGTAACTTCTGCAGTTTAACTGATATGAACCATTTAATTTATATTTTCCAACACAATATTATACAAGAAGAATGTTTTTGAAGAACTCAATTATTTTGTTTGTGTTTGTCCTTCTGAATTAGGTGTGAGAAGGGATCCTCTGGTCTTCAGAAATGTCTTTTGGCAGCTTCATAAAAATACTGGCAGCTTGTTAAATTAACTGTGCTCCCCACTGCTGGGATTAGAGGCCATCAGTCTCAGCCTCTCCAGCAGGTACTGCAGCTGGAAGTACCTGGAACCTCACAGTATTGCAAGTGTTCATTTCTGAGCCAGGCAAAGTTGTGCTCTTCCTTAACAAGGCACTCAACTGTTGGTTGAGGTTTTTTATGTGCATGGGGTTACTTGTGTACAATTGCTTTTTGCAGGTGTTTAATAGCAGGACTGATTTTCATTGCCTTGTGAATGTTTGGTGTCTGTGACTGCATCATGTGATTTACATGAAAACATTGTATGTGATTAGGTAGAGAGGCCAAAGGATATTTCTTTCAGGTATAGGTAATTAACAAGCATAATCTTATATGAATGTATGTCAGAATTAATTATTTTGTATATTTTTAATATATGTGCTTTCTACAATAAAAACTTTAGACTTTTATTGTTTTCTGCCTGACATAAAATAGGGAAAATACTGGATAGTTTGATAGAACTGGGTAAAACTCAATAACTTACCTTGTTCTTGTAAAAGCACCTTATACAGAAATGTTATGGAAGTGTATTGAATAGGTGGGTGTTGCTATTACTGCCTTTTCATTTCTATTTGCAAAAAAATTGGTGCAGAAAAGGCATGGCTCTGCCATACAATCAAGGATAGTATCAGAAACTAAATGGAGGTTGAGAATGATCTGGAAAGTTCTTAATTAAGCTTAGTTCATCTATTATACCTTTGGATATTTCCAATTTTTGTTGGAAAACTGCTTCTTTTCCAGGTGTTCTTTATGCACTTAGATATGATGTTTATAAAAGAATATATGTGCAAATATACATGTGAACACATACATATCTTTTGGAGCCAAAACCCTACTGTTCTTCATACAAATCCTTGCATGCAGCAACATCCTTTTTGCTTTACCTATAGAAATGTTAAGTCACAAGTGAAAATCCACATGTAAAACATCAACTATTAGAATGGTATGCGAATATCTGAATTATATTTTCTTAAGAAAGACGTTATTAAAGAACATTAGTCACAATTGTATGTCTTTTTTTACAGATGAATCAGGACTCACAGAAATTTCTCTCAAGGGCTGCCTCAGTCTGGATTAGTAAAATTTCTCCTGCAATGTCTAGCAAGGGTTTTGGATGAACAGAACTTCCATGATTTTGCTTTACAATATTGCTGCTGTTTTTAAAATTATATTTTATTAATAAATTTTGTTATAACCTACAAGAACCACTTTTGGTGTTAACCATCTACTTGCTTTTTTCCAACCAGGTATTAAAGTGAAATTCAGAACCCAGGAGCCTGATGGTTTGATTTTTTTCTCTGCATCACCTGGCAATCAGGAGGAGTACATTGCACTGCAGCTGAGGAGTGGGCGTCCTTACTTTCTTTTTGATCCACAGGTACAACAAAAGACAGGATCCTATAAAATAACTTATGTAATTTGCTTTTGTACTCTTTGCATGCTTATCCTTTGTAGTTTTTTATTTGGTTTTGGGTTGGTTCTTGTTTGTTTTTTAGCTTTAATGGATACAAGCTAACTTGCTTCTTAGAACCCTTAGGTAACTAGAGATTTTGAGGAGAGAAAAACTGAAACACTAAATTTTTGCTCTTTTTATTGTTATGTATGCCACAACATAAGACTTTTTTTTTTCATTTTATGGATTGGGTTTTTTGTAAGTGCCACTTAACACCACTACAGCTTAAACTACCAAGATTTCAAAGTTGTGCCAAACTAAGTTTTGAATTAGTAAGTTTATATAATGTTAGTCAATTGTTTTTAAGCCTCCTATCTTGAGACTAAGTGTTTTCCTGTAGGGATCAGCATGTCACCATTATGCAAAAATATAATAATAATGAGGGAAGTATAAACAAAATACAAAGGCCACATGCCTTGCATTTCTCTTTGGGTGTTTTGTGTTTTCTGTGCACCCCAAAGCTGGATCTCTTTATGGAACTAAAAAACATTATGGCCTCACTTATACTTCATAAATATGCAATTAACTGTAAATAATTACCAGATTTTCTAACCCAGTGTTAACCTTTGCCTCTTGAGCTCTGCCACAGTCACTCTGTGACCATATGGAGGTGTTGTGCAGTTATGAAAATCCCTTTAAGCTTTGGAACATCTATAGAAGAAGCAAGGTGCTGCACAGAGGCTGGCTTGCATGTGATCCCATGCTGGAAAATATTAGATCTGTTTCTAAGCCCAAGATATAAATATCTATTAATTCTACTACAATTACACACAGGCTTTATCTTATTGTGTACTTCAGCTTTTGGGACCAAGCTTAATGTTGTTAATGTTGTCCTCATCCACATTTTAATAGGGACTAATTCTGTTTCTCTCTTACACTTACACCTTCTTTTAACTGAAAAGAAAATTTTATTTCCTTTGCAAGATCTTCTGAGGTTTATTTACATTTTTTGTTGTTGTTTGATGGTTAATTGGAGTGGATTTCTTTCAACTGACATTTTAATGCTTTAAATAGTATTCCTAGTCCTTCTTGCAGATTTGCGTCTTCTAAAGTAGCTTTATGTCAACTTGTTTAGATCATTCCCTAGAAGATATTTTGTTTATTTGGATCCCCAGTGTCTGGGGAACAGGAAGAGAGGCTGCTTTGGGGCTTTAATTTTTCCCCCATCTTTCTTACCTGTCTTTTAACTGTAAAAAAACCCCAGCAGGTCACATATTCAGTCTTCAGAGCTTCTCAGTTCATGTCATATTTTCAACAGTTACTGTCTTAAATTTTAACAGATTACTTGTTTATGAATGTATCTTTGTTTATCTTTTTGTTTCATTTGAATCAGGCAACTCTGTTCCGTGCTGATTTTTAGGATCATCTCTTCAACAGTGTTTCCTCTTATAAAATAGCCTATGGTGTTGCTTTAGTTGCTGTTTAGAGGAAACAAAAAAAGCTGTCATTCAGGGCATCCAGGAACAGTGTAGGTCTTAATAGTTGCTTTACTATCTTGAAAGCTAATGCTTTATAATTTCTCATTAATAATGTGGAAGAGATTCCTGTACATTCTCAGATTCAGAAGTGGGATACAGTGGCCCACATCAAAGTGTTTTATGTGGAAATCTTTTCAAAATCTTTCACCTTTTAAAATTCAGTTATCAAAAATTTTCAGTGTTCTGTATCCCTAATATGCCGTGCTACCTTACTGTCACTACCTTTGTTTCTATGTTTTTTGTCATTGTTTCTTTTTCCCTTTTGCCATGAGTTGCTATTCCTATCCTACGGTGTCAGATATCCGTACCGTAGCAGCATTTCTTCGTCTTTCATTTGTGCATGACAGTCTGCATTAGTGTGCAAATGCTTTAATTACTTCTTATTGACATCATGTGGTGTCTTAGCCAGGTTATAGGCATTGCTGTCTCTAATTACAGTCATGGCATATACAGTAAACATTTATGGCCCTCCCTTTGTGCTCTTCTCTGAGAAATTGCAAACATTCTTTTTGATGACAATTGTGTCTCTGTAGCTTTTCATCTTTAGCAGTGTGGTGTAATATTCCGTGCTTCCTTCCAGCTGTGACCTGTCGCAGGTTAATTATTTGTACCCTTAGTCCCTTTCAGGATGCTGGGCTGTATCTTTGCTCATGATCAGCAGCGCGTTTTCTCTTTGTTGTGTCTGCTCTGGGGATGGTCCTGCCAAGTCCGCCTAGTGGGGAGCCTTCAGCAGCCTCGCTTCTTCCTTCGCTAAGTGTTAATTTCAAATCCTTTTCTTCGTGTCCATTCATACTTCTCTGAGCTCCATGTACACCACCATTCATCTGGCTGTTGTCTGACCATCCCTTTTGTCTCCCTTTTGTGCTGTGCAACTGCTCTTTTTTCCTTCCTAATTGTTTTACTGCCATTCTTTGCGGGTTTCTACTCATGGTCCAGGAAGCATGAGATTTTTTTGCACACGGATGTCTTCCTTAGTCTTTTTGGACCAAACACATTTTTCCATAGATCTTCTTCCAAAGTCAGGGTGTCTGTAAAACTTCAGCTGTCTGTGGATTTATTTTTTCTTATCGTGATGTCTTTACATCTACACCTAAATTACACAATCAACTCCAGCTCAATTTATTGTTATCTTTCAGTGGCTATAGGTAATTTCTTTTTTTTCCCAGGGAAGCACTGAATATTTTATACCGAGTGAAATCAGTTACAGTGGAAATATAAGCCCAGTGTGGAGCACTTTTTTTCCTAAGTGATTAGGATAGGCTGAGAATAGACTGAGATTCTTCTCACAGGATGGAGGGAATTGTATCCAGCTCTTCCATTTTAGAAGATGATCCATTTACTAAATTTTACAGCAAAGAGGAGGAACACCAGATACTTTCCTTGTGTGTGTTGCCTTGTTGGTTATTCTTGTCATGGAGAGGCCAAAGTATTTAGGCACAGTCTGAGGGTGAGGTAAAAAAAAGGAAGGAAGGTGGACAATACTTGGCTATGAGTCCCAACTAGACCTTCCTCCTTGGCATTGGTAAAACTTCAGTACTTTTTCACCTTCTTAGTAGTAGGAGTTTAGGCATTGAAAGAACTTTACTGGAAAAAGTGTTGTTGCATTCAAACTTTAGTACTTGAGACACTATCTCTGAAGATTCATGTTTGTGATGCTTCTCTGTATTTTCAATGCAAACATCAGTATGACAGAACCATTTATATTTACTCAGTTATTATTGACAGCAACCAAATATTAGGACTTATTGTATGGCATAGCAAAATAATCCAGATTTCAAAATATGTGATTACCGAAATCCATGACAAGCCAACTCACAGCAAGCTGTTTGAATGTGATCCCAGAGTGACTCTGGTAGTTCTGGAAAAAGTATAAAGAAGCCTCTCCAGTGCAGCATGTGCTGAACCCTGAACACTTTTTTTGTTTTTGTTTTCTGCCTTCCCCCCAATCTTCCCACCCAAAAAAAAAAAAAAATTAAGCACAGGTTAGCACATATGCTTGTGTGGTGCCAGATTGAATTGGTTACAAATAAGTGTGGTTTTTGGTGTATAAAACTGTTAATGCTCTAGACTGTCACCAAACATAATATGAAGAACCACTTATTCAGGCACCTGATCTTTAGAATGCAGCATCGTTTGTAACAATTTTAACACTAACTAAGTACACTTTGATGAGACAGCATTTAATAAAATGCTCATTAATTTCATCATTAGCAAGGGTATGCTAAGAAGTAAGCCAGTTTCTTATGTCACGCCCAATTAGCATCCCATGCTAGTAATCCCATTAGTATTGTTGAATTCACTAATGGAAAAACTAATGGGCATGCTACCAGGGCACATTAATTGGGCATGACACCAGTTCTGGTTTTAATTATTAAACTACGATAATGAAATGTGTGTGTTTGTAAAATATTAAAATGTTGAAATCGGAGAGAAGACAATAAAAAATAGTATATGAAAAAGTGCCATTAGTATGTAAGGATATATAGCTTTGTTTTCTTATTATGGGGTAGAAGGATGGCTCTCCAAACCTCAGTACTAGGATGTTGACTAAATGGAGCTGGAAATGTGCTCTAAATATTCACAGGAAATAATTTTTTCTTTAACTGAGTACATGTGTGCACATCACATGTATATTTTGATACGTAGGATACACAGTGACAGTCCCCAGTGCCAACTGTAAAATGTATTCAGGGTTCATAAGTCTGTGTGCCAAAATGCAATTTCTAATGGATGAACATCACTAAAGGCAGAATACTAACTTTTAATAAGAGAGTTTTAGTATTAATCAAAATAGGTGGTTCTTTCTATCAACAGCTTTTCTCCATGTGCATAATTCTAAGATCCTTGGACTACAAGGAATACTAGAAGATCTGGAAAAAAGTTGTTGAACTGTCTGGCTTGCTGCTGCAAAGTTACAAGCTGGGCCCCCAAATTATAAGGAAGCAAATTTTTAATTTATATACCTTTTGGAAATTGTTTTTTGAAGTCATAAAGTAACTGCAGTGGTTGAGATTCTTTAATATAGCACAGTATCTATATAAAGAAATGTTTTTTCTATCAGGAGTTGCCTGCTGTACAGGACAATTCTGTTTTGCAAATTCAACAGAATAATTTGGAATTTCCAGATACTTGAAGAATGACATAAAGTCCTGAGGCAATATTACCGGAATCTAAAAAAATGTAGATGATTATTTGGATAGAAATATCAAGAAAATGTTTGAAATATAATAATTTTATTTTTGTTACAGCATTATATTAATTTATGTAATATTTTGTTTGGTTTTTTACATATTTGAGATTTAGTTTGGTAACTGCATCTATTAGACTCCTCTTACTGAGCAATTCAGAAAAGATTTCTCTGTGTTTGTAATAGATGCCCTTAAATTCACCTCTTCATGTCATAGTTTTTTGTTTTATTTAAACCAGGTAAAAATTCTCATGAAATTTAAAAACATTTTTGCAAGCATCCCTTGTACCATAAAAGCAACCTCAGTAACTACTTTCTGGAGGTTTTCTTGTTTAGTCTGGTTTGTTTATTTGGTTGCAGGGGTTTTTTTGAGGTTTTGTTTAGTTTTGAGGTGTTTTTGCTTCATTTTGTTTTCTTGAATCTCTTAGTATGACCTTTTACCCCCCCATAAATATATGGAACTCTCTCTTCTAGAAATTTTAGTCCTTTTGGTGCCAGGTTAACATGGAGAGAACATGCATCTACCGTGCTACACATGCACACCTTTTTTGGATCCCTTCGTGTGGACAGGTGCTGCAATTAACAATCCTGATATGCAGCTGCTCTCCATGGATGGCACATTGAACCATAGCCATCAAACTTCATAGCCACAGCACTCTTTGAAGTAAATAGAGACATAATAAAAAAAAAAAATCATAAAAAATAAAAAATCGGAGTGACATGACCCTCACTAATTTGTGCCTCATCCTTGTCCTTACCAGGGAAGCTACACAGGATTTTCTATTTTTAATAGATGCTGAACTGGATCCTTGATCCTTCATGTATTATTTGAGAAGGTTAAATTTAGTGGTTAAATTTAGAAGGTTAAATAAGTCCTAAACATCATTCAGCAGGCCAAAGGAAGTTAAACATAGGACTGCTGTCTTTATTTTTAGATGTTATATGCTATAAATTGTCATAAAAGAGTAAGATATTATTCTAAATGTTACCTTCAAAATATTCTAAATCAAACTCTTCTGTTAATAAAAAGGGATCTGCAGTAGCAGTCACTCCAACTAATGATGGTGGAAAAGTGTATAATGATAACAGTTGGCACCAAATAATTGCTACAAGAATTCAAGCTCTGGGAAACATCACAGTGGATGGGCAGTACACAGGTAATCAATTTATTTAAATAACTTTGGTATTACTAGGGGTGTTGTTCACTTGGTTTTTCACTGTGTTCACCCATACAGAAAAAAATTCACTCAGTTTTCTGACTGTTGTCATTACTGGTTTGTCAGTTCATCTGAGGAATCTGTCCACTGTGAATCTTTGATAATTGAATACTATATCTCTCTTTGTGCTTGTGAATCTATCCTTTTATTATTCTCTTGTTGTCAAATAGAGCTGTAAATATTTCCTGGGTATGTATTAGAAAAGTCTTAGGCTAATGTGTCACATTAGCCTCTATAAAATACTAGTATTTTGCTATTGAGTTGAAAATCTGTTGGAAGCATTGAATATGTGAATAATGAATGATTTTGTTCAGGTTCTTCCTTAGCAACTAGTGGCAGTACCATTATTGGAGAGAACATGGGAGTTTTTGTTGGAGGACTTCCACAGGGTTATACCATTGTACGAAAGGATGAAGGCAAGTATGATAAATAAATCTGTGCAGTTTCTCAAATTTTATCTTTTGAGATAGGCTGAAATGTCTGTATAGCTGATTTCATCAGCATTAAAACAGTTTATGAGGTGTACATTTTAATGATTTTTGTACACAGAACTGGTAAGAGTGTGAAACTTATGGGCATGTTTTACATGCATTTCACAAATTCATTCCAAAATACCCATTATTAGCTTAAGCACATGGCTATGTATCCCAGTTTGATGCAGGTGTACAAGATGCTGGCCTTTTTTGGTGTGTTTGTATCCTTCAGAAGTTGTTGCATTGAGCTCAGAGGTGTTTGAATATACCTGTATTTTACAGATATAGACTTTATGAGGAACTGGATCAAATCTGGCTTCTTGAAGAATCAGTGAACATAAGTTTTCATACATAAAGTGTATAAAGTGTATAAACTGCCATCAGATGACAGAGGTGACTGTCTACACAAATATACAATCAACTGTTCTCAGTGAATTGATATCCTGAATTTTGTTTTTTTCATATTAATCTGAAAGCCAAATTGTTTATTGAGTTGGTATTTCTGCCTCTAACGTGAAATCCAGTTGATGAATTAATGTGGGGTACACTGGAGTTCAACTCCCTCATCTTTATTTCACTACACTAAAACTAGAAATACATGTATCTGTTCTTCTAAAACATTGGTTCTTAAAGTAATCCAGGATGCCTCTTTCAAAAACCCCAGCTATATATATTCACAATGAGACTGACTATAAAATTCATTTAAGAGAAGGGCACCTATAAAAATGGATTAAAATTTTTGCCCCCAGTAATAAAGAAGGGATAGCAGCTATGTGTCAATGGTTTTGGTTTTTTGCTTTATATAAAAAAGGAAAGGAAAACTTCCCAAAGAAGCTTCTAAACATATATTTCTCTACCTCAGCTTTTGCAACGCTATTGCTTCTTACTCGGCACATTACTCGGCCTTTCTTCAGAATTGTTTTGTTTAAAGAAAGCTTTTTTGGATCTTCTTAGAGTAGATTTATGCTGTTGATTTCAAAGTACCTGTATACAAAATCTCAAAAAGTTTAATATTTTTCAGCTGCATAGCATTAGATGCTGTCTTTAGTGATTAGACCCATTCAGAAATCTGGATTTAGCTTTATGAACTGATTGGTGGCTGGTTTTCTATGCACACGTGGACATATAGGAGATGGAGAGGATGTAGAAAACATATAAATTGATTCCTATGTTTAGTTGCAAGTGATTGACTTAAAAAAATATTATTTGTTTTGCAGGGATGAAGAAGATAGTCCAGAAAGGATTTGTGGGCTGTCTCAGTGACATATTTTTGAAAAAAGTGCATACTCCCTATGAAAACTGGGAATCTTTGAACTGGGAGAATGCTGAAGAACAAGATAATGTCTACCATGTTTGGGAGGGATGTCCCATTGGACTCTCAAAAGGAGCACATTTTCTTGGCAGAGGTAGTTTGCTGTGCTGTTGTTTGATCCAAATATGTTCTTGAGATAGAGAAGGTGGTCAAAAGTGTTGCAGTGATCTGCTTTTCAAGGCAACTTTAGCTATATGGAATTTTTTCTGTTGGTTTAAAATTGTGTCTCTTGGTTGACAGAAGGTTGCTGCATGGAAGAGGAATTGCAGATAGTGCTGCTGTAACTGTATGCAGATTGGATGTGTGTCTGAAAGGTGAATTTTCACTTTTGTAGGGACATAAAACTTGCCTATAAGGTATTAACAACAACAAAAAAAAGCTGGGTAAAAGATTTTGGATATTTTACTTGCTTGGTTTCTTGCAATACATTATTGATAACTGTCCTCAAAGCTGAGTGATAAAGTGGTGAACTATAATCTTGAAGCCTGAGTTCTTCATGCTACTACTTTTCAGTAGAAAGTAGCACCTAGAGCTTTACTTTTGATTTGTTCAACCAATTTCCTTATTTGATTAACTTATGTATACATTCACCTTCTTTCAAGGGTTCCTGGAGCTGCATTCAGGTGTTTTCAGTGGTGGACTGGAATTTGAGATCTCATTCAAATTCAGAACTGATCAGCTGAATGGGTTACTTTTGTTTGTTTACAATAAAGATGGCCCAGATTATCTTGCAGTAAGTTCAAAAATACAATTAACTCTATTTCAGATGTGATCTGTAAGTTTTCTCCCGAAAAGCAAAACTAGCACTGAAAGAAATTTCAAACTATAAGTTATTTTATGTCTTACTAGCTTTGAAATGCTTTGGACAGCACATTGTAATGAAGCAAAAATACTTGAACAGATGCTAAGTGTTAAGTTACTATGGTTATTTATGTCATAAAGAAGAAAGATATCAATGTGTGAAAAGCAGAATTATCATCTTAATTGGATTAGAAGTGATCAGAAAGGAGAATAAAATACATGTATTAAAAATTTTCACTTCATTTCTAGGAAAGCATAGAGTTTACCTATTTTCCCAGTTCTCATACTAAAACAAAATCCGTTAAATTGTAAATCAAAAAGGTCATGATGGGAATTATCTGGTCTCCTAATAAAGCTTTCTCTTTAAGGTATATGTTTATTTTTATAATCCATAATTTTTTTCTTTTGACTTGAAACATATAGGTAGAAATAAGTTAGTTCCAACTTTGTTCTTCCATATCATCTCATCTCTATCACTATTTTCCCAACACTCTAGAGGAAGTTTCACAAATCCTCTATTAGGCAAATTGTGTGGTAGTGTCTATGAACTTTCTTTTTGGTGTCTGTTAAATAAGACTGTTTATGCTCAGAATTATTTTTGCTTCTATAATTTCCAATATTTTGTTTATTTTTTAATGTGTTCTGTTTAGTTTTTCAAATTCTTTTATTAGCTATGTGATTCTGGGTTTTCATACTTTTCTTTCCCAAGGATTTTGAGTGTAATTAAACTGTGGCCACCACTGCTTAGTGGGTCAAATATACTTGCATCAACTAGTAGGTATTACAGGGGATTGCATGGAAAAAAACCCAACGTTTTTTTCAGCTGTTCCAGAAAGCAATAATTTATTTTGAGAGATTTTTGAGAGCATTGTTATTCTTTATGACCCAATCTGCTCTTTCTGTGCTTTTATTGAATTTAATTAATTTATTTATTTCTTATTATGCAGCTGTTTTGCTAATGGCTGTCATGTCACAACCTGTTTTATTGTGTGGCATTATGTCTAATGGGCCTTCTCTTTTAAACTTCTGACCTAAACCATATAAATATATTTTTCTCCTTTTCAGGTCAATTATAACTTACTCCATATTTACTTTTTATACTATTAGCTTTTCCAGCTGACAATTTTTTCCTGGGTTTTGAATTCTGCTAGATCTGATTGCTTTTTCTTTTTAAAGCAGCCTTAGTTAAAAAATTATCCTGACGTCCTATAGCAAGTCTTGCTAAAAGTTATTACTTTAATTTTGCCCTCAAGTAACGACCAAGATCATGAGCTAATAGCATAAGATGTTACATATATGCTACTGTCCCACCCTAAAAAAGAGTTGTATGTGTGTAATTCACATTATAGGGGCATTATTTATGTGAAGAGTATTCACAGGGTTTTTCTGGAGTTTCTGGTAGTGTGTGAGTCTTGTTCCTTCTCTCTTGCTCTGTGTAAGACTACCATAAATATGAGAAAATAGATTCTGACTATAAAGGAAGACAGGGGACTTACTAAATTGAAAGTGGAGTCAAAAGCACAAAGTAGTTAGACAAAATAATTTCCTTTCCTTTTCAACCTTCCAGATTTTTGTTTTATATTTAGAGTATTTTTAGCTCTGAAAATTGGATAATTTTCTTAGCATTTGTCCTAAGTCAGGTAATTTTTTTTTAATCTCACTTTAATCATGACCTCAACATCTCCATAGCCTTAAGACTTTGAAGGAATTTTAGAGAGGATGAGTATGTGCACGCTTTTCCAAGTCTCTCAGCTCTGTTTTTTGCACATAGATAATGATGACAGAAGGCTTTTCTGTACACTTGATCTCACAAGAAGAGGTTAATGGAAAGTGCAAATGAGGGGTGTAGCTTGTTGCGCATGAGCTACGATGTCTTTGTTAGGAGATTTGGTCAGGAGACGCTTGCACAGCAAAACAGATTATGAGCTATACCACTTATCCTGAGTACCAGGTATTCCCTGACCCTTCCCTTTGCATAGGTCACAGCTCTCTTATTAGCTTTATAGTTTGGGAATGACTACAGCTACACACACGGCTGGACTGCTACCAAACAGCCAGAGACTCTTTCTTGTCTTCTGCTCAAGAACAAAATGATGTCCTAGAAAGGTGCTGTGCATAAAGGTCACTTCTTTCATGACTTCCATGCCCTGAGAATTAACTCAAGCCAGCGAGGTCAATCTGATTATCTTTGGATCCGGGCATAATAATTACAAGCAAACTGTGACCAGCTACACTAGGATGAATCACTAGCTCTCACTCTGCCATGTGATTCCTCATGAGTTTACGTGATGAAAAGATTTTGCGACTGTTGATAAAGTTTGTCTGACTGATTTTGATGCTGACCACTTCAACAGCAGCAAAAGCACTATCAAATTTCTATACAATACCAGTAACTGGCTCCTGAGACATTGTAGCTGATGATTTGGTTCTGCAAAGCTGCAACTAAGAGAAAAGTCCTGCAAGAACTTTTTCCAAAGAGTTGCACTTTTCAATAGCTGCATGAAGTAAAATAACAAGTGTGCAAGATGAAGGTGTTACCTCTGATGGAGCTAAGGAGGGATGTGAAATTTTGAGAACTCAAATTGGAAGATCTACCAAAGTGACTGGTACTCACATGAGGCTTGTGAGGGCGATATTCCTGTTGGTTACCAGTAATTTCTCTGTTAGGCATCAGGAAGAGATTCTCATTTCCTTTCCATTAGAGTGACTGACTGTGAGGAGGCTATGGAGGGGTCTGTGTTTGGGCCTCTGCTCTCTGGCTGGAAGGTCTGACCAGGACTAGATTTTGAACTGGAATGATTGGCTGCACATCAGCAGAAGTGCCATGAACTTTTTCTTTCAAAGAGCTCAAAGACTGCCTGTCCTTGACAAGTATTTTGAAGGCCCTTGCTTGTCTCTGCTGATATTTCTGAATCTCAGGAAGACTTTGCAATTTGAAGGACCTAAAGCCATAATGACTCTTCTAGTTCTGCATTGGTTGAGACTGTTTTGTATGGCAGGTTTAGCTAAGTGTCAGTCAGTGTCTAATGCAGCCCCTATCTTATCTGTTTTGTTTCTCAAATGCTATGTCTAGGTTTCCTTTCATCTTCAAAATCATATGTTTATAAGCAGATTGAGTGAGACAGGGACTGGGTCCTGCAGAGAAGTGCAATACAGAACCACAAAATAATTTAAGTTGAAAGGACCTTTTGGAGTAATTTATTTCAAATCTCTGCTAAAAGCAGGACCAATTTATGCTTGATAAGTTTGCTGTAGTCATTTTCTGTTTGAGTAGTGTTCATCTCTCTACAGATGGACAGTCCACAACTTTCCAAATTCTACAACCTGTTTATCTTTGACCATCCTCATTATAGGGAAAAGAGCAAAAAAAACCCCAAAGTAACAGCCCTGATCTCTTACTGTTTTTCATTCAACTAGTCTTTTGCCTCTCATCCTTTCACAATGAGCCTCTGAGAAAAGTCTGGGCCTGTCTTCTCTGCATCTTGCATTAGGCAGTGGAACAGTTGAGTTCTCTCCTGCTTACCCTTAAGACTGAACAAACCCTGTTCTTTCAGCTTCAACTTGTACACCAAGACACTCCAGCCACTGAGCAGCTTGGTGTCCCTCCACTGGATTTACTCACACATTTACCAGTGTCCGCAGCTGGATACAATAGTCCAGATGATGACTGGAGGGGAAGAATCATCTCCTTGGAACCTCTGCCCACCTTTTTTCTAACCTAGCCCAGTGCTAGTTTATCCTCATCATTTCAAGGGTACATTGGTGGCCAGGGTTCCATTTGTAATCCATCTCAACTCAGTACTGTTTTTCAAAGCTGATTTACATGTCTAGGATACTGATGGCATCTCCCTTTGCTATCAGCTGCAAACTCACTGTCAGTATACCCCATCCTACTGCCCAGGTCATTCATAACATTTTTAATCAGAGTTGGTCCCTGTATCTATCTCAGAGAGATACCACAATCTGCTAGTGGGACTGTGGAATAATCTTTCTTGCTGCTCTTATCTTCCAGATTCAGGCTAAGCATTGGCCTTCCTAGTTTCAACCTTGCATGCTTAGGTAGATAAAAATGAGAATCATGTGCATAGAGAAAAACATTGATGAATTTCTGTAACCCAAATTCTGAAAAGCAAGCATGCTTTTAAGAATTAAACTAAAACCTGCATAGGTTTAGGGCTGTGATACAAAGACTAGTTCTGTTGAGAGGTGGCTACTGAGTTACCTGGCAGATTAATATTGATCTTCATGCATTTTTGATTTCAAGTAATAATATATTTTCCAAGGACAGATTAAAAATCATAATGGTTAAAAATTTTTTTAAAGTGATCCCAGAATTCTGTGTGAGGCAAACAATTTATCTGTTGTTTTTATAAACCTGTGCTCAGATCCAGGCAGGACTTGGCTTTTTTTCTATTTTCACCACGCAGAAGAGTTGAAACAGAGCAGTGGTCCCCTATCTTTAGCTGCACTCGGGCGTTTGGAATGTCAGTCCAGGTCAACACAAAGAGCACAAGCATCATTCACTGCCTGCTTTAAAACTATGCCAAGATGAGTAAATTGGAGGAGGGTTGTGCTGAGTAGTGACCCTGGGTCAAGCACTGTGCCCTCTCCCTGGCTCCCAGGTCTGGCAGGTTTGCTGGCATGCTGCTGCACTAATGCCTCTGGAATGCTTTCTTCACACCAGCACAGTGTGCTCCATATTAATTCTCACCAGTGAAGAAAAGCAGTGACTTGTCCAATGGACTGCTTTTTCCAGCTGTTCTCATCAGCACTGGTGCCATGGTCAGTCCTTCACCTGTATTGTAGAGTCCTTAGCTCTGAACTGTAAATGGGTCTGAACTGTTGGAAATAGGAAACATCGTGGTCCCAAATAAACGAATAAAGGAAATCCATCTGTCACAGGAGCAAGAAGTCAGTGTGTGCTGGGGAGTAGGACCCACATTGCTCATGGCACTTCAAGCACAGAGTTCTTTCATCAGCTGGGGTGTTTCCTGTTGAGGAAATACGATCCAATTACAAACACTGTAATATTAATATAAACTAAATATGTCAGTTCGTCAATAATAGTGATAAGAATTTATATTAAATCTGCAGTTTTTATTTCACTTAATAAGGTTTTGGCATAGAAGCGGTAATGTCTTTTAGTGAAATGTTCATATTTTTCAACCACCAGTTCATCTCCTAAGTATTTAGTGTTTTATACATGCCAATTTATAGTCTGAGCCTACTTGTGTTTGAATCAGTTAGGATAAAGAGTCTTGCGCTAAAACATTTGGAAACTTCTGCAGTGAAAAATTTAAGTAAAATGTATTTCTATTAGAGAATTGGCACATTAATCTCAAAAAGCACATACAAAACCAATTATTTTCTTACAAGATTTAGAAGAATAAGGATGAAATGTATGAATGTAAGAATCAATGTATGCTGGAAAAATTTGAAATTGAGTTCACCAACCAATTAAAAAGACCTTAATCAGGTCTGACATTTCATTTCCTTATTATCTTGTTACATTCCTCTAAAAAATGAATCGATAAAGTAATGTTTTCTCATTCTCAAAAAAAGCAAAACAGTCTTGTTCATTGTCTTTTCTTTTTCGATACATTAGTGCCAGAGTCAGTTGTCAAAAAAATAAAAATATATTTTTCTACACTTTGAATTAACTGATATTATGCTGTATTTAGCATGTTATATGCAAACAGTATTAATCTGAAGATAAAAAATTCCTTTTTCTTTGATCTTATTCATAGCTCCCTTAATTATGTTTTATAAAATAACTTTCTGTCATTGTTGTGTATTTGATGTCTCCTTCAAAATATTTTTTATCTGTTTTAAAATGTATAGATTGAGCTGAAAAGTGGAATATTAAACATATTCTTAAGAACTGGTGCTGTCTTTACCCAAGTGGACCTCTGGTTGGGACTGTCTTACTGTGATGGGAAGTGGAATGAAGTCACCGTGAACAAGGAAGGCTCTGTGATTTCAGCCACTATGAATGAACTGAGAGAGCAGGCACTTGAGCCCCGTGTTCAGCAGCTGAAAGTTAACTCACCTGTCTATGTAGGAGGAATCCCACCTGGCATTCAGAGTTTTTATAGAGAACTGGGGCTAGAACAAGGTAAGATGACACCAAAAAGAACATTTTCGAAAACTGGTGTCATGCACCAGGTGGATATTCTGCTGCTGATAGTCTAAATTAATGAATGTGTGGCATGAATTTTCCTCCCACCCCTTGTGACTCTACCTATTATCCCTAACCATCTAGTTTTACTTAGACCTGATCCTTTTATAATGCTATGAAAATTCTTCCAGTGATGCCCAAGGCAGTCTGTCTGATAGGAGAGGACCTGGAGTGTAGGAAATGATGAAGTGAGATGCCCCACCAGATGATCTCAGATCTTCAACAGAGAATGCCAGTTCACAGAAACCTGTTTTACTCAATCAACTTGTGTCACTCGTGGATTTGGAATACAAAACCAGTGGGAGACAGTAAACATAGCTTAAATCACTGTAATGAAGCTGGATGCTGCCCTAAGGAAGAGCAGCTGAGAGTTTATTCCTCTTTTTTAGGCAATACTGATTCTGATTAAGAAACTAAGTGAATATAAATGCCTCAACTTGGATTTTGTCTACAATTGCCATGATGTTTTCCTCATTATCAAAAGGAAGGAAGACAATTATACATTTAGGAATCACTGTGACTGTTCTATTCTGGAACAGGTCAAATTCGTAGGGAAAAGAGAGAGGCATTCTGATACTAATGCCCTCCACAAAAGGAGCTACTGTAGGAAGCCTACTGGAAAAGTGTCTCCTAAACTGGCTCTGTTTGGATGTGTTTTTTCATTGCTTGTGAAACTGTTCATCAACCACGGGTTATTTTTCAGCTACTGTGGAAAAATGTGTATCAGTCAGTAAGTGATTAGTGAGGAGCCCAGTAAATGGCTTCTATTGCATGAACTCTGAATATGCACATTCGAGTGAGCTGTATCAGAGCCTATAGAATGGTTCAAGACTATGTTTTTAAGTAATATTCTAGCTCTAGGTATCACATATAATACAATCTTCCTTCAGGTTCTGTATGCATAATATTTGTGGCCCAAAAGAGCTGGCCAGTCATACCCTGTTAGTATTGCCTTGTAGCAGATGGTGTAGCCTCGTGAGTGGATGCATTTGCAACTCCTGCAGCAGAGAGATCTGTGAACAAAGAATCTAGGGCAAAATTACATTTAAAGTGAATGTCTGAAATGCATATCAAGATACATCAGTAAATATTTCTTTCCCACCGAACCTCCTCAGCACACCACAAAATAAAATGGTGGTTGTGAATTTATATTTAGAGTGTCTGAAGATAATATTTATCTTATGTACTCCTAAGTGTAGGTTCAGGTGAACAAGATAAGGTATTATACCTTAAGCCATACTTTTATTTAGGACTAAGATGTTGTAGTGGTAAGATAATAGGATATAGAGATCTTCCCATTTAATAAATATTTAGAAAAGGTTTTCTCAATCTATGGCTGCTTGATAGTTAATTTTTAAATGAAGGAATGTTGTTTTGCTTACAGCAAATAAGTGATAAATATTATTCTCCTCCTGCCTCACCTCTTTGCAAGTTACAACTTAAAGAAATTTTAGCTGGAGTCTGTGAGCCTTTGCATGACCCATTATGTGTCCTCCTGGGAGGTTCAAAAGGAATGTTTGTGAAAATTTGTACTATCTTTACTTATTCTGCACCTACTTGAGAACAGACAGGATTGCTTGGCTGATGTCAGTGAAAAATCTTCAAATAGAGATAAATGTGGCTAAAAAGATACTAAAAATTATATATTAAAATAGGTTTTAGAGAATACATCTCAATGCAAATCAAACAACTTCATTTTATCTTATGATTAGGATGCCTGCACAGACTGTGACTAATTCTTTCGTCTGTCACAGACTAAGAAACGGAGTTGGTCACTGTGCACTAGGAGTTGAACTTACATTAGGATGTATTCATTTTAAGGAGCAGTTTGGCCAAATTCCCTCTGTTGTGCAGTGAGAAGGTATTTTAGAGGATGTTTCAAAATGGATGTCCCCCTTCAGTACCCCTTTTTGCATGAACTGTGTATGGACATTAGATTCTCAGTTCAGGTGGCTAAGGACAAATACTACTCTGATCTGTCATCTTGCAGTAATAAAGACAATAAAAGTACTTAAGATATAAATAAGATAAATACTTATAGCTTTCACAAAGCTAAAGAGAAGCACTGAACTGTGAGAGGTGGATTTTTAATTCACAGAGTTAATTCTTAAAGGAATTGAATTCTTCAGTTTGGTTTTTGTTTAGTTTGGTTTTATGTTAAGTACCAACCACTACTCAGACTTGTGACCCATTTAATATCAATTTATTAATTTTTAGTAAATATAAAAGTTTTAATGACTGCATTCTGAATTGTGTAGTTGTGTTGTAACTGCAAGTCACTGATTTATCATATTTATAATTTCGATAGGAATGTCACACATACACAGAAATATATGGATATATATAAAGAAATGTAAAATTAAACTTCTTAAATTTTTTATCATAAACAAGTAATTTGGGGTTGTTTCTTGAGTATGTTTATAAACTGCACATGATTTATCTCCTTGTTAGACAAAAATGATATGCCTCCATCTGATCTCCTGAAGTTAATTGTAATTTTGATCTAGATATTCTTTTCAGTTTGAGGAAGTATGTATATTTAACAAAACAGTAGCAAGCAGCAGAAAGCTGATTTTAAAAGTCAGAGAATCACTTTTATGGTAATAATTTCAAAGTGAGAAGTGATGAAAGAGAAACGGAAAGGTATTTCCTTGTGGGTAATAGGGAAAATGTAGATCAGTAAGGCAGGAATTTACCAGCTTAGTGTCTTGAAAGTGGAGACAGAATGCCATGTTGAAAGTCAACATACTCACATTGCAGTCTTTAATGTTGAAAATATAGAATTGAAAGGAAGAGAAGTGTTTCTTAATGACTGAAGCTCTTTCCGTGGTACTAATCCCTTACTGTTTGCTAGGTTTCGGTGGTTGCATGAAGGATGTTAAATTTACACGAGGTGCTGTCGTTAACTTGGCATCTGTGTCCAGCAGTGCTGTCAGAGTCAATCTGGACGGATGCCTATCAACTGACAGTGCTGTTAACTGCAGGGGAAATGACTCCATCCTTGTGTACCGGGGAAAAGAGCGGAGTGTTTATGAGAGTGCTCTACAACCATTTACAGGTAGTGCATTGGTTCCTTAAATAAAATACATCATTTTCGTTCCCTTCTTTACTAATGTATTACTATGTTCAGTGGTTTTTTTGTAATCTTTTGCTTCCTCTCTCCTTCTCGATATCCTTTGAAGAATACCTCTATAGGGTGGTTGCCTTAAGTGAAGGAGGGTCAGTATCTAGTGCGTGGACCCATGTTCGAACAAGAGAATCAGGTAAATATAATTTTAAGTTTACTCATTCTTATTTTTCATAAGCTTTTTAATGTCAGGTTGAAGGTGATCAAGAACTGTTTGGACACAATTCTGTGCCCTGTGCTCTAGGATGACCCTGCTTCTGATGACCCAGTGTGGTCCCTTCCAACCTGACTTGTGCTGTGATTCTGTGGAGATAATCCAACCAAAACAATTTTGATTAGTGAACCTTGCATAGTGTTTCTGAGGGGGGGAAACTGCTTAATGCTTCAAACAGGTACCAGATTACAGTCATCACCTGTAAAGTATTCAGGCAAGTATTTTCTTCTCATAAATCGAGGTATTTTCCAAATCTTCAGTAGATAATGTAATTAAGGACAGTAAGAGATTGAACTGCATTAACTGAGCAAGAGCAACCATCTATTTGTGTTCATATGTGCACATCTAACGTCACGTTACACGAGTAGGCTGGAGTAAGTAAATCTATATTATCCTACATATAAGTTAGTGCTACAAAATCAAATGTAGAGAAAGTGATACTGGGATAGCAGGCACAGGCTCTGGAAAATAAGAGGACATATATTTGCTAGGGACAAGGTGGTCTTGCAAAAGTTGTTTTTTGAAATGACCTGCACATGGGTGTGCTACTCAGTGCTGCTGAATGAGGATTCCTTTAGCAAGTAGTCCATAGATGGTGTGTGAAAATTTAACAGAACAGAAGCACATAGCTTGTTTGGAAGGTTTCAGAGTATTAAAGATCAAATTTTTCATATGTCTTTGAAGAAAACTTTAAAAACTTATCCTCTTCTCTTCATTTGCAAACTCTATCACACCAGTAAGATTTTGAAGATTGACAGTTCTGTATATTTTACTCAACTAACTTCCCCTCTTCTTGAAATTGAAGCCCAATTTCATTCCATCAGTGCAGGGCATTCTTTTGATGTAAGTCATCCAATGTATCACCTTAAAAAATTATGTGATACTTGCATAAATATTGGACTTGCAGATGTATTCTCATACAGCCTATACTTTGTGTGCCACCCAGAAGGGACAAAATATATGCATATTTTCATGTCAACCATCTGACAACTGTAAGGTTTGCCATAAATTTATGTTTGCAAGCTGACCACAGCGCTGAGCAGTCCATGTTCCCTGGGGTTGGACAATAATTGCACTATTTAATTATTTTTGAGTTGGTTTTGTTATATCCCTTATGAAAGACCATCTGCTGTACAGTGTCTTACCTCGCCCTGTGATTCACTTCATAACTAATGAAGTCAATATATTGCTGTAGTAATAGGAGCTTTCTCAGAGTATGACATTCTTTACAGAAGAATCAAAACTCCCAGGTATTTTTGTACTTTCCATACTGGTGCCCTTCTTATTAAAAAAAAGGCTGCATTCATATTTAATGAAACTAAACCGTAAAATTATCAAAAAATAGGCTATTTGATGGTGAGAAAAGCAAGTGATCATCAGCAGGGTGAAGGAGTCCACATGCATCTACAGCAAACTCATCATTCATCATCCTGCCATGGTGTTCCTTGGGTCTTTTCTCTGCATCCCTTGTGCAGTCATCTGTGATGAAGCTGTTACTGACCAGACCTTTACTTGGCATAGTAATACCCAAGAAATAGTTAAATGTTATAGGGAATGGAATGACTTCTTTTTATTAGCAACTGTATGCATATATAATCTTGGTTTTCCAGTTTTTTAAAACATTTAAATGTTTCTCTTTTTTTTTTTCTTTTTTTTCCTTTTTTTCTTTTTGTAATATGGAATTATTAGAAGCAAAGGATTTTGCAAAAAGGCCTTAAAAATCTCTGCCTTGCCCCAAGAAAGGTGCATGGCTTTGTGGAAATAAAATATGTATGTGGAAAATAAATGGAAGAGCTTTAATTTTTTAAGGACTTCTGTAAAAGAGAATGGAGATTTTTAGAAACATTTCATGGTTGTGGCATTCTGTGGCTTAGATACCCAACTGATAAATATCAAACTCTTCTCTGTTGCAGTACTGCCTTGCTTCATTCAGTTGTGTTATTATAATGCCTGTGCTTGTTAGCTGCATACAATCCACCTCCTCTCTTTGTGAGTGATGCTTAAATATGTTTGATACATGAAATGTTTTTGGAAAATTGCAACAAGACAAGAAGGAATGCTATGTAGATGGAGTTTTGATGGTTTTGAAATATAGCTTAAACCGAATAGCTCAAGATGTGCAGTCATATTAAATCAATGCTGAAAAGTTACAACTCTAATAAATTGTATTTATGCTAATGGTTGAGTCTGATTTACTGCAGCCATTAAAAGTGAAGAATAGGGGCAATAGTCTCCTTAGAACTGCCATTTTCTCTATTTTCTATTTTATCCTTCTACAGTTCCACAAAATGTGCCAACTCCCTCAAGAGTTCACAGTATAAATGGTTACAGCATTGAGGTCACCTGGGACAAACCAGCTGGGGTCATAGGTGTAATTGAGAAGTACATTTTGAAAGCATATGAAGTGGATGGTCCCACTGTACCCATCACCAGTGCTGAGCTTGCTGACGCTGGTATGCTCACAGGTAAATGTTGTTAAGTACCATTTTTTAGGCATATCTAATAACACAGGATGCTTATCCATCCTTTTGTTGATCTGTACTACTTGTCTGTTTTTGTGTATACACAGCATAGATAACGTTTGGAAGGATAATTATTTGTGTCAGCATCCTTGTAGTGATGTACTGATTTCAAAGAACAATAGAAATTAAGATACAGCACAAATACTAAAAAACAATTCCCAAACTATTTATGATCTGGGGGGAAATTTTTGTTTGATTGAATTTGCTTAATATATATGATTTTTTTAGCCCCTTCCCTATTGTTCCATCCAGTTCACCTAAATTATTCTGTGGGTCCTATATGATTCTGTTTGACCTGATATATGAAAGCACTTGATATAGCTGCCTAATTTTGATCATATAAACCTAACTGATTTCAGTGGAAACTACCATACATTTGTGTTGATCAGATGCTGTGGTTGATGCCACTGGGATGTGGAGGTAGGTTATTATGGAATTAAGAAATTCGTGGCTTTAGGTTTAAGGGGAGAGAATGTTATAGAGAACATTTTGGGACATTTCTTCCTGCCAGGATATTGTGGATCTGGCTTTCTGCTCTTTATGAACAAACTGCTTTTTCTGGCTGCTACAAAGTTCCCTGGGACAGAAGCATGTTACAGACAAGAATCTGGATTATATTATGTGATGACTAAATGGAGCAATAGTGCAGACCAATAGATTCATTTTTATGATCTCTGACATCAATTCTGTAATGCATAACAATTCAAAAATTGTAATGATGCAATGCTCTAAGCCGGTGCTTTGGTTTGGCTCAGGTTTGGGTAATACAACAGTCTTGGAAAGTGTGTTAACCCTCAGGCAGTGTGCTATTTCCTGAAGCCCAGGTAACAGTTTTTACATAAGTATATATGGTTTTGTGTTGTTTCTCTGCCATAACCTATGTATACATTTTCAAGGGAAAAATTGCACATATTTTATTTTCTCCAATTTGAAATATCTTAAATATTTGTGAGTAGTGAACTTACCAGAACTGCACTTTCTATCCTTACTGTGATTTCTTTAATGACCTTGTTGATTTCAACATTCTTTATGTATGCTACAAGGCAATACAGATTATACTGGTAGAAATTAAAGACTGAGACATATAGATTAGGTATTTTACTTGTCAGAACCAAAATATTCTTTAACTTGTTTGGCATTGTGCCATGATTGTCTGTCAGGGTTACGAAATTGTCTGTACCAGGCTGGAAGGTAAGAGGTTATCTGCCTGCAGCTTACAGGAGATAGAAGAAGCAACTTACTTTTACATTAAATGAAGACAGTAAATGGATCCTGATTCTTCAGCCTATTACAGCACATAGAATCATTGAGGTTGAAAGAGACCTGTAATATCATCTAGCCCATCATCAACCCAACACCAGCACTGTAACCCCTAAACTGCATCACCTCTCAACAGATCCAGACATCTCTTGGACACCTCCAGGGATGGTGATTCCACCACCCTGGGCAGCCCATTCCAATGCCTGTCCACCCAAAGAGTGAAACTTGTTTCTAATATCTGATCTGAATCTCCCCTGTCTCAGTTTGAGGCCATTTCCTCTTGTCCTCTCACTGCAGGCACAGAAGAGATTGTCCCCCACCTCACTACAACCTCACGTCAGAGAGCTGTAGAGAGCTGTCAAGTAATGCAAAATAAAATTATGGAATCATAGAATACCATGTTGGAAGGGAGCTCAAGGATCATCTGATCCAATCTTTCTTGGCAAAAGCACAGTCTAGACAAGATGGCCCTGAACGCTTTCCAGCTGAATCTTAAAGCATCCAGAGCTGGGGAATCCACCACTTCTTGGGAGCATCATTCCAGTGGCTGATTGTGCTCATTGTGAAATTTTTTGTTTTATATCCAATTGTGGTCTCCCCAGGAGTAACTGGTACCCATTACCCCTGGTCTTTTCCACGTGACTCCTTGTAAAAAGAGAGACTCCATCTTCCTTGTAGCTACCCTTTAAATACTGGAACATGGTGATAAGATCTCTAGTGGTCCTTCTTTTCTCAAGGCTGAATAAACCAAATTTTGTAAGTCTTTTCTTATTTGACAGGCTACCCAACCCTCTAATCATCTTTATCACCCTCCTCTGGACTCTCTCCAACCTGCCCACATCTTTTTTGCACAGCAGAGTCCAAAACTGAATGCAGTGTTCCAGGTGTGGCCTGACAAGAACTAAGTAGAGGGGAATAATGAGTTCTTATCTCTGCTGGAGATGTCCTTGTTGATGCAATCCAGCATCCCATTGGCTTTGTTTGCCACAGCAGCACACTGGCCACTCATATGACCCAAAGAACACAAGAATGTCTGTATTCAAATTATTGATCTATGTGACTGTGTCAGATTATGATGCTGAGATGAGCTCATTAACACCAGTACTGTGGGATCAATCTCTGTAAAGGCCATTCACCTAAGAGTTGGACTACATGAGTCATGTGGATCTCTTCCAACTCAGAATATTCTGTGATTCTCTAGATGCTTAGGAAGAAAGTGTAAGAAATGTGCTAAGCATAGAATGAGTCTTCCTGTTCGTACAAATTCATCTGGTTGGCTGTGAAATTCTTCAGCTGAAAGCTACATCTGGACCATCCTGATTAATGGTCTATGGTAGAATTGTCTTTATTTTTTAATACGTTTATTCTTTCTGGTTCTGTAGCTGCTGTGGGAGTAATTGTTCCAGTTCAGTTTTGTGTGTGTAAGATGTGCTTCCTCTTGTTATTTATAACTCCTTCCCAATAGTTCAGTTATGTATTTTCCAGTTTTGGCATTGTATGAAATATATAATTCAGGTCCTCATGATGAGGTCAGAGCTGAGACAAGTGTAAGTTAAATCACCAATCCAAAGTCATTTTACTTTAGTCTGTTGATTTCAGTGAAGCCTACACAGGTGAGCAAGTCACTGAATATGGAGAACTAGATACCCACAAATATGAGACTACCAGGAGAACGATCATTCCTGGTTAATCAAAAGTTAACATAAGCACAGAACCCCACAGAAGATGCTATCTTTGCTTTCTTTTCTTTCAAGTTTGCTGTGAACGAAATATTTTGCTTGTTCTCTCCCTAATTTCAGGGACATTTCCTTAGAAATTCTTTTGCTGTATTCCATGAGAAAATGCTGCAGTAACCCAAACAGCCAGGCTTGCTAATGCAACAGCAGAAGAGCATCACAGCTCTCTGTGGGATCATTGATGAAGAAACTATGGTATTTTTCCATGCATTCCTTTAAATTTTCATTCCCTGTCAAGCCTAGGCACTGATTAATCTGCTGTTTGACATGTGTCTGAGGGCACTGACAGCCCTCTGTCTTATGTTTTTCGTCTCAGCTTGCTAGGCCCATTTGTTGTGTTTTGGTTTATACTTACACTGTAAATTCTTTTCAACAGTTAAAGTAAGGTCCTGAGTCATAGCTGGAGCACAGTAACAAAAAGTTAAGAGCCTTACCCATTTCTCAGAAGGCTGCACTGTGTGTGTCACATTCAGAAGAACTTCTTGTACCCTTGTCAAGAAGAAAAGCTGAGCTAAATATTAAAAGTAAAATAGGTCTTTAAATGACCATAATCCCACAGTCTCAAAGGCCTATTTCTGACTTCTCAGAAAGCAAAATCTTTCAAAATCTGACCCTTGTAATCTTCCAAAATGTCAAACTGTTTTTTCATTTTCATCCAAGAAAGGAATATTCATCAGATTTAAATCCTTAAAATGAGGTTCTGACTGTTGAACCAGGAGTTTATTTGATAAGGTGATGTATTTCAACATAGTGTTCAGTATCTGTATTCTAGGATGAGAGTATAAAGTTAGAGTGTAAATCTTTGGGTTAAAGTACCATACTTGCCCATCTTGCCTTCAGAGAAGCACGTAATAACATTGATGCACTTTGGATGCATCACACAGAGTAATAAAGGAAGTACAGTCACTGCATGAAAGAATTTTTTTCCTAAAGACTGGATTGCTTTCTTCTGCATTCTGGTTCATTCCACATGCTCACATCAAAATCTGGCATATAAATTAGAATCACTGTTTCAGTGTGGTCTGTCATCAGCTTTTGCTTCTACTTTCCCTTGGAATCTAGAATATCACAGGGTCATTTGAGTTGGAAGGATTATCTAGTCTGCTCCCCCAGCTCAAGCAGGTTTCCCAGAGCCATGTCCAGTTGAGTTTTAAATATCTCCATAAATGGAGATAGTCCTCTATGAGAAGCCTGTTCCAGGTTTGGTCACCTTCACAGTCAAAAGCGATTTCCTGTGTTCAGTTAGCATTTAATTTTCTCCCCAGGGAAGTGGCCACACCACCCAACCTGCCAGAGTTCAAGTGTTTGGGCTCTCCGACTCTTGGGGTTGTCCTGTGCAGAGGCAGGAGTTGGACTCACTGATCACAGAATCATTTGGGTTGGAAAAGACCTCTAAGATCATTGTGACCTATAATCCTTGTGAGTCCCTTCCAACTCAGGATATCTCTGATACTATGATTCTAGTATTTCAGTTTGTGTCCATTGACTCTTGTCCTGTCACTGGGCACTACTTAGAATAGTCTGGCTGCTGCTTTGTTCCCTCCTATAAGATATTTATACATTTTGATAGATCACCCTGAGCCTTGTCTTTCCTGAGATGATCAGTCCCAGCTCTCTCGCTCTCTCTCTCTCTCTCTCTCAGAAGAGATGTGCTCTAATCTTTTTACCATCTTAGTGGCCTTTTTTGTAATCATCCACAGACTTGATGAGAGTGCTTACTTCCCCCATCATCAAAGTCATTGATAAAGGTGTTGAACAGTATCCCTGGGATACACTCCAGCTGTCTTGCCTCTGTGTTTTGTGCCACTGATCACAATCCTCTGATGCTTCTCTTGTCAAGCACATGCAAAATCCCCATTTTATAATTCAGATTTCTCTCACTGTAGAATCCAGGAGCTTGACCAGCCTCTAAAAGATGGGCTCTAATGATACCTACAAATAATAATGACATAAAATGTGCTGCAAAAGAATTCACACACAGTTGATATTTATTTCTCTTGGAGATTTCTCTTTCAAGTTTGTATGATTTTGCAGTTCATCCCACCTCTGTCATTGCTGCAATAGCCAAGGGCTGATGTTGTGGCTGCACATGTGGTACTGAAAAAATTGTGGTCGACAGCTGCCATTCCCTCCTTCCTGTGATACGTGTTTGTAATTACTTTTCGCCTTTTAGTCTTTTATGCTCAGCAGATGAATATCTCAGGAAAAGTTAATTTAATGATTTAATATGGTTAATCAAAGTGTCTGAGCTGTGCTGTGGTTTTGAAAGCTCTCTAGCTGGAGAGTCTCTCAGAAGAGGAGACAGGGCCACCTGCCAGTGGCAGATCAGCAAGGGGTGGACAGTGGGGCCATAGCACTGGGGAAACTTGCTGCCAGCCTGGAAGTGCCCATACTCTGGCAAACGCTGTCAGCTGAGAGATTGTCCCTCCAGGGAGAGCTCTGCCAGTCCCCTGCCTAAGCAGCCTGTGTCTTTGGGACCAGCCTCTGCACCCTGGCTGCTGCCTCTGATGGGGTTTGGGGACTACACTCTGAGATGGGTATTAGAAAATGCTGTTTCTCTCAGGCCTATTTCATCTCTGTGGGATGAAATGAACAATTTACCACCAATGGGGATTTTGCTGCATGAAGCTGTTGGTGAGTTGCTTGGGCAATACTCTCATGCACTTGAAATGACTTGAAAGCTCTTGGTTTGCACAAGTATTTTACACTCAAAGCATTCCTATGCTGCAGTTAACGAGATTTTAAAAAAATTATAGAAAAGGTTTTTTGCAAACCAACTAAGATAAACGTATGTAGGGCCAGAGCACTAGGAGGACTCCCAAATCCCTGCTCCAAGCTGAGACAAATTGCTAAAGTTGTAAAACTTCATATGTAGATAAGAATGTTTGGCTGGGGCAGCTACTGCAACAAGGGGTAGTTGATAGACCTGTCTATGCCCATTAGGTTTCTGTGAGTTGTCAGGTTGTGCTTGAGCTCCTAGAGACTCTAAGTCAGAGTGGCAGAATGTAGGTTCCCTTCTCCTTTCATTTAGCTGGCTTTAGCAGACTAGTGGCATATTTTTCAATATATGAATTTTAAAACATTAATTATATTAATATTCTACAGTATTAAGATTCAAACTTGATTGAGTTTAGACCTAAATGAATCTTGTTTACAGTCCAATGCTGTTGTATAAATTTATTCATACAAAATGTAAATTGTGTGATTGAATAAACCTGAGCATTTTATCAAAATTGCATCAACTCTTAGATACATACCCATATTTTTATTAATAAAAAGACGTTAATTTCTTAATGTTTTTCAGTCTAGAAAGGATTATGATGTTTTTATAGACATGTTAAAAAGTCTGCAAAAAAAGTAAACAGTATTTTTTTGTCTCTCTACAAACTTTAAAAAATAATCATACTGCAGAAAATAAGCAGTGGTGAAGTTATTTGGAATGATGGAGAGCAGCACAGTGATAGATAGTACAAAACCAATACTGTCTGTGGTTAATTAACTCTTGGTGCAAAATTGCACTGTTAAGTTAAGGTTTATGGCAAACTGAAGCAGCTGGAGAGTTCCCAGTGCTATGGGGAATGTAACAGGTTTCCTTGAACCACTGCAAACTGAATTGCATCTTCAAAGACAGTGGAGGTTGTGTATGGTTTGTTATGAAACATTTCTGCTGGGAAAAAAGGGTCTTTCAAGCCACCTAAATGCAATAACTAAGACTTGTGTTTGTTCTTATAAGCCAAAGAATTGGAATAGGTGCCCTCGTGTTGAGTGGCTCTTCGTTTTATGACTCGTACTATACTTAGAAGATGCTTTAAAAATGCAGATGTATGTGACAGATTGATGTGCACAGGCTTTTGGTTCAGAAATGCATATGTGGAAGACAAATGTACTTAAACAGTTTTTTCTACAATCTGTCAAAAACAAAGTCAGTTGAGGACTTCTTTTTCTGATCAGTGGACTGTGATTAAGTGTACTGTAGCAATGATGCATCTCGACACACAAGTGACTTTGTTGGACAGATGCAGTATGACCTCAGGCATTCAAGTTAGCTAAATAGTCTGGGTTTGGGGAGGAGACATGTGGCAATTTTTGTTTTTAAAGCTTAGAAAAGAATTAAGGTAAATCATGGTCAAGTGTTGCTTCAGTTATAGTAAGTGTATTTCAAAATAGGTCCTCATGAAATAGCATGTTAGGGAGGAAACAATAAAAAAAATCCAGCAAAGAAAAGTCTCTTTGGCAAACAAATGCATTCAGTTTTTATGTACAGAATATTAGCCCTCATACTGTAGTGGTAAACCATTCTTTTATTTTTTCTTTTAATGAGAAATACTAGTTTTCCATTCAAAATCTGCCAGAATGCTGTGGAATATGGCTGTGTTGTCTAAATCTATGAGAACTCTCTTTGAGAGGTCTTGAACAAAAGAAATGTCTGCCTTTTGAGAAAGTGAAAGGGAAAAAAGCTGGATATGTGATCTTCTTATATACTGTATGCATTAGAACGTTGAGTGGAGTGGACATAAATATGCAGCTAACTCTGACTAGTCCACACACCCATTTTACATAAATTCACTGTTGACCCCTTTGCTATTGCGCATATCCATGGTGTTATCCCTCCTCTGCTAGAATTAACCTAGCATTTTCTCTCTTGCACAACTCTAAACCTTGACTTTCAATATTGCAAATAATTAAAGACCATTTAAATAAAAGTATAGAGAATTAAATACTAGTTTTGCATATAAAGTGGGCTTAATGTTCTAGGTGTGATTCCAGATCACTCTTTTAGACTGTTAACTTTACATTCATATTTAACAAATGACATTATTCAGTTTCATGGGGTCACTGTGTCAAAATGTCTGTGTTAGAACTTTAATTTATTTCCAAAGGTTCTTTGGGCAGATAGGAGTGGTGTGTTAAAATGATTTAGCATCTCCACTTCCCCATGTGGATTTTAAGGCTTCGAATGTAGTCTGTGATGTAAATTTTTAGTCTAGGTGGATTCGGCTGCTCTGCAGTGGCAGACTGAATGCATGGGACCCATATCCCAAATGTGTGAGGCTGACCCTCTTCTTAAATATTGATGATGTCTCTAATCCTATCTCCTGATCAAAGTGACAATTTATCCACCTCTCTCCTGTTAGCATTAATAGAATACATGCAAGTGTGGCCAAATTTTGCTTTGTTAGCACCACATCTTGGAAAGCTTGATGGACTCTTTATCAGATCAGCAATTATTTGGTATAGACAAGAGATGCCAGTCTGAGACTGATAATTGAGGAGTTAAGGAAAGTTTTTTTAAAGCTGTCAGCCAACTTCATTGGATCATAGGCTATTTTTTACTGCAAAATTTATTTTGCTGTTCTTTAAATTAATTCACGTGTATCAGTGATGATCTTTGCTGTGGGACTGCTGACTTTGTATTTCAGCATAGTCAGGTGCTGAGTGTAAATTTCACTGACTGACTGAAAGTGCAGAGGAAATGAGTGGGTAATGAGAGCAGAGCAGCCAGTTCTTTAATTGAATTAAAAGCCGGGTGACACCAATGCAGACACCTGTCCAATTACAGACAGGCCAAGGTGTTTACCATTGCTGTACAAGCGATTTGAAGATGACAGAAATCTTTCCGCCCACAGATTAACATAATGAAGGAGAACAGATTACAGTGGATGCTGGCCAAACAGATAGGATGGCAGCTGAGAAAAAAGTAGTTTGCTGAAGTATGTAAATAAAATCTGTGCACTTTCTATTGCCTACCTATGCACATCTGTTTCTTTGTTGAAAAAAAATAGTGCAAGAGTACACGTGAAGGAAAAACATTAATTAGGAAATTTAAAAAAATATTTTTTTAAGTTGCTGCCTTTGCTGAATGATTTTTTTTTTTTAACGAAAACCTCCTGTAGCAAAAGGTTTATTTGTTTGCTTTTTTTTAAAATGTAAATTCTCTCAGCCTTTCACAAGCCTACCTATGCAATGGGAAGTCTGTTGTGCTACAGGTGCTTTGTATAAAACCTTCCTACTTTGTCAAAAGTAAATCGAACACTACAATCCAAACCTTCTACATGCCCTGGCATCTTTTTGGATACATCTGATATTCTGCAGCTCTTAGTGCCTGTAGCCCTACAGGATGTCTTCCAAGAGGAAATGCAAGGAGTATTAAATTCATTGCTTCATAAGAAACAAATACTACAAGTGCTAAATGTACAAATCAAACTAAATTGCTTCCTAAAGCACTGTAGAGTGAGTAGAGAGATGGCATATATTCCATGCCATGCTCCTCTTGGCCAGGAACTTGCAAATGTCACATTTAGAGAATTTGGTTCCTGCTTGTGTGTTTGTGGAGGTAGTTCCCAAAGAACCTTTTATAGTTTCCTGGATTTAACCCTCTATGATCTGGAAAAAAGTGGAAATACTATTCTTGTGTAAAAAAGGTGATCTTTTGACTTATGAAATTTCTGTGATGCAGAATTTAGTGTAGCTTCCAATACTTTGCAGGCATAGTATTGCCTAAAAGGAGACTATACAAGACAGCTGAAAAGGAACTTCTTGTAAGGGACTGTAGTGAAAGGACAAGGGGTAATGGCTTTAGTCTGAAAGAGTTTACATTTAAATTAGATATTGGGAAGAAAATCTTTACTGTGGGCATAGTGAGGCACTGGAACAGGTTGCCCAGAGAAATTGTGAATGCCCCATCCCTGGAAGTCTTCAAGGTCAGGCTGAATGGGGCTCTGAGCAACCTGGTCTAGTGGGAAGTGTCCTTGCCTATGGCAGGGGGATTGGAACTAGGTGATCTTTATGGTCCCTTTCAACCCAGACCATTTAATGAAAACATTATTTCCTATTTTCTGTCTTTTCGATGGCTCTAAAAAATATTCTTCTTCCATCACAGGAAGATTGCAGGGACATTTTGGTGGTGACTGACACAGCATTCTTTTTCTCTCCTGTCACACTTAGATTGGATGTCAGTACAGCTCTCCACTGTTACCTGGGGATTTGCAAAATCAAAACTATAACCAGAGCAAGCAGATGCTGGTCAACTGGTTTTATTTTATCGCTACTCTGAAGTAAAAGTGAATACTCTGAATATCTCTCAATTTGTATGAGTGGAAGTGCACCCCAGAGAATTCAAATAGAAAGATCATTGCTATGCCAACCTTTGAAGTTTTTGATTGATTGCAAGAAAAAAGCATAAATGTTACTAATTCAGTAAAAGCTGATCTTATATTTTCCATATGAACACACTTATTAATAAAGACAATATAAACTTGTACAGACTGATGGTTTTACTCAGAAAATAATATATTTGTGCTGTAGCTGTTAATTTCCAACATCAAATTCTCCATGTCCTTTTTTTGTGATTATAAAGGGCTTATGTGGGGGAAAAAATATTTTTTAAATGAAACTCAGTTATATTGCATTCTGTTATTGTAGTAACCCAGTGAAGAGCAATAAGGACTAATTTTGTCTGTTTGTGTAATACTGAGGGGATTTTCAGACTTCTTGTACTGTAGGACAATTGGCCAGAAATTACAGTTCTTGGACGTGCTGTTCTTTTTTAAGCTGATTTGCAAAATCCTAGTGGTGGACCATTTTGAAATAACATAGTTTGCTATAAATTTTATTTTTTAATGAAACACCACATCGATTTTGCTAGAGGTGTGACAGTCGAGGTGAGAACATGGTTTGAAATAAAACTTGGCATGCATTAGCCTTCTTTTAATTACTTCTGTATTTAGATTTTATATTACTTTGTTGTTGGACTTACTTTGAAATGGGAACTGCTGATGTTTCTTAAAATAACTCTAAACTAAATTTTGCCCCTTGTAATCCTTCTCTACATGATAGTTTAAAATGTTGGAAAACTTCCCGAAGTGGTAAGCAGTGATTATTATTTGTTATAACAAGTAGCTGATTGATATGTGAGAATTTAGTAACTTCTCTTCACTAACAAAAGCAGGAACTGAAATAGAATAAGGCCCCAGATCTTTTCTTCTTGTAAACTCTTGGGTACTGTGTCACCTGAGTTATGTTACTGTTAGTGTAGCAAATATATGGTCTGTATGCTGCTACTGAATGAAAGACAAGTGGGATGTTTCATAGGAAGAGAAATTTCACTTTATGGATGAATAGGGACATCGTTGGAGAGGACACATTAAAATAGTTTGTTCAGGGAGAAAATGAAAATTCCTCAGAAAAAGAAAATGAATAAATGAAAAAACTTTGAGACAGGGATTAAGAAAAATTTCCTTCACTGTCACATTGAAATATACACCTGTGTTTTGAAGTAGTATCTCTTTCAGTGAGCACAACTAAAGAAGCACAGGTGCATCTTAAGTACTAAAAATGGAATAAAATCTCACTTGCTCTTAAATTATTTTGTAAAATTTAAGTCATGGATAATAGGAACGAAACCTTACATAATTTTTCTTTTCCACCTGTAACAGTAGGAGCCTGCAACAGAAAAGTTTGTTTTCCCTCTGCGTTTGTCTGCATACAATCAGTCTGTACACTGTACATGCATAACACTTTGCTTTCTTGTGTTGCAGGAGTATTGAGGGGCTTGCATCCCTTCACAAACTATGCTGTAACCCTAACTGCTTGCACTTTGGCTGGCTGTACTGAGAGCTTGCATGCATTGAACATCTCCACTCCACAAGAAGGTAAAGTAATTTCAAAGGTCTTGACTTCCACATTTCAGTCATGAATAATAAAACAGGAGAAGAGCTAAACGCTGCAAAGCCATTTGCTGGAAAACCCCAACCTAATTTGATGACAAAGTGCATTGCCAGACCATAATTGCTCCATTTTTTGGGGGGTGCGAAAATGAATCAAACTCCATACCCTTTAATGACATGCATCTTTAATAGCTGTAATGCAGATTAATGGGCTTTTTAATTGCTGTTACATTGTTCATGCAAGAGCCTTGTCATTAATATGAAGCATCTGAAAGATTAATGAAAGCTTCCTCATTTTACTATGGCTCAGAAGTAAATCTAGAGACAGTCTGACTAAAAAGAATTGATTGTATGGCACAGTATGAAATTGAGAATCAAACGGTTGATTTCCATGGTTTCTTTTAACCACTAAACGCCAGCAATAGGCAACAATTATTTCAGCGTGATGAAACTGCCAAATGCCAATTGAGTTATTTATTAATTGCTGTTGAGATTTTCCCCTTTCTTTTTCTAAACACTTTTACATGTTGTTGTGCTCAAACTTAAAGGTTGTGAGTGTAAATTAATGCTTCCTATGCTTACATTGAGAACTAAGGCACAAAGAAAGAAAAAATGCATTCAATTCTGACTTTAAAGTATAGGCTGATATGTAATGCACGTCAATTACTAGAACAAATGCACCAAAAATATCAGTGACATATCTAACTTCATTCTCAATTAAACATAAAGTTCACATCTCCCAGTTCTGTCATCCCAAAGCCATATTAATCCAGTTAAAATAATCAGTTACTCCAAATCTATACCAGTAGAATAATGAAGACATTGACATGTATTTATTGGACAGTAGTTAATCTTCCATGATGCAAAGTAGTTTTCAAAATTCCCTTCCTCCCACAGTTCTTTGTTTTATCTTCTCATGTAAACTAGGTTGTAATACAGTACCAATAAAGAAAATAAAATTTTGGCATGAAGTCATGTGAATTATAGCCATAATAATTAAAAGGATGCTGAAGTGTTTAACTGCTGCCAAAGCAGCTTGTTGTGCAAGGTGTTGTCTTGATGAGGACAGTGCTGAAGATTGCAGTCTAACATCGCTAGAACAGAGTTTTGGCGTGACCACGTTAGTAACTGCCAGCAGCACCAATCACATCAAAATCCACTTATATTCTCTTGGATGTTCAAGATAAACTGACTGAGATTTTCTGCTGGCATTCTCCATGAAAGGGTGCAGTCTCTGACAGCCAGATAGTTAATGGACCCTGTGATATAAAAATGAAACACATTGTTTCAATATTTGTGTATTTCTTTCTGCTGTGGCATAGTAATTAAAAATAAATTGTTTATGTCGTATTTTCACAGCTTAGTGAATAAAGCAGAAATCCTTACCTGTTATAACGGAATGGTTTAGGCAAGAGTAGTTGTTTGTTTTTTTTTTTTTCCCTAGAGATTGAATAAAGCCCTGGGGAACATGTGTTTCATCCCTCAGAAGAATTGAACAAAAAGTCAATGTGTGGAATTTCTATTTTTGGATGCTCTTGTTGCATGCTCTTAGTAACAATAAATTGGTGATACAGAAGACAGACACCATATCACACCCTCCAGCTATCCCTGTTTCCCTATTGAAACATTCATTACTTTATATTGTTTTCACATTGCCAGGCACTGCTAGTTATTGTTTTAAATTGCTAGCACAGAGCTTGTAAATTACAAGATATTTCTCCCAGACTAAGGCCTCAGCTCTGTTCCCCTTGTGATATTCACTGGGATTCCTTGTTCTTCTAATGTATAACTCGTTAGAACAGTGAAAGAACTCAACTCTTAAATTATTATCCATTGCCAACTTCCAGTATATTGTATACATAAAATCTACATTAAACAAACATTACTAAGTGTATTGAATTATGAAAAATTGAAATAGGGGGTAGTGCCTAAGAACACATCACCTGCATTGATGGAATGATCACTTTGTAGTTAGGGATAAAAACCATGAAAGAAGAGAAACTAAATCGTATTTAAAAAAGGACTGCACTAAAATCCTGTACCTCCCACCTTGGTCAGTGTTACCAAGCTGGAAAGGTAAAATTATAGAAGCATAATTATTCTCCTAGAAGCAAAAAGTATATTGCTGTCTTTCATGAAAGTTTATGTTTGGCTAGAAATCCTCACATAATATAGGAGGCTTCTCAAAATTCTGGTATGTTGCAGGTATAAAATCTTTTCTGAAATTTCAGCTTTACCAAAAAAGCATTCTGGTAGTAGCTTCTCACTGAAATACTTTATTATTTGTGGAAAGACAATATAGTATAACTTTATACATTTTTTCACCAGCTCCTGAAGATGTGCAATCACCCACAGCAATATCCTTTCCCACATTCCTGCTGATGAGTTGGAGTCCACCCAGAACACCAAATGGTGTTATTACACAATATACTTTATATATGAATGGGACACCAATTTACTCTGGAAATGGAACTAAGTATGTTGTAAAAGGTGAGTTCTCTGCTAGGTAGCATGTCAGATGGGTATCTCATGGTTGCAATGAACAATTGTATGATTGACCCCTTCTTATTTCAGAGGAAAGAAAAATAATTCTAAAATTGGCTGGATGCACTTTAAACACTGTTGAGTTTAATATTTTAAAGCATCTTTGTTGGGATAACACCACCATGAATGGTGTAGCTAAATCTTGTGCCTCTTTCACAGGATCCGAGTCATCTTTTTAATGGTTTTATAACATTTTGAACTCATACCATCCAGCTCTAAAAGCAAGTAAACTGCAAACTGTTGAAGAAATTATGTACAGGTTTAAGAGTTTTTCTTACTGCCTGCCTTAAATACTCTTAATTAGAGACATACCATATTGCTTACCTGAATAGCCTTTGTTTAATATATTTATTAAAAGCATAAACAATCTATTTTCTTCTTATAATAGATGTGCCATGTGCCAATAGCCAAATTATATCAGTACTGTTATACTGAAGTTAAGCTCCCGTCACTTGGCAATAGAGTGAAGCACAGTAATCTGACTTTCTACTTTAATGTAATTGGTGTAATTTAATGAATTATCCAAATTACTTGTTCAGACATTATGCAAACAACAAGAACAAAAATAAAGAAGCAAAACAAAACTAACAGAAAACCCCCCAACAACAGCAACAACAAAAAAACTAAACAGAACCCCACCAAACAACCAAAGAAACCAAAAAGAAAACAAGGAGCTAGAAGTGTCATGCCACAGCATAAGCACTATTGTGGACCCATCAGAATTTGTATATCTTGGTAGGTACAAGTGAAAATAAAGCATTTCATATTGTACAACTCAGGGAGGGAAAAGGTACCAAGACCCTACTTTCTTTTTAATGTAAGGCCTTAAAATTCAAAGCCATTTCTGCATCTTGAGTCAGTATAAAACATATTTAAAAATTCATATAGTTCAAATTTCTTTGCCTTGCACAGGCCATAAGGTACTGGTGTGGTGGGTCAGTTTTGACACTGAAAAATGAATCCAGTTAGAGAACCTCCTGAAGGCTGTTGATGATCGCTATAATAAATAGTGCACACTTTAAGTCAAACTTTTTCATTCTGTATTCAAAGGTAATGGATTTTTCGTAACCATAGTAACCTTAGTGTATTTCTGGATAAATACATGAGGTATATACATTCAGGTTTTATTTTTGAATATAAACTACCACATTATGTATTACTAATAATATGAAAAATAGGATATAGGTTAGCATAATGACAGCTCAAACTAGTGTGCATTTTTCTTCTGCAAAAAATAAATATTTATCAAAAGTGTAGGTTCAATTAATTTCTCCCCCATCTCCCCAGTTTTCTGGTATTCTTGCAGTGCCATTTATCTTTTTTTTTCAAGATTTCCATTAATCTCTCATTGCCAAATCATAGCACTGTTATTAACATTTTTGAAGTGCAAATAGTTGTGCTTCCAATCTTACTAAAATCATTACTGAAATTTCATCATAGGTCCCTCATTTTACCAAAATGTTCATCTGCAACCTGCAGATTTTAAATAGGCAAGTGAGGCAAAACATTTGAGGAAATGTTCACCATAACATTGTTTTTTTGGTTTAGATTCATGTCTGCTTGCAGTCTGAATTATAGCCAAAAAGAATGCTTATTGATAGAGATTACGGTCAAGTAACTTCTGCAATTCTTCTGTGACAATATAGAAAAGCATAAGGCTTCTACCCTTAAATCTTGAGTGATATGTCAGAATACATTCAGCTGAAGTAGTCAGATGAAATCTCATCTGGTTTGTAAGTTTCCTAGAGAACCTCTTGTTGCTTTTATGTAGAAATTATTTATTTATATTTTACTTGCATTTTTTTATATTTTTGGTCCTTTTGAGAATTTCATGACTTTGATTTCAATTAACTTTTAGGCAGACATGGATCTAAAGAAAACAGAAAATCCTAACTTATTCAGAAGAGAAGGCTGGTGGATCAGATCATGTTACCATAAGCTGTACACCACAAGACCCACTCTTTTCTACGTGGTGTGGAGATCAGTCTGTTTACTTTAGATCCATTTTATGTAGCTGCCAGTTTCTCCCTCTGCCTGAGGGACAAGTGGCAATGTGAGCCAGCAGACTGGGATTTGGGTCACTAGAAATCCCAGTCCTTGTGAATCGGGTTTATTCAAGGTCTTGCTTAGATCTGTATATATCTTTAATTTTACCTGGTTTTACTTCCTTTCAGAGCCCAAATTTTTCCACTTTGTAGTCTAGATTTTAAAGAGGGATAACATGATCTTCTTTTTTATTTCCCCAAGGGCTACAGTTTTATGGTGAAAAGTTGGAGCTTTTGGTTTTGGAGTATTATGTTATACATGTCTTGGCCTTTTCCATATAATTATCCTTTTGTTTTCAGCATTTATGCTAGTGATGTTGGTGACTTATTGCCACAACATTATATACTATTGACCCTAAACAGAGAGACAAAATTCATTGTCTCTGACATCTGCTTCCTATTTACTCATCAAAATTATTTTCCTAATTTAGGAACTATTTGACTTAGTTCCTGGCCAGTAGTCTATACCAGAAAGTCACAGATTCTTTCTGTATTTTTGAAGTGTGTTGAAATGTGATGGTTTTCTGAGCCTTTCTTTTTAAGAAGACATAAATTCTGTTTAAAAATTAGTACTTCACTGACTTTCAATTCATATTATGAAAATTGCAGTTTAGGCTTATCAATCCATAACTTGAGGAGGGATATGTTTTCTCAACACCATAATGGCAAATATATTGTTAGCTTAATTTCTGATCTTGACAGTTGTTGAGGGCTTGAAATACTCATTGATTTTCATGGAAGTTCAAGTGTTTGTTTCCTCTAGGGGTTGAGCTGTAATTAAAAAGGAAACCCTTTAAAAGCACATATGGCAAATGTACACTTTACCACATTGAAAAAGGAGACCCATTAGGCATCCATCATCCATTAGTGCCTTTAAATATTTCCCCCATATTGACAAATTTGGTTTCTGTGTTGTGAGTAATGAAACACTGAAATGAAGCCAGACCCTCTACCGCAACACCTGTATTAACTGTCTGCCTGTGATTTTTCTGCCTCCCACCTTTATGCATTTGCTTTCTGTGGTGTATGTTCTACTTCCTCATGCAATCTGGGTTGTGTTTCACGTCCTATATTCCAGTGAAAGTCTAATCTCTCCAAGGGATGAGCCTGGAGGAAATAGTCCCAGATCCCAGGCTGAAGTTCAGCTGTGTGAATCTATGTCCCTGTATTGATGCTTTCAGTTCCTCTGTGTGTGAGTGCAGAAGCTCCTGTAACCAAGACCTTCATCTGCAGCTCAAGAGAGTAGTTGCAATAGGGTTTTGCTCCCCAGAGCTTCAGAGCTTACTGTTCTGTAGATGACTAGCAGCTGTGAGGCATTGGAGAAGCTTGTACAGTTCTCTTCAGAGCTCTTCTTAATGTAACTATTTTAAAGATACTTTTAAATTTATGCAAGGTATCCCTGCTTGTCTTCTCTTTTGTTTAAATTAGTCTCTGAAATTTTCTGCCTGTCTTAGTTGAAAGGGGCAACAGGGTGGGTTTTATCCTGGAAAGCACTAGACTGCAGTGGCCTGAACTGGTGATGCCAATACCACTAGCAGAAAGGTGGTCTAATAAATGCAGAATATTGTAGCATAAGCAGAGAAGATCAGATGTGACCCACGTGCCTACAGGTTTTTTTTTGTGAGGAACCTTACAGATGTGAAGAAACTTTAGAAAAAAAAAGGTTAGAGCAAAATATACCTGTATTCTTAAACGCTGAGCATTTGATGGACTGAGAAATGGTGTTCATTGTCTAACATGTTTATAAAGGGAAATTACTTTATAGATATTTAGAAAGCAAAACGAGACAAAAAAAATATGATTGTATCTTTGCTGTGAGCTTGGCATTGAGGATGTATGTCTGCGTTTTCTGCAGCACTAGATACTTGACAATGTTAACAAATTGTGTTCATATAATTTTCCTAGCAGAATGTAATGGTTCTCATCATGAATCTTTAAAAGGAAGATATTCTTATTAAGACTCAGCTGTATGAAACTTATTTTTCTCTGCCAACCTGAAAGAAGTGCTTCCAGTTTTTCAGGAAAGAGATCGTGTCACCTATGTTACAAGGGCAGACCCTCAACTGAGTTAAACGAGTACAGAGTTATCCTAAATTGCATGTCCATGTTTTATAAAAGAATGTGACAGAGTACTTTGTACCAGGTCTGTGGGCAAAATATTAAGGAGAGCCTTGGAAAAGGTGAGAAAGAGCTTTTTTCACATTTTTTTTTTTTCTAAGAGCATGAACTAATCTTTAGCTTATTCAAATTGTTATTTGACCTGAGTGTGGAAAGGCTGATCCCACAAAACCAGGTTAGAACGAGAGCCTTGTTTTATTGCGAGGAAGAGACAGATGTTTGACATCTGTTTAATCAGGGCTTAACATATCTGAACTTAAAAAAAGGGGAGAATCCCAAATTAGTACCTGTATTTTTTTTGTTGTTCTAAACCAGTAGTGATTACAGTACACATCATGCACAGCCATGTGCAATGACTATATTTTAGAGAAAAATTGGCAAAGGTTTTGGTCCTTTATACCCTATGAATACTGCTGATTGTTTAAATGAGAGTTCATGATAATAAAAGCAGAATCCATCATAATATCAGTATTGCACTCATTGCCAAGTGAAACAATTTGAGCAAGAGAATCCACAGAGTTGCATGTAGAAGATAATGGCAGTAAGATGTATCACTGCAGGAAGATGAACCACCTAGAAGAAAACTCTTATGTTTAAAATGTTGTTCTTGTGGTTACTTTTCACAGTTTTCAGCTATAGCCATGTTTTAAAACAACAGTTTTTAACCCTAAGGATTTGCCTTCCTTTGTTTTAGGTCTTGCTCAAAGATAACAGGCAGCTTTTGCACTAAATTACAAAAAATAGGAAAATTCTATAGTTCTCTGGTATAAGTTTATTTCCCATCTTCCAGGTGGCAGTGAAATACTTAAAATACCAAATGTGCTCAGTCTGTTCTTTCACTACAGGTTTTGGAAAGAGTTATTTGCTATCAAATACAATGTTAGTGCTAGATTTATAAATATTATAACCTTGAATGTCACAGTTTTTCATTCTTTTGTGAAACAGAGATTTCTTTAACACCATGGTGAGCAATAAGAGCTAGTCTTCACTTTTTTGCAGTTAGAATTGTTTCTCTTAAACATCTTGCACATGACCCAGTGAGAGATGGCCCAGTGTTTCACCCTTATTTTAGGGTCTTGCACTACTGTGCAACAGTGCCAGGCTGACGCCTTATATTTGGTTTAGCAACATATCCAGCTGGTAAGTCATACAGGATGGTTTCTGAAAAATGCCTACTTCTCCAGGCTTTATTCTGGCCCTAGCATGCATTTAAGTGAACATCTAGAGGTGCACCTGGCACTAGAGGGCAGGGTACACCAGCCTTACAGGAGGAGCTGTCTTCCTCTAAAAGTTCTGAGCCTCTAAGAAGGCATATTTGATACACCTGAAGTGGCAGCACTGACATTGCTGGTGACCGGTGCTATCGTAATTAATTCCACAGACCCAGAATGCAGATTCAGCAGGCACCAAACCAAAGGGCAAATGGGCTGTCTGAGCCTGGCACTCCTGTATTTCAAATTCAGACAGAAAGATCTGGTGTACTCATTGGACTTAATAATACACATCTGGGGAATTTAGAGGGGAGGGGGCAGGGGAAGGGTAAAAGCATTATGTTTATTTGTAGCAGCTCTGTTGTATCATTTTCTATTGCAGTGCATTAGTGCAGTGTTAAATAAAATCTGCTTATTTAAAATCCTTTTAAATAGTGTTTAAATATTTCCTGCTGATACAATCTGCTAAAGTAGTTATCCTTGCTGCAGATTTCAGTTAACCTTGTCGCAGATATTAAGCCTGAAGCTACACAGACTTTTAGGGACCTTGATTATAGAGCAAAACCTAATGGTGTCATTATAAAACCACAGCTGGACAAGCTTCTGGAGTCCTTGTCCTTTGATCAGATTTGGGTAACACAGCAAGCCAGGAGAGAACTCACGCTAACCCTGCTGGAATTGCTGAGCTCTCAGGTTACTTGAGTACCACTTTCTAAAAATTAAAATGCAACACAAATTATAAAGAGAGTGATTGGGACCTTCCAATCTTCTGTATGTACCAAAGTGAGCTGGAGCAAAATAGCTCCTCCAGAGCTAATAGCTGTAGAAAACAGGGAGAGTATTTTTTCTGTCCTTTCCCTTCTGGCACGTAAGAATTATTTTGGCTATGGGCTGTTTTCTAAACAAAGAGAAGAAAAGCATTGATTTCATGGCTTGTCTAAATTCCATAATAAGAAATAAAGTCCCTAAAAATGTAAAGCTTCCAGATTATTTTGTCCTGTGATATTACTTCAAATATTTTTTTCAGAATTCGACATATATGAAGCTTTGTATTTTTTCCTTCAATATCTAGGTTAGTAAGCAGATATCAAGATGCTGAGATTTCTTCAGAAGACTGACTACTGAGAAGGACACATTTAAATCAAGAGTTCATTGAGTTCAGTTTGTAAAATGTGAATTTACAGCCTTGCAGCCTTTTTTCTTTTCTTTTTTTTTTTTTTGTTTCCTTCTTTATCTGTCAGCAGAGCTTACTTATTGTCCACATATAATTGTAATAATAAGTAGGTGTTCTGCACTGGCATGTGGATTTGTAGGTCTTCTCCACGATACCCTCTTTGCAGTTAGATAGCAAATTCTTATTTTGTTACTTTCTCAGATCAGATTATTGCAGTGCTGTGTGTGTGAGCCTGTCTTGGGTAAACTGGCCAAATCTTTGCTCTTGCATTTTTCTGAAGGGCTGATGTATTTTTCTGCATTTTGTTTTTCATCAGTGAGAGCTTCACATCAAGTGTCATGGTTTGTCACGGATGTGAGCTGTTGTGTCATGGTGATCACTGTTTGTTACCAAACATAACGAGAACTCTTGAAGATTTGCAAGAACTAGGATATGCTTTCTTGGCTGTGTTGTGCTCATAGCCTGAAGTATTTTTTGTGGGTCTTATTTTCAGCAGCATGCCTGGTAATTGTGGTTTGCCTGAAGCTGGTAAGACAAAGTGGTGGCTGTTGTTCAGGTTTTAATTTTTCAGATAGAATGGACACGTAAGCTTCTTGTTTAAAGCAAGTTTTCATCCAGTCACAGTTCCATTAAGTGCTTTAGAAAATATCAGAAACTGCACAAGGTTTTATGTTGAAACTATAATATATTTATAGATCAAGAAAAACATCTCCCCTTTTCTAAAAGATGGGTTTTTTTGTTTTGCCAGGATCATTCTGAGATGCTTGGTAAATGATTTATGCTTAAGTTTCAAGTAATGCTGGACTCGGGTAAATAAAGATATGACACCTCTTGCACAGATGGACTAAGTCCAAACCTGCTGCTTCTGCTTGAATCTCTAGGTATCCATTTATAAAGACACACCTCACTTAGCAATAACTTAATAGGCTTGGATAGAGTGGGGCAGCCCTCTTCATATTGCCAGCTGCATAATAAAACTTCTCTCTGAGCTCTTCCTTATGCCCTGGAAAAGATACTCATAGCTCTCCTTATTAATTTAGAAACATTTGGTCTCCTGACCTGCTAAACAGTTGATGAATATTTAATTTGAAATAGATATTTTATTCCATGCTGCTGCATTACAAAGTGTGTTGGTTTATCAGCTGTAATAATTTGACAGAGCAGTACATTTGCTCTTCTTTGGCTAGTGCTAGACACAGACCCTTCTCTCTATACCTGGTATATCTCAACATTCCTGTAACAGTAGTGGAATATTGATAAATTATGGCAAATTACAGGCAGGAAACACCACAGCAGAACTTCTAGGTGATTCCCAACTGGATTTCCGCTTTCCCTTTCTTTACTATATCTATGACCATGAGGGTTATTTACTAATACTGAAATATTTTCAGCACTTTATTTATTGAAAAAACCAGAAAGCTGTAAGGAGACAAATTTATGGAAATGGAAATCTTTGATTTTTGCAGGTGTTTCAGACTTATAATTTCAATAAGTCTGAGAAACTTCCTTAGAACTTCCATTTCTAAAATACTTCACCAATTATTGTAATTGGTGACTTTTCTGGCTATTTTCCATCTTGCACAAGTTTTGTCTTGTGTGTGAACAATACAAGACTGTGTTATCAGGCCATAAAATAATTGCACGTAAGTTTGCTTTCAAAAGTATAGAGTGGTTTGTATGATTAGAGTATTCATGTATTTTCAAAATCTGTTCCTCTGTTCCCTTAAGTTATGTGGAAACATATGAAAGGAATGGATCTTGTCCCAAAAACCATGGGAGGCATTCTATGGTATTTCCTTTCCTGTTATCACTGCCAGAAATCTAACTTAGGCTTCTACACTGGTTGCTTAAATTGTTTATATAAAGCTTAATGGCCTTTTTTTAGTCACTGAACTCCATCATGCTTTTCACTAGTCTTCCATGGATTGTGTATTTTTATTATTATTATTTATTTCTGATTGAAATATTTTACATAGGTTGTAGTTGGACTCTGAAAGCTGCTGGGGATTTTCCTCTTTTTCTTTCTTTCTTTCATTTCCATGGTTTTTATTATATAAAGAGAGTGACACATTAATGTGATGGGTTACCAGGAAATTAACTAGTGGGAAAAAATATTCAAGTGAACATAAAGTTAAACATATAAGAAGCAAATCAGATTAGTGTGATTTAAGTAAGGCTTGGACTCGTGGTCCTAAGAACTTTTTTATTTCTGTGTTGACTGCTTTGGACATGCCAGGTTCCCTGATTACAGAGGTATATTTAAATCATGTTTACAGTCTACATATCTTGATTTCTTTTTTTTTTTTTTTTTTCTTTTTTTTTTTTTTTTTTCATTTTTTTTCCTTTGTACGTCTGGGTATGTTTATGGCTACACAACGTTATTCAGAGGTGACCAGAGAATCTGGTTTATTAGGAGATTCTGGATCCTCATGTCTCACCTATCCAGGATCATTGGCTAGACAAAGGGAATTCACACAAAGGATACATAAGTGACATTTTCAGTCTCTCCTAGGAGAAATGCTAAAAATTAAGGAAATTATCAATAATGGAAAGTTACCCATGTCGATACAGTATGTCAATAGCTTCCTTTGAAATCTGAACTTCATATTAACTTCAACTTTGGAGCTATTTATGATCACTTAATTTTAACTGTGCTAGTAATTTTTGTTCTGATCAAGGAACAAAAATTGAATCCAACTGACAAGAATTTTTAAATATTCTCATGAGCTGGCATGCTAGCCTTTTCATCAGCTCAAGGATAAGTTAGATTAAACATTTCAACTAATGTGTTTTGAATGTTTGAGGTATGGCTCTTGGGATTTAATATCATTGTTGCAATGTCACATAACAATTTTTAAGCTGTTAAATTGTACTGGGAATTAAAATACATGTGCAGTTTAAGTCTTTCTCCTATGTTTACAGGCAGAGTAAAAGAGCAGAGAAAGCTTGTCAAGTAAAACTAAAAATAAAGGGGATACACTGAATAGATAAAAAGATTAATCAATAATAACTGTTACCATAAAAAAAGAGGTAAATGTTGTGGCTTAAATATGAAAAGAAGTTGTGTGTCAGAGATCAAGACTAAATAACCAAATGGTAAATAGAGCTAGAAAATAATTTAAAATATTTGCATGCAGGACAAAGGAAAAATTCGGGTAGATAAATAGACTAAGTTCAAAACAGTTGAGAGAAATGACAAGGAAACTTCTTCACCAAAGAGCCTGTCCTTAGTGATGCTTCTTTGGGAGGTACATGAATCAAAATTGTAGTGGCGCAGCCAGAGAAACAAAAAAGAGTAAAGCAGCTAGACTGAAATAGATCCTTGTTTCTACACCTTATCACCAGGTAACAGAGTTTTTGGGGGTAGAACTGCTGTGGGGAAAAACCACAGTTTTTGCAAAATCTGTGGCCTTCATGTGCTGTCATAAAAATTGTGGTCACTACAGGTACTTTCAGGCTTCAGCAGAGAAGCTGAGAATGTGAATTGACATAGAGATTAGTGTATTCCTCCAGAGGTCCAACTAGAGGAGCAGTATGTCATGTTAACTGCGATTCATAGAATGGCCTGAGTGGGAAGGGACCTTTAGATCATCTTGTTCCAATCCCCTGCCATGGACAGGCACACCCTCCACTAGATCAGGATGCTGAGAGCCCCATCCAACCTGGCCTTGAACTCTCCCAGGGAAGGAGCAGCCACATGGGCAACCTGCTCCAGTGCCTCACCTCCTGAACTTCCTCCTAAAATCTAATCTAAACTGACTCTCCTCCAGTTTGAATCCATTCCCCCTTGTCACTACGTGCTCTCTGCCCTTCTTGCAGGCTCCCTTCAGGTATTGGAAGGCTGCAATTAGATCACCCCAAAGCCTTCTCTTTTCAGGCTGAACAATCTCAATTCTCCTAGCCTTTCCTCATAGATGAGGTGCTCCATCCCACTAATCAACTTGGTGGCCCTGCTTTGGTCCTGCTCCAAGAGACAGTGCTAAGGAAGCACAGGGAAGTTTCAGTTTCAAGTCCTGTGTTCTCTTAGTTGTGTCCCTGAGTTTCACAGGGAAACTCATAAAGATGATACCAATAATGTAACATAATGTGGGCATATACTCAGCAATGACTACTAACATAGTGTCAGATGCTCTCCTGCAAGAAAGAAGTAGTGATTATAAAACCTAAACAACCTATCTTGAAAATAAAAAAAAACTAAAATAGTGAAACAGCTGGACTGAACAATGTACTGTGTTCTACACAGACAAGACTGGAGCAGGGAGAGGGGTGGGGTGAAATACAAAAGCCTCTTAAGGGTTTGCCACTTGTGAATTATGCATCTCACTCTCACTAGTAGGCGTAAATGCATAATTCTAATCTGTTCTTATTACTTATTTATAGCATGCAGTAGAATGTAAATTCTGTGCCTCCTTTGTAGAGGCTTAACATGCTGGTTAAGGTATGCAGATATTTCAAGGAGCCTACACAGACAACTTTCTGGGCATAACACTCTGTTGCCAATTGAAAGGCATAAACTTCAAACAATAAATTTAGCTAGCTCTCCCCTCCCATTTACAGGAGGAATACAGACACGATGTGAGAAATAAGGTATAGGATCAACAGCTAACAAGAGCATTCATCTTGAAATAAACTACTCTGCATTATTATTATTTATGATAGTTACTGTTGTTAATAAAGTACATGTGGGACAAAGGAAAAGCCTGCAACAACCACTGAATTTATGAGACTGGGGACAGATGCAAGCTCTTCCTTTTATATTGCTGGCACTGATCGATTTGTATTTTTCCCTGATGATGGTTTATGCCATTATAACTGTTTTGTGGCTCCTTACTATTGACTTATGGTTGCAAAGCATTTCACAAATGAGAACAAGCTTCTGGACATTACATCCTAATCTGCACATCCTATAGATATGCCATAATAGAGAGCAGCTGACTGCACCACCTGTGATCTGTGCATCCACAAACATGATTTATTCTGGTAATCCCAGTTTAATGCATCACATCAGATTGTGGCAGTTATGTTATCTGATGGCATTACTGACACTACGTGCCATAACTGGGTAGTGCAACATGTCAAGTTGAAAAAAACTTTCAGCTTTTCATTTTTTTTCCTTTGTTTTCATTTGTGTGTTTTGAAAGTAAGTATGATATGAAATGAATCAAAAAAAAAACCCCAAAACAAAACAAAAGTAATCAAAATAATTTTGCCCAACCACATGTTGACCATAATAATACTCTGCTGTTTGGGCTGCTTGTTCCACTAAGGAGAGAGAAGAGCAGATAGAAATACAGTATATTTTACTGTGCTGCTTATTTTGTGGTCAGCGGAAAACTAGCTCAGCTTTTGTAGTCTTGCAACAGATTTAACTTGCTATAAATTGTCTTGTTTAGGAGCAGTGCTCAGAAGCTGAGTCCTCCCACTATCCTTGTTCCAGCACTACAGTAATGTTTTGGCAAACTCCTTTATCCTCTGACTATAATTCAGGAATACAGAGCTGTTCTGGTCCTAGGAAGGTGATAGTATCTCTTCTACAAAAACTCTTAAATCACATGATGGCTTGCCTGGATGGTAAGAATTGTTCTCTAATCATCTCACATGCCTGGGTCTATACAAAATGGTGAAAATGTTACTCATCATGAGTGTAAAATGCAGATATTGCTAAATAAAACTTGCAACCTATAAATCATGAATTTAATCAACCTGTAGTTGATGTCAGTTCAAAGAGACCTTGATGTAATTTTATTGTTTAAGTTCCAATTTCTTGTGTTGAGTGTGCTTTCTCAAGCTTCTGCTCGGTTAATGAATTGGCTTTTGGTGATTAGGACAATTGTTTTGGGATTAAAATGGTATTTTGTAATTTAGCGTGCATATTCTAGTAAGAAAAATATTCAAGTAAAATTGTCTAATTTTTGTCAACATATTTATTTTGGAAATTTATTTCCTTGATCCCATCCCTCTTTTTCTTTGGCAGAAAAAATTATATAATATTAAATACAGTGTTAAAGAGTTTTAAGTTGTCTCAGATACAAAGAGAGAAGTATAGAAATCTTGCAGGAATGTTGTACAGATTTGCAAATTATAGTGATACTTACATAAATAATTTTTAAAAATTATATTGATGCTTAATCTTTCTCCCCTCAAGTTTGATTTACAAAGATAAACCTGAATCATCTTTTCAGCAGTAGTAATTGTGCCATGATTTTAGGTAGGGTGAACGTCGCTGAAAATTCCACTTTCTGAATTTATTGCATGTCCTTTTCCCCTCCCTTCCTCTCCCCTCCCCCTCTATCATTGAAAGGGAATTCATGGGAACAGAGCATCCTAATTGCTTTTCTATGTAGCACTTACTATCTTATAACCCTCTCTGATGTGTCTCCTTTGTTTCCTTCTCTGAGTTTTTTTTTTTTGTAGCCTCTCTTCCTAAGAAAGTGTTTGTAAGTCTCTTAGTCTCTGCTCTCTCATTGCTGTTTTCCAGACAGACTTTATTTCTGCACTCTGTGATATATGCTGCTCCAGATGAGACTGATTGATTTATATAAAATGGATAGTAATAGTTGCTGTTGCTTACCATATATTCCTATATAACCACATCTCACTTGCCACAGTAGCCTGCTTGTATGAGTTCTTCTGTGGGTTGTAAAAGTGGCAGCCTGGCACTTCTCTTCATGCAATTACCTCAGCACCAAATGTTAGGTAGGGCTGAATTTTGTTTCTCCCACTGCAGCAAGATTGGAATTACTTGAGAATGCAGGATGTACTTATGCTGGTGAGCCAAAGGGTTCTTGGTCATACTAATATGAATCCAGAGTAATTCCATTTTTATAGACGCAGGTTTCTGAGATTCAAATTCGCAATGTATTTGCCCACTGCAAATATATTTTCTAGTTGTGAATAAAAAGCTGAAGTAATACAGAGGTAAAATGGTCAAACCATGCTTTTTTCCTTTTTCACTTTTTGGGCTAAACGTTGACTGAGACATTATAGTTCTTATGATGTATACTAAAAACTCATCTCTATTTAAGCTGGAGTAAGAAATATAGTGAATGGATTGGAAGCATTCATGAATGGAAATTTTCATTTGAATCTTAAAATCTTCATTCCATATGATGTGTAAAGTGTAGAAGAGGGACATCAAACTAAGATACTGTTATTGACCACAATTCCTTCTCCTCATGTGCCTGGTAAAAATTAATGTGCTTAATCTTCTTTCTGCTTTTTCCCCCTCTGACCTTCAAACTCACTTTATTTTCTAGCTTTTATAATTGAATTATACTAGGGAGACAGTGAATGGTTTTAATTCTAGTCAGCAAAGAAGTAACTTGGAAATTCAGTAGGTTCATTTGATGCAGAATGTTTACACTGATTGACTGGCTCTGTGTTATTTTAGCAGCAAGAGAAGCTTTTGAAAAACCTTCCAAAATGCCTCCATATTTTTCCGATGGTGATGAATGCTGATGGGTCAGAGGAAAGCACGTCAAAGATGTTATGGGAAGGAGAGTTCCAAGGAGCACTGTGATTTTTCTGTGGTCAGTGACATGACATGTCTTTAGAGTCACACAAGCAGTTTAGGCAAAAGTGCTGAAGTCTGAAGTTTAAATGTTCTTCTCTAATGTGTCCCTTCTGCTTTTTCTAAACCATGTGGTGTGGGGCACTCCACATGAGTTTTCTTCAGCCGAGCACCTTTGGGATTTCAAGCTAGTGTGTCCTAACTGGAGAGTAAGAACAATGTGGGAAATGTTCCCATTGTAGGTGTCTCAGAGATGTGGCTTTAAAATAAAAGACTAGAATCCTTGCTCTCCAGCTTTTACAATGAATGAGATAGGAATACTAGGCATAAGAATAATGTATAAATAAAAAATGTGTACCTAAGGAAAGTTAAAACTAAAATAGTTTTACTAAAATAAAAAGGAACAATTAAACTCATTAATCAGGAATGGATGTTTATGTCGCCTTGTGAATTGGTCAGGATGAAACTTAACTTTTGAGGAATGAGTTTTGGCTCAAAGAAGTACAAGGCTTTGGGACAATAAATGGCAGAAATTTTTACTGTACAACAATTAAGAGTGTAAGAATATAACCAAGAGACACTGTTACTAAATGTAAAGGCAAATAAACTTGATAATCTTTGCTGTTAAAACAAAATTATTTTTAAAAGCCTTAATGTACTTCAGAGCTGTCCCTTTTCCAAAAGTGAAACCATTTTCAGGCATGTAAAATCTTTAGTAATTTCTTTAAATCATTACAAATTGAAATGATGAAAGATTCTTTTGTTTTGCATTTGTGCCAAAGAGTTTTTCTTCTTGAATATAACTCTTTTACACAGTCTGATACATAACTGTTATGTTTTCATGCTCCCATATATGAAATGATTTTGTACTATGCTCTTTATTTCCTAAGATAGGACCTGGAAGTTCCCTGAATTCTTCTGAAGCGCTTAAGTCTCAAAAGGAATGAGGATTTCATAGAACCATAGAGTAGCCTGGGGTGGAAGGAACCTGCTGTGGAGAGGGTCATCTTTCACTCCACCAGGTTGCTCAGAGCCCTTTCCAATGTGGCCTTTGAGCACTTCAGAACTGGGGTATCCACGACTGGGCAACCAGTTCCAGTGTCTCACCACCCTCACAGCAAAGAACTTTTTCCTTTATAAGTTAATTGGAAAACCAGAGATATTTACTGCTGAAAAAATAGTTTCTAAAACACATCAGCATGTGTTGGCCAGCTGGAAGCCAAGTTATTTTGTCCATGTGCCATTATGTCAAAGTCTTTGCAGTTGTTCTTAGAGCACAACAATAGCTTATGGTGCTTCCTGAAAATAGTAATTTGTGATCCTGGGTTTATTTGTTGCTCTTTATTACTTGCACTTGTATTTAATGGCTTCACAAAATTGTTAAATTTTTTTTCGCTCTGCAACATTACAGAATCACATAAGCATTCTTAGTTATTAATTAATATGTTAGAATTTGCTGCTATCTTGGAACATAGATGTTTTCTTCAATTAAAGGGCCGGTTGCATGTGTGGAAGGCCATCCATTGCTAATTTACACAATTAGGTACAGAGCAATTTCTTTGTCTTGATGGAGTTGCCTGAAATACCTAAGGGGTGTCATTTGTGACACCTTGTTTTATGTGAAATATTTCCGAGGAAGTGATGAGTGTGGTGTGGGGTTTGCAAATCTATTAAATGATGCAGCATGAGTATAAAATACCCTTCCAGAGAAAGATGTACATTAGTGATGGCTCTTTGTGAGTCAGTATAATTAAGCAACTGGTGCTTTATAAATAAAGAAAGCAGAATATACTGTACTAAAAGTTGAATATGAGTTGTTGCTTGCTTTCAGGAAATGGTGGAAGGCAGAGAAGTACTAATGGTGTCTGATGGAGCAAGCCTGAAAATGTGATCTTGACACACCATATGAAGTAGATATTTGGGATTTTTTGGTGGTGTACAGAAATCAGAAGGGGACATGGTTGTATTGGTGGTGCAGATTTATGGTCCCAAGGAGTTTATCTTCTAATTAAATATTAAGTTACTATGAGTTAATATAACAGATTGTGAGAAAGAAGATGAGAGAACAGAGTAAGGAGGTGAGTAATGAGCTGAAGTGTTTGTATAGTGTGCCTACATAAACTACGTGGTGATTGGAATTCTTTGGAGGTTTTTCATTTTCAAACTCTCTCAGCAGGTTTTTGTTGTTGTGCTGCTAACAATCTCTTGCTACAATGTTGCTGGATCATTTTCCTTTGAATATAGCAAGGGAATAACTATTGTCTCAATTATTTTCCTGAGAAACTATGTGGGGTTCCTTGCCCAAGTCATGTGAGTGCTCTCCAAGACAAGATGTTGCCATTTCTGGTCCTTAGAGTATCTGCCTGAAACCAGGGAGAGTGGAAACAGGGAGGAAGAAGGGAACAAGAAAGGTGTGTGGCTCTGTTCCAGTAAATCTAAATAGAAAATATGAGTGTTACAGATAAATTAAAATATTGGAGTTATTACTAGTGTGTTATTTTTGTATTGGGATGTATTCTGACAACTAAATGGGAAAGCTCATGTTTTGTTAAATCTCTAATTTTGGTTGGGTTTTTGTTTGTTGGTTTTTTTTTTTTTGTTTTTTTTTTTTTTAACTGCATTAATTATGTTTTTGTACTTCTTTTTAGTAACATCTATCAAATTCCATTCTAAAAGTGGCACTGTACAGTTGCATATTATCTTTCAATGACTACCCATTAAATTTGATCAAAGCAAGTGAGTGTTCTTATTGACCATGCAAACAGGGTCATTCTTTATTCTTTCTGTCTCATGCATTGATTGTGCTCTCAGGACTTATGCAGGTGGTTATTAGAAACTGGAGGAATACCAGCCACTGTAGCTGGTTAGTGTGGGGAAGATCCAAACACTCCACATGTCTAATAAATGTAGTGGTATGCAAATATCCATTTTAATGATAGTCACTACAGATCACAATTCTCTTGCTGATGCATGAGTTAGAAAATGATTTAGTTTGTTTGTGTTGCCTCTGAGATCAAAGAGATGAAAAGGCAGGCTGATCCTTCTTCTCCCTTTGCTCCACCTTTTTCTTCGGGGAAAGTAAGTAATGGGTTTAAAACAGATACGTGGGATTTTATTTTAGTGTTCTTTCCTTTGTTCTGCTTTTGGCACAAAAAATGCAGAATTATTTTTCTGTCTACCTTCTACTTTAATACAATGACTTGAGGGAATCCTGTTCCCTCAAAAAAGGATCTTTGTCTTTTCATGCTTTTTGTTATTCTGAGTCTAGAAATGAGAACAAGACCAAATCCTGAATTTAGGATTTTTTTCATGAGTGAAGTTCTGAAATTTCTAGGCTTAGCTTTATATTGGTAAAAAAATAAGTATTTTCAGTGAATAGTTATTGGAATACTGCAATAAGAAACATTTGATCTTTAAATTAACTCAGGGAATTGGAATTATGGAACAGATTGGAATATAACCTGATAAAGAGAATTTTTAAGAAAAAAATTTCAGATTTTGCTGTCGGTTTAAAATTAGTAATTGTGTCCTTACTGGGTTAATCTTGTGAATTGAGATAAATGAAATTCATACAGCAACAATATGAAATCAGTTGTAGAATAACATATAATTCACACCCTGTATTGTAAATTATACTTTGTTTGACATTAGTCACTGAGTTTTCCATGCACTAGGGTGCATTTTCTTTTAACACATTTCCACATAATGCTTGTGGATCTGTTTCTAATGTGTTTGAGAGTGATCTGTTTTTCATGTCCACAATTGCCTACATTTGATCTTATGCAAATCATGCAATCAAGCAAATGGAAAGCAAGGCATTGTTGCTAGAGGACCTTGACAAACAGTGGCTTTGTAGTTTTAAGAACCTCCTGCCTCGTTCAAATTCATGTTTGTATCCATAACTGTTTGAATCCAGTGATTCATTATTGAACATTTTGAACTTGAAATAGGAAAATATTTTCCAAATTAGGTTGTGATGAATAATTGTATTCGTTATGGTGTAATATAATTTTTATTGTTTAGTTTTTCAGTTTCTGCTTCTAACCTCTTAGAAATACTGCCTACCTTATATTTGCTGGTTCATCCAAACGTTGAAGTCTTTGGAGAGATTTTAATGATGGCAAAGCTCCTGAATGACATTGCTTGAATTTCTTTGTTTTCTTTTCCTGCTTACACAAACATAATTTTTATTTTCAGCTTTTATCTCACCTGAATCTTTGAGATTCTATTGAAAATTTCTATTTAGCAGTCAAAATGCTTAGGTGTTAGTAAATCAAGATGGGGAATAAAGATTTTCTTTTATTCTGGTGACATGTTGCTTTTTAAACATATTTTATATTTCAACTATTTTTTAAACTCTCCTATCCTTCCCTTCCCTTTCAGTACGTTTATCATCTGATCTTAAATGATCTCTGTGCTCATATGTGCTATGTTTCCATTCCCAGCCTTTGGTTTTTTTGAAACTTTATATATTTCCTATCTTTTCTTTTTGCTTTTTCCATTCTTGGTACTCGGACACACAAGGTAACTTATAGTCAATTGTTTTTTTCAGGGAGGAAAATAAAACATTTTCCCATCTTCCATTTTCTTAATCCTTGAAAAAATTCTTCCCTCTTCAAATTACACAAGGTATTTCCACAAACATATGCCTGCCAGTAGTGTCATCAGCTACAGTCTGCATCAAATCAGGGTTTCAGTACAAGCTGCCTTTTAAAAAATTGTAGTTCCAGATGTGGAATTTTCCTTAAAGGAGAGAAAAATACCCTGCACTGACAAGGAAAAGAATGATCCACCATAAACAAATGGAAAAGGAGAAATCAACCTTTTCTTTTCCCTTCTCTTGGGTTATAGTCACTCTTTTTGGTGAAGTCCTACCATATACTTTCAACTTTGAGAGAAGAATGCATAATCAGTATCTGGGAGATTAAGAATTATACAGGTTCCATGAATTGCTTTCATCTATTCATTTTAGGATTGCAGAAAGTAAAATCCTTCTGGTCACTTGTTTGCCCACCCACAGCATGTAATGTGTAATACTTGTGTCACAGACACTCAGCTCCTTTTTCTGGCTTCTCTTGTGCAGCTGCAGGGAATATGGGACCCAGGGAGGTGTACAATAATGAAGGCAATACAGCCAGTGCTGTACGTGGAGTTTCCCTGCGTGCTGAGCCAGCTTGAGCACCTGCTCTGGAGTGTGCTTTCCCCCTCTCACTGACTTAAGCACTGCTTAACCCTGGTAGAATCAGTCCCATTATGTTGATTAAACATGTCACTGTTACAGGCATTCACTTGATGATTTTTTTTTTAGCTGCGGCATTTTTTTTAACTCACACTTTGCCATGTGCTCCATAGAACAATACCACTGAGTGATAAGGTATTTTCAATAAAAATGCACAAGTTCATTCTCTCCTTACACGGAGTTGAGCAAATCAGAAGAAATTGCATTCCTGCAGGGACTGGAGGTGTTACATAAGGGGGGAAAAAATGAGAGAGAATTTGGGTCTACACCATCTCTGCTTTGGTGATGTCTTTGTCATCCAACTGGACTTTTTAATTTGTGCTCAAAAATATTTTGTAAAAAATGTAGTTTGATATTATTGGGCTCTGAAAACACTACTATTTATTATATCTTACAAAAACACAGAACTTTTCTGCCATACTGAAAATATGTGTCTATTGAACAAACATTTTACCTGTATATGTTATACTGTTGCTAAAACCTCAACTGTAAATTCCTTCTTAAATGATTTGCTAGTTCAAGTCTATGATTTGTATTTTAATGAAAAAAAAGAGAAAGGAAAATATTAGAAAATTATGTCTGCATTACTTTCATGCTACAATTTTTGTAACAAACATTCCTGTATTAGTATAGGGAAAAATATATTATCTTTTAGAACATTTATTCAGCAAAAATGCTACATTTCATTCACCATTTTCTGCAGTAATTGGAACTCAAGGTAGCTTCAAAATTAATAACCATTGAACAGTTGTTTTGCTATAGCATTAGATAGGTTGTCTTTATTGGAATATATTTTATGATTGTTTGGTGTTCGTGCAGCTGAAGACAAACAGGCAAAGAGAGAACGGATCAGTATGGGTGGTGGCAACAATGAGCTCCCTTTGTGTTCATGCTTGTAGTGAAATCTGCTTGGAGTGAATCGTTGTATGTATCAATGCTTGACATTAATGTTTCATACAGCACATTTAAAAAAAAATATGTATAATCCAGCTGTGTTAATGAACCTGCACTTGTTTTTCCATTACTTTAATTTGATTTGATTTAATCATCTCAAAGGTGTTCATTTGCCACTGTAGCAAATTGATGTAGTGTGTAGCACCTAAAAATCTAATTACTTTTTTTTTTTGGTTGGTTGGTGTACATTCTGGTGTAAATGGAGTACAGTGGGGTTATCTCAGCCAAAGCACACCCCACTGATCTATGAGTAGTCAAAATTTGCAGTTGTCTACTACTAAAGAACCAGTACTTATTCGTTCCTTTGGGGCAAACCTAAAACATTTACGTGATACAGGTTCCCCTTCCTCTTGATTTTCTAAACTCACTGGTGTCTGAAAGCTACAGAAGAACAAGTTAAAATGAATGCACCACGTAAATGCCTATTCTGTTTTTGCCCTAGATTTGGCAGTTTTCACACCGCACCAGTTCGTGCTCACTGCGTGCACGCTTGCTGGCTGCACAAACAGTTCCCAGGTCACCTTGTTTACGGCACAGCTGCCACCATCTCACGTAGATGCCCCAGTCCTGACGGTTTTGGATTCTAGAACAATACATGTGCAGTAAGTAAGGATTTCTTCTTTCCTGACAACACAGTAGTGCATCAGTTTATTCAAGAATTCCAGTGAGTTCAATCAGGGGAAGGGTTTGTGACATAAAATTAAATTTATTATGATTAAATGCATAGAAGTGATTAGTTTAGTGGTTCTGTGAACCTTCTGATTATCACTTGCCAACTTAATTTCCATTTTGTCTTTACGCAATCAGTATAACCTACATATGGGCACAGCCTCTGCAAACTTCAGTGCAGGAAATGTTCTGGTGATATGCCCCTTTTGTAGCCCCTGCTTTGTGTGTAATCATTTATCTACTGAGTATAAATACTGCATTAGAGGTATGGCTTAGATTTATTTTTATGATTGCAGAACTGCATTTTCAAATTCTCAAAATAAACTCCGTGAAGTCCCCTAAACAAAGCCTTGCATTTTTCAGCGTGGTCTGAATCTTTAGTTGGTCTGGTCTTAATCATATTTTGCTTTTATTTGCAGATGGAAAGAACCAGTTGAAGTAAATGGAATCCTAGATCGCTATATAATTTATATGGCCACCAATGAGCAGAATTTTACAAAGTGGAATGTAATCTATAACAGCACAGAACTTTTTCTGGATTTTACTATTCTGCAGCTTTTCCCGGGTACTGAATACCTCATAAAACTAGCTGTAAGTTTTAAAGATGTGTAGTAGAGGCGTAAAATGGTGAAAATGATTCTGACTTTGTTGGCATCTTAATATTTAATGGTTCTTCTGTCCACTTTGTTTAACCACTTCTTTTTGAAGCTAAGGTGGATGAGCCATCCTGAACAAAAGTAGGTTTTTTTCTTTCAAAACAGACTCACAAAAATGTGTATGTAATTTAAATACAGGTTTTCTTCAAGGATAAGTTGGATAACATACAAAGAATTGAGCAGAAGTATATGAAATGCTTTAAAAATGTTTCCTTGGACCCAGCTTACAAGAAAACATTGAATGTATTTAAAAGCTTCAATCTTTCATATTTTGTACCATGGCAATTTATTCTTTCATCTTCAAATATATATGTAGAAGGAAATAGCAGAGAAGAAGAGTTCAGTGTAAAGGAGCAGTTTTTGTATTCAAAAGATTTTAAAAGACATTAGTGTTTTAACTGCATTTCTTTATCATTGGTTTTATTTTGTGATGAAATAGAAGAGCTTCAGCTCACTAACAAACCTGAAAATATGTGAATAAAAAGAGGGGATTGTCCCTTGTTTTAAGCACAGTGTTCATTTTATAACAATACCTATATAAGGATATTTGCTTTGATAAATGCCATAGAAAAATATTCTGCTCTTGATTATGAATAAATTTACATTTATGTAGACTGGGTATGCATTCATTTTTTCTTAACATGCTCTTGAATGTTCTAAATATTATACCACAAAAAATAAACTACCTTCAGGTAATGATAAGGATCTGACTTGAACCTGAAAAAAACAAGGATATTCAGTCTAATTAAAGCTTAGATTCATGTTGAAATTAATTCATTTGTGCCTAGATATTTCAGCATAGTAAATTGCTTAGCATAAATAATAACGCCATGTCCAAAACTAAGACACTTCTTCAACAAGCATTTTATGCCTTGATTTTTTATTTATTCTTTACAAAAGAATTTGTGCTGTCCTTCACTGTGCCACAGCTCTTCTCTGCTCCTGCCCAGCTGCTGTGCACGGGGGCACAAGGAGAGAGCATCAGGGAAGAATTAACAGCTGCAATCTGGAGAGTAACCAGGACTGCTTGTTTTGGTGGCTCTGCCTTGGGATACAGGAGGAAGTGTTGTGTGGATGTTGGTTTTGCTTCATGAGTGTGTGCAGATTTCCTAGAACTTACCTAATACATTTTTAGGAACCTTTTGCTCTTTATATTTTATTTCTCATTTCTTTGTAATTTTTTTATCCCCCCTTAATATTTGCATTTAATTCAAAAGTAGGAAAAGATAATTTCTTCTAGTGACAAAGATAACCAGATTTACCTGAATAAAATACAGTGGTCTCTGATAGGTGAGTTAGATGATCTAAATGTCCTTGCAGCTTTGAAAATGATAAGTCTGAAAGTGCATGAAAAGCTCAATGTCTTTGAGGTGTGGTAGCTCTTAAAACTTTTGGATATATCATACATAGAACTACCTAGATTGATTTGAGAACAATGTACTATTACAGGTTTAAAAGTTATGATGATTAAACATGGCCAAATGTTATTTGTATACTTTATGAAAGGAAAAACCCCAAACATACAAAAACCAACAAAAAACAAATCCACAAAAAATTCAAATCAAGCATAGACACTTGGAAAAAAAAAAAGAAATATTTAGTGTTTCATATATAATTTAACTGAATTTCAATAAAACTTTTAGAATAAAAGTACCCTAAACAACTGTTGACAGTGGAAAATTTAGCTAAATTAGTATATTTTGTTGTTGTTGTTGTTAGAATGAAATATTTTTGTCAGCTAGAACCTTTTTATTTTCCTTTATTTTCCTTGTTTCACTATTAATTTTGGTTTGTATCCATTCAAAAATTTGTTTTGGTTTCTGTGTTAAGTTATCAAAAACTGCAGCTTGAGCACAGGAATCAGGAGCCTCACGAGGAAAACTTTCATCACCTCACAGGCTGTTTGCTTTAACTTTTGTATGAAAGGTTAATGTAACTACATTGAAGAGAGTTAAGAAAATGTTTATCTTTGCATGCTGTTACCAATTTTCAGAATTGATTACTGCCATTTAACATGCAGCAATTTTATTCATAAATGAGTACAACAGGTATTGTAAGCAAATCTAATGCTTCTTTCCAAATGTCAGCCAAGAAGATGTAAGGTCATGTCTCCATGGATTAGTGCAAAGGAACTTGTTTTTGTTCTGTTCATGCTCTAAGCTGGGTGAGTGTGAGCCAGGCCTGTCTGAAAGCAAATGGAAAGCTGAAAGACTGTCCTTAGCAGCCAGGGTGTCACTCTTGTTTTTATGACTGAAGGTCTTTGGGATTGAGCTGTTAAGCCAGTATCTCCTCAGGACACTGCAGTGTGGGTGAGCTGGCTCAGGTCCTGGGTGGAACATTGCTGTGTGGTGTCATCTGATGTGGTTTGCATCTGTCTTTTAGCTGTCCAGTTCCTTTGGCATTTGTGCATATTTTACCTGAAATGTGTTTTGCAGAGTGACAAAATGGGAACTCAGTCTGGGTGAAGGTTTTCATGGCTTTGAGCATCACTGGATATGGTTGCCAGATGCCCAGTCTGTTTGGATAGACTGATCTAAAATCCAATTACCTAAAATGCAGATGAGCTCTCTTTGGCTGATTTTCATTAGAAGAACCAGAAACTTCATGTCCCAGCAAATTTCAGAGATACAAAAACAGAGCTGCATGAAATTCAAGAAATAAATGAATGCTGCTGTTACCAAGCCCTTAAATGAAATGCTTTCCACTGCTGAAGTAGGCCTGGTGGAAATTAATTAGTCAGTAAGGAATAAATGAGAAGGAGGCCTTCCAGAACTGCCCTTTTTGGCTTCTTCATGAAGCCAGTGGAAGTGGAATCATTCAAAAATTACTCTGCTTCTCCTGGAAGGATAATTTTCTTAAATATTTTACTTACCCAAATGCTAATAGCTACCTGAGCATCCATCTAAACTGACACTATTTTCTGGGTTTTTTTAATAAACATTACCATGTTTAGAGTAAATGCCGTTTTTTGGATGTTCCCAAAACTGAGGTTGCATTCTTTCATCTTTACTTGGTAGTTCAGACTGAGCATGGAGTCATTCCTTAGTTATATTGGGAATGTAATTTCCAGTGATAGCAAAACAATCTCTATGTATAAAAGAGCCTCTCATCTACAAACAATACTTATTTTTTACCTTTGGGATCAGTATACAGGTTGGGAGGGCATAGGGGATATGTTTGACTGCTCTCTGATTTGAAAAACAATGGGAAATGGGAAACTGAAGCTAATCCTTTCAAATAAAATACAATAGATTGAGAGAATTAGATTAATAGATTTTATTCCTGGAGATCTGGAGAGCAAGGTTCTTTATGTGCTGATGATCCACTTGTCCACTTTAGTACATGGACAACTTAGAAAAACACAGATAATCCCGTAAGTTTTATGGAAGTGTATGTCCAAATGTATTTGTTGATTTCAGGTTTTGATTAATTTTATTATTAAACAAAGCCCTAAAAATAAACAATAACCTAACACAAAAATATTTTAATCCAGTACATATATATATATTTTTGTATGTTTTTTGACTTGTGTAGTCTTGTCGTCAGTGTTAGTGCAAATAATTGACAAAGCTTCACTTGGACCATAGCTGTGTGCATATAAAACTTTAAAAAGCTGTTATATGGAATGATATGCACTTTTGCCTGCACATTGTATTACTTCATATCCCAAGCAAAATATAAAAATTGCGTGGTTAACATTTTATTCTCTGGCAATTGAAATACAAATTATTTTACTTTATTTTCCATAAAAATGTTATAATAACAACTAATACTGGTTTATATTAGCGTGGTTTTTCACTATTATAATTGCACATGCTCTTGGTGCTGTTGTGAAGTACAAAAGAATGTTTTAGCTATATTATGCCTAAAAACTAAGTATCATGAGTTATGATACATCCTCTTGCTGTTTAAGAAATATCTATGCTAAGAAAAGTGTCTTACTTGAAAATCACAGGCTTACTAAGTTTAGATGTGGAAGAATAATGAAACTTAGACAAAAAAATAATTGCAAAAATTATTGGCGCTACATTGAAAGGTGTTTATTTGTTCTGATTAATATTTTAAGGCTTGCACTGGAGGTGGGTGTTCAATAAGTGAAGCCAGCATGGCTATAACAGATGAGAGTACACCAGAAGGGGTTCCTGCTCCAAAAGCCCAGTCATATGCATCTGACTCCTTTAACATCTCGTGGACTAAGCCTGAGTATCCGAATGGTAAGTGAACTCTTTTAGCCTCAAGTTAAAAAGATGATTAGTAAAGGTAAATTAATATTCTAAATGGCAGCTTATATGTGGTGCTTAATTTTTAATGATCATTTTAGCACATAAAATACCTGAGATAGTATCATTGTCTGCAGCTGGGAGATTGTGGTTTTCAGCCCATCGTGCGGTTTCAGTGGCTCAAAAGTGCTCCCTTTTGATAGTTCTTGTGTACTGCATCTCATTGTTCAGTGTTTTCCAAGACAACTGAGCTGAGGAATAGCCGTTCTTGGAGAATACCGGTTTAGGATGTTAATTTCACCCTCCAATAAAACATCAATTTCTTTTACATTAATTGGTATGTAATAATAATTAAATTTGTGTCCTGCATACTCATCATATAGTTGTACATTTCCATGACTGTGAAAGTTAAACAATATACTTTCTTTTGTTTAGAAATGTTTTCCATTACCAAACATCCATATGTAAAACTTTTAGACAAATTTTACTTTTCTAGTGGGGTTGCATAGTATCATTTACCTTGGAATTCCCTCTGATTTTATTATCATGCATGCAACAGTTTCAATCATTGCTACATGCATGATAATAAAATCAGAGCAATGCTATGTAGGAATCACTAAATTTGCAGTATCGAAAATGTTTTTCTTCATTGGCTCATGATATTATTTCAATGTATATAATTATTTCTCCCAGTGGTATCACGTTAATTTCATTTGATTCTGCAAGTTTTTTTCCTCACTTTCAGTTGTGATAAAGCACATCCTACTTGTTCAACTTCACTAAAGACACTTTAAATGATTCCCCCGAAAGTGCTGATTGTATTCTGTAAGGTCTTACATTAAATTTAGAAAGAAATAAGAATATGTCACCTGTTAAATAATGTATTTGATAATTTATGGTTCTTTGTATGCAAGTCATTGTGGAAGATTTCGCTTCCTAACCCCTTAGAAACTTTTAAACTCTGTTTCTAAAATCTCATCAGCAGGTGTGGCAAAGGCAAGGAGGCAGGAGAAAGGGCAAGGGATGGGAGGAAATGGCGAGGAAAGTCATGTATGTGGCTTAGTGCTGAAGTCTGAATAATTTTCACTGAAATAGGCATTCTTTTATAGTTAGTCTCAGGACCTGATCCTGTTATCCATGCATTGTGGAAAAAATCCTAACAGTTTAGAGAATGGTTTAACTAATCAAATAAATATAAATATATATGTCCATATACATATTTATACGTGCGTATCAACAGCACAAAATAAAGACCTGGAGTTCAAGAAATAAATTTCCACAAGTTACTTTTAAAATAACTAAAAGCTGGGATGCATGATTAAATTTGGGTGTTGATTCTTGTTAACATAACATTTACTATGTACAGCTTGGCTCTCCTTTTCACCACAATAAACAGCTTGTTAGGAAAGCCCTGAGGCTGTTGGTGCACCCTCAGCAAGTTTGCAGATGTTACCAAAGTAGGTGGGAGTGCTGACGTGCTGGAGGGCAGGAAGGCTCTGCAGAGGGACCTGGGCAGGCTGGATCATGGCTGAGGCCAATGCTGCCGGGCTGGGTCCTGCCCTTGGGTCACAACACCACCAGGCAGTGCCACAGGCTGGGGCAGGGTGGCTGGAAAGGACCTGGGAGTGCTGGTCTACAGTGGCTGAACTGAGTGAGCCAGGGTGTGCCCAGGTGGCCAAGAAGGCCAATGGCACCCTGGCTTGGATCAGCAATAGTTTGGCCAGTGGGACCAGGGGAGGGATTGTCCTCCTGTACTTGGCACTGGTGGGGCTACAACTCAAATCTTCTGTTTAGTTTTGGGCCCTTTCTATTTTCTATAAATTTTCTATTTCCATCCATTCCCCATTTTCTTGAAAAGAATTTAAAAAAACCCAATAGCAAATAAGCTCTAAAACTTTTGACTGAGCAAGTGCTTAATCAGGAAGGTTGGAGTTGTTCAGTGACTTTGTTTTGCTCATTCTCAACACATCTTTTGGGCTGCCTTGTGGCCATGTCATTTATAATTGCTATCTGTGTCAGGGTTTTAAAACTGTGTAAGATGCTGAAAAATATCATAGTTGAGAAAATGCGAGAAAGACCAGCAGAAGGTACTTAGATACTTTCCCGAAAATTTTCTTACTTCAGCATTCTACTGGTGCAGTCTTGATTTTTCTGTGGGTTTGTTTTTCAAAAGCATAGAAACTGTTTCCTGCTTTGAACTGAATTGGTTCAAACTCGGTGTGTCTCAGGCTGCTAGGTGTAAGTAGTGCTTTTTGAAAATACTGAGCTTGGCTTTGTTTCAGGTGGAAACCTCAGAATTGCAAAGATTTGCATATCATAGATTGTCATCTCCTTATTAGATCTCTGAGGCCATTCCTTTCTCTCCTGCCTCCTTTCATTTGCTACTGCTTGACAGATGCTACTGTTTATTTCCATGGCTGAGGAGGCTTATCAGCTTCTAATGGGTGTGTGGGCTGAGTGGGGTTTGGACAAGCCAGACTTTGCTGTGCTCTCATGGTATATATGGGGTCCAGCTGCTTGTCATGAATTAGAAAAAAGTTCAGGAGAATTAAAATACTGCCCTGGAGGTCAGAGGTGGCAAACAAGAGTGAAGGCTACACGGCTTCTTCATAAAGATGGCACAATGAGGAGAAACAAGCTTTGGGGTACAGGAACACCTAGGCTCGTGTGTTATCCAGATGTGGATATCCAGCTTCAGGGCTACATTTTTTTGTTAAATTTAAGGCTGATTTACATTATTTTTGAGGGGAAAAAATAAGGCATAGGAAAATGAGAAATTATACACCTAATTCTTTGTTGAAGGTTGCTTCAGAAATATAATTTATGTACCAAGTTGAAAAATTACTTTCGGAAGATTACATGTTGATATTTCAAATATATTCAACATTTTATTTTGTCTTATTTTCAATCCAACAAAAAAATGGTTGGTGGTACATGATTGGTGGCCCAGATTCTGCCACTGTACACATACCTGTCACATAGGTAGGTAGATAGTAGATAATATAGGCAGTATTATATTAACCATTTAGATGAGGGTGGAGAGGCTTGTATGGAGAGGCTTGAGAAATCATGTGTCATCACATATTCTGTTTTGACTTTTCATTATTCTAGTGGCCTTAATAAACAATGATCCATTCTTCAGAGCACATCCATTATAATCTTGCCATATAATTTGAGATGTGCTCTTTTAAAATCCTTGAAAATTTTCCACTGAAATGTTTCCTTAGCTGATCAATTCTCAAAAAATTCACTTTGTGTTCACATCATAGATAAAATCAAATCTAAATCAGGACTGTATCTTCCAAGGCCATGTGGAATTTTTATGGAAAATAGGAGATATGGTAAAAACAGATTTATAAAATTATTCAGTGAGTACTGAATAAGCCAGTACTTGTTCTTACAAATCCTTGTGCTTATGAGAGATGGCTAGTGTTTGTAGTCGGTGAAATTGATGTAGGTAAAAGTGTGTTTGCTTAAGATTTGACCTCTAGATTGCACCTTAAGAGTAAAGTGCTTGTACTGCTTTGGATTCAAAACCTCTTTATTGTCTTGAATATCATTGACACATTATATGGCCTCACACAGAGAGGAGAAAGGAGGAATAAGAAAACTTTATAGCTTTCTTTAAGTTTAATTTGCATTCTTGGACTTCTTTTCTAAAGTGAAGCATAATTGTACTATAGACAATAGATTTTGTGAAATCAAGATTTCAGTGAAATCAAGATTTGACCTAGCTGCCTAGACTTCATAATTATAAAGAAACTGCATCTTTTCATGGTGACCACATGTTGATCAGGAAGTCTTGTAAATCACAAAATTGTCCTATAGTCTTAAATATTTTATGCATGGTAAAATTCAGCAATATTTAAAGAGTCTCAAGAAGTTCGTTAACTTTGGGCCAACTTTGACCTTTTTGTCTGTATATTTTGGGAGCCTATACTGGTGAAAGAGGGAGACAGAGTTACTTATCCCTGGTAAAAATAGTTATTGCCTAATTAAAAAAAAAAAAAAAGGCTTCACATCTCACTATTAGCTCTTTTCTTCTGAAATGTACTTTTTCTTTTCATACTGTGTTTTTCTCCATCAGTGTCCTGCAAGGCAAAGGCAGAAGTAAAATCAAGAGGTAATGGATCAAGTTTTTGAGAAGATTGTTCTCTGACAGTACTGAGAGAACTAACAAAAGCTCGCAGTGCTGAGCAGCAAAGCTGCTCCTTAAGTGTGGATGCTGCACAATGCTGTGGCTTTAGGAACTCTTTAAAACTTTAATGCCAAATGATCTCATTGTGATTCATTCTGTTACCATAAGTATCAAAGGAATTAATAATGATTTATTAGGCACTGATCTGTGCCCTCTGGTGACCAATGACAGGACCCAAGGGAATGGCATAGAGCTGTCTCAGGGGAGGTTTAGGTTGGATACCAGGAAAAGGTTCCTCACCCGGGGGCTGGTCAGACAGGAACAGGCTCCCCAGAGAAATGGTCACAGCACCAGCCTGACAGAGTTCAGGAAGAGTTTGAACAATGCTCTCAGGCACATGGTGTGATTTTTGGGCTTGTCCTGTGCAAGGCCAGGGCTTGAACTTGGGTGATCTGTATTGGTCCTTTCCAGCACAGGTAATTCTATGATTCTATTCTAAGATACTTTAAATGAGTTAGTGTTACAGGTACGGTAGGTGCTTAGAGTATCCCAGTGTTTGGCATTTTTTCCCTATAAAACACATCCTTAATGCCAGCATTCACATTTTTCCTCTGAGATAAATAAAAAATTTTAAAGTATATACCCATATATATAAATTTTTTTTGTTTAATGTTGGAAAAATATCAATTATTTATGTTACTGCTTCACAAGCAACTAGGCACATAACCACAAGGGATTTTTGCTTTGGGAAGACTGTCAAATGTGGTAAGATTGATAGTGTGAGATTTTCCAGGACCTCCTCCTACACACATCTCTACTGTCTGAGTTGAATTTAGCCTCTCACTTTTCTAGAAGAGCAAAGAATTGGAGAGTGTGTGAATCACTTCACCATGCTCAACTCTTTAGCATATAAATCTTTTGAAGTAGAACTCTTCAAAGCTCAGCTGAAACAGTTGTGTGTACACTTTTATTTATGAAGCAGTTCTCCATTTTCTAGAGGGGAAAATATTTTTTCAATTTGACACCAAATCTTCCTCAATATAGATTCAAAAAATTAATTTTTAAGGGAAGGAATGGTGAACTGAGCTATAGTTTTGCAATAGGATTTGTCTTCTATAATGGAAGGATTAGAAGGCATCCTCTGAACTAAAATCACTTCAAATGAATCCTATAACTTTGCATTTATTTGCCTTAAGATTTCTCATTGAAATAACTTTTTAAAAGGGAGATTATTCAGAAGTGAGAAAGATGGCAGAATAGCCCTGAGAAAAAGTACTCTTTTGCAAGCTCAGTTTCCAAAGTCTAAGCAAATCTGTAAAACTTAATCTTTAGTTCATTAAATTCAAAACACTGTACAGGATTTGTAATCCTACCATGTTCCTTTGGAATAACAAGGTTTTAGAATTCCTTATAAATGCGATAAGCAATCATTTGTAATTTTAGTTAGTTTTAGCCAGTTATACATTCTTTCCTCTGTCTAAAAATGTTGCTAATATTTGAGCTTCCAAATGTGTTTTCTTTCTGTAGATTGAATAGGCAAGGAGTAGTTTACTTCAGGTTTTCTACAGTGTATTGAGAAGGAAACAATAGTCATTACTATTTTGTGATTTCATTTAGAAAAGTGGGTAACATTTTCCAAACGCCCCCCTCCTACCCCAAATTAATGAAGTATGTAGTTTGTTGGCAAAGTGCTGAAAATCTGAAGTAGTTGTCATAAAGAATGAGTATGTAAAAGGTGTTTTGTGTGACAAAATTAATTGTTGCTGTTTTATTGTAGTTATAGCATTGCCCTGAGTTGTCTTTCCAGATTCATTTATACTGGAGATTTTGTTTCTAAGTCTAAAGCTGTTAAGATGTGAGATGACTTTTTTTATAGTTTGAAAAGCCACATGCAGAGTAGACTGTGAACCAGAATTGGTTCAGTTTTCCTCATTCCAAGGTGATATTGACTGTCACTCAGAAGCAAGTTTGTTAAGGGGTAATCTTTGGAACAGAGTAATTGTTTAAAGAGATGCAGTACACTTGTGAGGTTTCCAACAGTTAAAGATGGAAGAGTATGTTTCTTTTGAGTTTTACATGCTCAGTCGTGCTAAACAGTATCTGCTCAATTGTAAACAGTTTGAAATACTATTACTAATGCCTTGTGTCTGTGGTATTACTTTTTAATTTAAATTCTGTAGCTTTTTGGTTACTGAGTGCTCTCACATTTTTTATAGGTATTATTACTAGCTATGGATTGTACATGGATGGTGTTCTGCTGCAAAATTCATCACAGCTAAGTTGTTATGCTTATGGGCTTGCTCCTTGGAGTCTGCATTCCTTCAGAGTCCAGGCATGTACTGCAAAAGGTTGTGCTTTAGGTCCACTGGTGAGTACCTTAATTTACATTCTGGGAGTGTAATAAATGTCAGATGACAGTGAATATCAGAGTAAATGGTGATGATTCACTCTGGGCAGTACTAACCCATCTGGCAAAATGTGACATTTAAAAAAAAATCCTGTTTAAGAGCTGCTAAAGATTCAATAGGTCATTGTTAGGCACCATTCCAAAGTAGAACATAGGTACAGTGAAGGAAGACAAAAGCAGAGGCTGAAACACTCATTATTGAAATTAAATGGAGTTAATATGTTTGAAAGGTGCAGGTGTGCTTTAACCAGATTTATAAGGATGTATATAAAGAAAGAGTTACTGTTCCAGTAATGAGCAAATTTCTAGCTGCCAGACTGAAAGGACTAAAGTTAATTTGAGAATTTCAGAAGCCAGAAGTGGCAACAGGAGCAAGGAAAATATGGTAATTCATAAATCTTTTGAATGCAAGTACGTGATCAAAATATTATACTATTATAATATATAGACAGATTTTAACAGTCTTGCATAACACCCAGTTTTCAGGATTTGAGAATACAGGAATATTAAGTTTGACAAATTTGTGAAAAACAGCCCTTCTGAAGCTTTTTTATTTTGTTAAAGGTTTTTAGACCTATAGCTGAACTGATAAATCTAGTATGATTTCATAGTACTGTAGCTGATGAATAACTGGAATCATATCTACTGTGCTTGGTTTTGTTTTCAAGTGTAACTGAAAAAGAAGCCTATGTTTATTCTGGGATTTAACTTTTTGTTTAATTCTGCTTTATTTGTAGGCTTTTAAATTTGGTAAAAAGAAAAGAAAGAAAAGAGGGAAAGATTTTGAGAGGTTTTTGTGGTCTTCTTTCTATTTTTTACCATCACAATTTGTGTCAGGAAAGAACTTCTAGGTTTTATTTTTGTGATATAATTTGTTAGTCACATTTCCAATATTATTTCCAAGATTGCTTTTGTTCAAATGCTGGTAACGTTGTCTATCTGCAGAAGACAGCTAGACTTTATAACCATTAAACATTTTATAGCTTGCTCTACTTTGAAGAATATTTACTCTTAAAAGCTTGAATGGCTTTTTGCCAGTTTTTCTTGTACATTTTTACAACTTCTCATATACCCCAAAAGCAAACCTTGTTTTAAGGTACTTGATGTGCAATAACCTAATCTATTGTGTTGGTAGTGATGTTTAAGACAAGTCATTACCAAACTTTGCATACAGATGAAATATATATGTTTTCAATACTACTGTCCTATCAAATAGGCATCAAAAGGACAGAACAGAACACCAGTAGTTAGGGTTTTAAAAACTACTTTTAGTAATCTTTTTTCAAATCTTCACTGACCTACAGACTTGTAACTTGACTTTTGGAACAATTCAAAGGGGTTGCTGTAGCTGGTACTCATCTGCATCCCATGATCAGTACACAAGCTGTTTTCCAAAGCCAGTGATCCATTTCTAATCACAGGAATTGAAGTACATCTTGATTTAGGCTCACCTAAGGCTGTCAGGAAGTTAAAGCACTGGTTCTTCATTTGATTTAAAAAAAAAAAAAAATCATATCAATTATGGAGTAAATCCAACACTTAAAAAAAGAAAAGAGAATGCTACTGTTTTGCCTCTGCTCTAAATAGAATGGGAAATATCTCCTAGCAGTAAACTGATATGCTTCCAGCTATTTTGGTTGCTGATCTTGTGCTTAATGTGCCCTAATCGATCAAGGAACATTGTGTGACATTCCCCTAAATATGGAATTTGTCTGCCTTATATTCCTGAAAGTGGCTCTGAAGATCTTAATTAATTATGAGAGGATAGCTGTTATTCTATTTCAAAAAACTTATTTTTGTTAAGCTTAGATAGTTTTTGTTTGGCTTTTTTTTTTCTGTGACTGTGATTTATTTTCAAGTGTGATACAAATTGTTAACAAGTAAATTTTTAAAAGCTACATTTTAGTCTCTTCCTATTACATCCAAGATAATGCTTTTGTCTGTTCTAATTGTTTGGGGGTTTTGTCCATAAAGAGGGAAAAAAATGGTTTAGTGAGTTAGTGTACCCTCTAATAGTTTCTTTGGAGAAATTCAGGAGAACTAAAATTGTACTAGTTTTGAAATGTGTTAGCTTTTGTAAACGTCTTATAAATAAATAAAAATGTTCAACGCTCATCTCAATCTACTGCTATTAATTTAAATTTCAGGTTTTTTGTAATATGTAATATTTCCCAATATTATTATGCCTATCATATTATTTGGTGTCACTTATATGATAGCAGAGTCTTTGTTTATTAAGTTATTAGCAAATATGTCTGAAAATACCATGAAGTGGTGTATAAAGTAATATTTAGAAAAGAAAGTATGAAGAAGGTTTTCTGTGCCATATGTTTATATAGCACATCATAAAGAAAAAGCTAAAGACATAATACAGCTGTTGCAATGGTTTAGCTTTCTATAAATTTATATTATTTAAAGATTTTTTTAATCTTCTTCAGTAGAAAAACATAATTCTTATAATTTCTTCACATTTCTAATGTTTCTGATTGGAATACCTGCATTTAGGAGCACTTTACTGGAAAATATTTTGTTTAGAAATCATAGTTTAGTCAAATCCTCACATAAGGATGTTTTTGACTGAAATACCCAAATAATCAATGTGGCAGTGATCCAATAATTCTATGAAGTACTTGTTTATCTTTAAGCATGTACTTTGACTTCACTGCAACTTATCACTTACTTTAAATATAAGAAAGTGTATAAGTAGAGAAGCACGTATGGAGATATTGATGCACATGGCACATGTAAACAATAAGCTGTCCAATCTTTACATGCAGAAAATACAACATTCATGTTTCAAGGACAGAGAAAATATGTTTGGTTATTTAGGTGACAGAGCAGGTGTGGCAGATTAAAAATAGCATTTATTAGCACTCCCATGAACCTGCAGCTGAGAGGCACTTTCAAAGGTGTGAAACCATCTTATACCTTAGAAAACACCAAATAAATAATGTAGAAGAAACAAAATGGTAACCATAAATAACATAATAACAAATTACTTTGTTCCATAGCACTGAATGCTAACTGTAATTTATGAAATTTCAAAACTAAATACTGGAATATTGAATAGTATTTATTTACTTATATTACAAATCTTTCATATTCAGTACATTACCCAGCTCTTTTATGTTTTATTTTCTCTTGAAGATTTACTTTTTATTGCAACTTAATTTTATTAGGTGAATGTAGAACTTAGTTTAGGGAGCAGCCAATATTCCACAGAGGATTTATTTTCCATCAAATATCTGTAATAATTTACTACAGTCCATTTTCCTTGGAGTTGCTTTTTAAATGCAGAAGGAGAAAGTTACATGGTCCCTTATTGCTGTTTCCTTTTCTTACACTGAGATCATACATCCACATGAGGTGTAATAGTGTTTTCAAAAAGTAATCTTTCATTCTTTCCCAGTGTTTGTTTCCTGTTCCTTACAGTAGTGTCTATTTAAAGTAGGTTAGTAGCTGGACAGCATCAAACAAATGTAGATGAAAGGACAGTAACATGCTTAAAAATCAGGATGCTGACAGTGTTTGTTAGTTACTTTTTCTTGATTAAGACCTCTTTTCTGAAACTTTGCATCTCTCATTCCTGCCCTGTGACTATGGCACCAAATTTCCATCTCCTGTTGAATTTACAGGTAGAAGCTCGGACCATGGAAGCTGCCCCTGAGGGAGTGGTTGATGTGCTTACTGCTGTTGATGGT